>NC_058378.1:83794852-84105000 GCF_018350175.1 Felis catus
GATTTAAAAGCCACACACGTGATTTCAATGCAACCCAGATCATGAAATTTAATCGTTTGACCCCACTTGTGGCCAGTTTGCACAGGGCGACTCGTGGCCACATGGCGGACCTCTGGAGTTTTCCGAAGTCCCATCCAGCTGGAAGTTTAAAGAAATACGGGCATGTCGCATTTCTAAGATGACAGGCGGAGTTTTAGGGACAAGCATCAAGATGCCGCGTGGTGCTGTACGGATGATGTGCGTGCTCACGCCTGCCGTGCCCATGCACCCTCTTTGCACACTCACTGGTGGGTGCTTTGGCTGGGCCGTTTTCTTCCTCTCTTTGAGAAGCTCACGGAGGTTGCCCCAAGGCAGACTTAGGTCCACTTGGGGGTGTTGGCAGGCTTTCCCCTCCACCAGCCCCCTTCCTCATCAGCAGGGGGCTGGCCCCACCTGGAAGCCCTAGTGGGGTGACCCATATTTTAAAGTGACAGTTTTCGAAATGCCTGCACGACTTTTGCCCTTCCTTCCAGCTGCGGCCCCCACCCCCCCAACCCCCCAGAGGGCACATATTCAAAACAAAGACGGCGGTCCCTTGGCTTTGCTCTTGTTGCAGCCAGGAACTTGGGGGGACCGGCTACAGAGGTGCCCTGGCAACAGTCAGTGTCCACCGCCTCCCCTCTGCCCTGCGGCTCAGTCCACCGTGGGCTGTCATGGCCCAGCCCCGGGGGGCTGGACGGATCCTTGGCCTGAAGCGCAGAAGGACATCACAAGGGGGAGCGGATAAAGGGGCAGAGACCGACTGCAGGGAGGTGAGGGCATGGATGCCACCTCCTGCAAACCTCTTATCTTAGGAAAAGGTAGTTGAAGGCCAGAGAACTGAGGGGTGGCCTGGCAGGGGTGAGGCTGGGGCAGAGACCGGCGTCTTCCACTCTCCCTGCCCTGCATCCTGTGCCTGGAGGTTGTCCTGCAGGCCGCAGGCAGTGAGGCCCAGGGGCAGGTTCTGACTTCCAGCCTTTCCTTCTAGAAACTTCTCTGGACTCTCCTGTGTCTTCTAGAAAAAAGGCCTGGATAAATAAGGAAAGTGTCCTAGTAAGCAGGGGGCATCCAGAGGCCAGCCTCACCCACAGTGGGAGTCTGGTCATCACATGCAGCAGGGGCCCTATTTCTCACACACAGTAGGTGCCCTATTTCTCACCCACGGCGCCAATTCATCGCGCACAGTAGGTGCCCAGTGCTCGCTGAATCAATCTCCCTGAGCGCTCTGCCCTGTGCCCTGTCGGAGCCTGTGCTTGTCGCGTCTTTCTGCTTCACGGGAGAACATGACGGGTGAGCTTGCCAGGAAGGTCAGCAGATCCTGTCATATCCTGCTGAGACAAGAAGTTCGGCACGAAGGAGCAAGGCAGTCGGACTCGAAGGGCAACTCGTTATGTGGGAAGTATCTGTTGGGGTGAGGCTTGCTCTAGAAAGCCCTAATTGTTGATGAACTGGTGGCCAACACTGACGTGACTTCCATGATCTCAGCAGGGAGGGCCCAGCACACCTGGGCGGCCTCTGTTTGCAATTCCTCACGAGTTCCAGGGAGTCGCGTCTCTGCCACCGAGTGTCCCTGTCTGGGCTGTCCCGTGAGGGGAAACGTTGTGGCTCTTCAGTCCTGTCAGCTCACAGCCCAGAGTGAGCCGTTGCACGTCCACAGAGTGAAATATGTAGTCTGTGGGTTCGATTTTTCAATTCTGACTGTTTTTACCTTAGATTTGGCTACGGGCATCTGAAGTTTCAACAGTGATGTTAGAAGGACAATATGTTTCCGTTTGCTTAGTGAGGGGCAGCTTTAAGAAATTCCTTGAAAATACCAGTGCCCAAAGTCAAGGCGGCCCCATTGCCAAGTTGGGTGACCTCGGATAGCTTATTTGCCCTGTCTGAGCCTCAGTGTCCTCATCTACAAAATGGGAAAATAATGTACCTTTCATGAGGTCGGTGAGGTTTCCATGCAATGCATCTGGGAAGGAGCCTAGGATAGTTCTTCCCCGTCCTGGAGTCCCATGCACACGAGACCCGTAGCCTCCCCTGCCCTCAGACACAACCCGTGGGCAGACGTCAAACGGACAACAAGGAACGGCAAGGATTTGCCAGCCTCTCTTCTGGGCACATGGGTTTCTCTGTCGTTCAGAACTAAATTTAGCACCTAAATATCCATCCTTCAGGTTCAAGAGGCATCTCGTGGACGATGCATTAGCAACCTTGATTTCCTCCACAACCCGGCTTCTGGCTGGTGTGAGCTGCAATGAGCCGTGTTCCTGGCCGAAGGGTTTCGGAACCAAAGACTCACTGTTTTTCTCCATAAAGTTGAACATCTGGTTGTTTGGGGACAGTCCATCTGGGCCACACACTCTCTGGTGGACGTTTTCAGTGCTCACCCTGCCGCTGGGTGTTATGTTGACGTTGGCCCGGCTGCTGGTCCCAGAGATCCATGCTCAGTGTCTGCCTTCCGCCTAAGGTTTACAAGTCAACAAGAGTCACTGGATGTTTGTGGTCATGAGGGACCAGCCAGGGCCAAAGGCATGTGGGGTGGAAAGCAGGGAGCGTTTATGGAGGAGCTGGGAGCTCAGTTTGGCTAAACCGTAGGGTCAAAAGCTTCACTGGTGGAGGAGGTCAGGCAGGAGTGGGGTCACAAGGTGGGCAGGAGGGGGACCTCAGCCACAGAGACTTTATCTGGCGGGCAGGAGCGTGCCAGTGACGGCTTAGTAGGGTAGAGGGGGGCAAGGAAGGCTGTGACCCCGGGGGGAACGCCGCCAGGCCCGCACCGTCCTCGGCGGGGCCCGCGGGGACTCAGGCTGTAAGTGGCATGGCAGGCGGCCAACTGTCCTGAAAGGGGCCTGGGCACTTGCCACCGGGTCTGCAGGCCAGAGCACAGCAAACCAGGAGAGAAGGTCACCCACTCGCTGTTTCCTGGCTCCTGGCTGGGAAGACGATTCGATTTTCCTAGGAAGGCACCTTGGCAAAGTCCTGTCTTGCCTCGGGAAAGGAACGGGAAGGCTCTATCCCCCTCGCTGTCAGAGCAGCTCCTGTGAATTCGGGGAGTCTGGGCGTGAGCTGCCGCCAGCCCCTGGAGGGTTAACTGGGTCACAGTTCCTCAGGGCAGCACCGCGTGAGGCCCCCATGAAGCAGGTCGGGGAGAAAATACGGGTCAGCCCCAGGAGGGAAAAAAACCCACAGTCATCTGAGTAAGACACCTTCATGAGCTTTGTCCGGAACAAATCGTGAATACCATGCCTAGGGCAGTGGGCCAAAGGACCTAAAGACCCCTGGGATTCTGTCTGCATGTGTGTGCATTCCGTGTGTGCGTGTGTGCACTGTGGATGTATGTGTGTTGTGCATGAGCCCTGTCCCTGCCTATGTGTGCATTCGTGTGTGCACTTGCATATGTAGGCACGTGTAGCTATGCACACGGGAGCGTTTGTGGTGTAAATGTGTACACGTATGTGTGCGTGCTGGTGTGCCCCTGTGTGTGTGCAGGCCTGTGCATATGTGTGTGCACGCATATGGGTATATGCAGACGCGCGCTTGCGCGTGCGGGCATGTGTGTGTGTGTGTGTGTGTACACATTTACTTAGAGATTTCTTTGAGGGCCGTGTGAGATGTGATGCTCAGCTCCAGGCCAGACTAAGTGACAAAGGAATCACAAATGTGGCTCAGAACAATTTGTGGCTCTGCTGTTTTCATTCCAACCTTAATGATTTTACGTTAATGTTCATGAAGAAGGTCTGTCTGCGTTATCGCTCAGCCCTCCTAACTGCCCACTCGGGCATCGGGATGTTCGGGAGGCATGAAGCTGAGTTCTGATACCTCCGACCTGCTTCTCCCCTGTTTCCCTTCTCTCCATCCCCCGGCGCCCAGGACACAGCCTTGGCGTGGTCCCCATGTCCCTCATAGGCCTGTATCTCAGTTCTCCGTCCCACAAACGTCCCAGACCTGACCCTGTCTCTGTATTCTGCAGCCGTGGCCTAGGTCAGGTCACCACCACCTCTAAGTGGGGCTCCTGCTTCTGTTCCGCGCCGGGCACCGTGCCCCGCCCACAACACAACGCCCCGCCCCTGGCATCTTGCTCCACCCCGCCACAGTGCCCCGCCCCAGGAGCCGTGCTCCGCCCCTGGCGCCGCGCTCCACCCACAGCACCACGCCCCGCCCCCGGCACTGCGCTCCGCCCACAGCAGTGTTCTAGTGACTTTCCCGTGTCCACCTGGGCGCGGTCCTCAGCTCATGAATTTCCAGAGTTTCTGCTCAGTGTCAGAGCCAGGGGACCACAGCCCCTGCCTGCCACCCTTCCTGGCTTCAGCCGCAAACAGAAGTCGCTTCTGCTCAGGCTCTTTGCCCTGAGTTTTCCTGGGCCCCAAATTCCCTTCTGTCACCTTTGCCAGGCTGGTTTCCTGGGAACCAACTCTGGGAGGAAACACCGTTCCAGACAACCATCCATGCCCATCCTTGCCTGTGCTTCCACAGCATTCGGAGCTGTTGGACATTGTACTGTTGGTCGGTTTTTGCATCCACAGGTAGCACGTGAGCTCCATTAAGGCAGGACACGGCTGTGTTACCTCCCTCGTGCACAAGGCAGCACTGGCACAGGGTAGAGACTCAGGCAACAAGTCGATGGGTGGGCGCCCCGGAGAATGAGCCATCCCTAGGGAAGGCGGGACCAGGGAGCCAAGGCCCAGTGAGGACCAGCATTTGCCCATGGCCGCACAGCTTCCCCGTGGCAGAGTATGGACATAAGCATGTCCTTCTGAGTCAGAGCCAGCACTCCATTTGACAGTGCTACACACAGTGTGGGCACAGAAGATTCTAGATTGTTCTTCTCCCTGGCAGCATTCGACTCTCAGGGCAGGAAGCCAGCTGGCTTCAGAGGCTGTGAGAGCCCCTCCCCGCCGGCCGGGTATTCCTGGCCACAGCTGCAGAGTCCGACTCCTGTCTAATGGCTGGAGAACTCACCTCAAGTCTCCATAGGGAAGCGCATGAGGCCACGTGTTTAGTTTGGAGTTTCAAAATACTTGTTTTTCACATCGTGTTGTAAACTTGCTCATGACCGAATATCACACTGTTCTCCGGACCATTCAGCAAAGATTCTGTCTCTATCTATCCCGTGGTTACTTCCATGCAGATCTTTCGGACAAAAGCAGTGTGCACGTCACCCGCCTGGCTTGATTCCCCCCCCCCCCACGCCTTGTAGCAGAAGAATGACTTTTAGCCCCGCAAGGAAAATCGGCAATTTCCCCAACACGGCACGACTGGGCGGCTGCGGGAGGATTTGCCCGAGGTGCTAGCTCTCGCTGCAGCCGTTCTAGAACTGAGCGAGGTGCATCTGCCCGACTCACTTCAAGGCAGTTAATGAATTACAACCGCATCATTACCTCTGCATGTTGGTTTTAAACACATATTTATTCCTCTCTGGCTCAACGCTTCCTCTCCAGAGCGAATCGGGGCTGCCGAGCGGGTGTCTTTCTGCTTCTCCTTCTCTTTCTCCTTCTTCTCCTCCCTCTTGTCCTCGTCCTCTTCTCCCCCTCCTCTGATCCTTTTGATAACATCTTTATTTTAACGTGGCTGTGCCTTCTCGCTGAGACAGACCAACCGTGGCCGTCCTAACGGGCATGAGCGGCTTCTTCAACATCCAAACGCATCGGGTCTGTGTAGACACAGGTTCCCATCCTAGCCGGGGCACCGCCTGTGAGTTGCCTTTCTCCTTCTTTTCTTTCCAGTCTTCTCCAGGGTGGGCGGGGGGGGGGGGGAGCAAAAAAAAAAAAAAAAGTGTGATTTCCTCGGACGTCCGTCTTCCCTTCCTTTCTGGTCGCAGCCTTTCGATGCAGTAAGTGAGGAAGGAACTGGCCAGCACCTGAATTACCGTACTGTACAAGGGAATTTAATTAAGAATATACACATTAGAATTTCAGTGGGATTGCCTATTTAATGTTACTTTATTAAGCCCTCTATCAAACCCTTTTTTATGTATATCAGTTGATATACAATTAATCTGTTCTCTTGTGAGAAACAAAAAATAGCACCTGAGGTGGATGAACAGTGTCAGATGATAATAATTATAAGCAGCTGTTCCCCGGTAGCACCTCTGGCCTACATGGGGAATGCTGTGAGCTACCACTCCTCACCGCAGCCCACCTCATTAGACTTGACCTTCCCAGCTGGGGATTTCATTTGTGTTTTTTTAATGGGTTTGTATACGGCAAATCACAACACCTTATGAGGACGGAGTCTTTGTAGCTGTAACAAAAGCGAGCAGGCGAGTTTACAAAAAAGCCGACGCGGCAGCCGGCCGGCGGGGGGAACCGCCGGGATGCAGGTAACTTTTCAGCCACTGGCTGGGGCAAGGCGTGCCACCCCATGTCCTAGCTGAGATAAATGCCTTTCCTCGGCTTTGAAGCGCCTCTGCCCCGGTGCAGCCACCAGCAGTTAAACAGTAATTGCCGAGTCCCGATCGCGCCGCCGAGCCGGGCGACAGCCCGCTTTACGCGGCCGGAGCGCCACGGCCACGGGAGCCCGGGGCTTGCGGCAGCGCCCGGAGTCGGCAGACGCCCCGGCCGCACCGGGGACGCGGGCGGGAGCGCGGATCCCGGATACGCTTGGAGGCGCCCCGGCGAGGTGGGGGAGCCTTTGAAAGAACATCTCTGGTTTTCTTTTTTTTTTTTTTTCCCCCTTTCCGTTTATGTTTGTAATAAACTCACTCTCATACAATTAGCCTCAATTGTTTTTATATCTTCGGAGGCAATAATACAGGCAGCCTGGGGAATACGGTAGTAATCCGTATACCTGTGTTCATTTACCCAAATCACTATGGTTACAGCCAGGGCAAACTGTTTACTGTGAGAATCCGCGAGCCTCTTTCCAGCTACTAATGACCTTTCTGTTCCTCCAATAACATCAACAAACCGGGAGGCTGCCCACACCATTAAAGCCAATTGCCTCTCAAGTTACTGAGGGACTGGGCTGCTTCCTCGTCTATTTTCTCTCATCTGATGTAACTCACATGCCACTTTCTTGTCTTTAAAGAAGGGGAAAAACTGTGGATTATTGATTTGCTTCTGAACAGAAGACCAACCTAAAAGCCCCGATGAATTGTCACTCATTATTGAAATTACTGAACACTAATTAAACTGGCAGCTCAAATCCCAGCAGGCTACACTCATCTGAAGCTGAAATTCAGACACTTGGGCAGTGGAAGAGACACAGCGTTAGCAACCACCGGGATTGTAATAAGCTTTGCATTAATTTTTGCTTCTTAAAGGCGCATGGTCCTGTTTGCGGTGGCCTGGTTGTGCGGCCAAAGCCTCTTTCCTTTCTTTCTTTCTTCTACTTCTTTTTTTTTTTTTTTTTTTTTCAGGAGCTGGCGACTCGGGTCTGTTCTAGAATTTGGGAGTCTGTTCCCCTGTGAGGGAAGAGCTTGTAGCCTGAGAGTGCCTGAAGCAGAAGGAAGAGAGGTGTAGTTGGCACAGGCCAGGCTGGAAATTCAGATGGCTCCAGGAGAGGAAACTGAGTCACACTGGCTGGAGAGCGACAAAGCAGTCTTCCCGGGAAATGAACGATGCCAAATAGCGTTTCCAATCCATCAAGTCTGATTTACTCTCTAAAATCTGCCTTGGCCTATTTTCAGGGCTGTACAAACTTCACATAAATTATGCATGATCATGGCTAATGCGTCTCTCCTTTGACTCTGCCGGAGTGGTAGCCCCTCATTCGCTCGTCTTCAAAGGGGGGCTGGTTCTGGGGAACGGGTTGGTCCAAAGCTGAGATGGAGAGCTAATGTCTCAGAGTCATGGGAAAAAGCAGAGCTAATGGGCCGCAGGAAGGCCCCAGTACAAGGCCATTGCCTGGGCGTGAAGGGGATGGTGGCTGGTGGTCTCTTGGCCAGGCGTGCTCAGACGAGGGGGTCTTGTCAGGGCTGTTTCTTTCTTTCTTAAGAGATTTTTTTGAAGAGTAGAGCTATGCAAAGTGCACAGAGGCTTTATTTGTAAGGGCCAACAATTGGAAACCACCCAACGGTCCATCAACAGGTGCATGGACAAACAGACTGTGGTGTGCACACAGGGGAACACCACTTAGCAATAAAAAGGAGTGAATCATTGAAACGGCCAACAGAACTGTGGGAGCCAGCATTCACACTATAGTATGAATTGACGTGTCAGATCGCTTTCTCCAAAGTCACGCAAATGTGCATTTTAATAAGTATGCAGAGGATAGAAATGAAGAAGTGTTGGAGGCAGGCAGGGGCATGTCCAGAGAGGACTCGGGGGGCAGGGATGGTGTTAGGGTCCTGGGGAGTCGCTAAGGGAGGAGGTGGCCCAGGCTGTGTAAACCTTAGATGACAGCCATAAGTACAGAACCATTGTAAAAACATGCGTTGGAAGCTTAAAACTGTTGGAAATTCCTGAGTCTTTGTTGAAAGCCGCCAGTCCCAGTCCTTGTGTTTCTCAGGGTGTGGTGGGTCCGGGGCTTGCATGGGACAGTAGGCACCATGTGGAAGAAGCTGGTCACGGTGGTCGGTAGTCAGCCCAGGATCCTCGGGCAGAGCACGCCGTGACCTCGGAGGCACTGCAGTCTCAGGCAGCTGGCCCACCCACGTCTCTGGGCCTCACTGTCTCAGATGGCAATAAACAAACAGGGCAGAGGCTCCGCAAATCCTCAGGAGGGGCACCTGCTATCACTGCTGTGCAAAACAGGCCTTTGACAAGGCTGGTGTTTCACTCCCTCCTGGGCAAACTGCTCAGAGAACACAGAAATCAGGCCATGTTTTCAGGCCAGGCCCCTGGGGGCCACGCTTTGGGTGTCCAGCTGTCTGACCTTGGGACTGTTCCATAAGTCTTTTTTAATCCTCAGTATCTTCATCTCTGGTTCAGGTTATGATCTCACGTCTCTTGGGTTCGAGGCCCGTGTTGGGGTCTGCCCTGACAGCTTGGAGCCTGCTTTGAATTCTGTGTGTGTGTGTCTCTCTCTCTGCCCCTCTTCTGCTCATGCTTTGTCTCCCTCTCTCTCAAATATGGATAATAAAACATTAAAAAAAATTAAAAAAAAAGAAATTTCTGATAATAATGTTACACTTAGGATTAAATGACGTAATCTATATAAAACCATCAACACAGTGTGTGGCATGTGATGAAGGCTCAATAAAGACTCTGGGTCTTTGACCCTCAACCTTGAGATTTTCTCTGCAGCTCTGATGGCTTGCACCAATTATATGTATGTTTTGCTCGGTGGCTAGGTGGTTCCCACTCCATGCTACTTGGCAAGGGTCATGACATTCACTCACGTCTCCTCACGTGCCACACACACTTTCTACCAGTGAGAGATGGGATACTTGGGTCTTCTCACAAAATCTTCTACATCCTTCTCTGTGGGCATATTTATTTACTTATTATTTACTCTTCTGTCTCATTAGGAAGAGAGACTAGCATGTGTCTCTTTTAAAAACCTCCACGCCCAGCTCTGTGCATTCCTTTCCTATTCAACATTTACCAAATAAGTGTTATTGTTAGTTCACACTCCGTCCCATCCTGTTGCTTGAGACAGCTTGCCAAATTGTGTTGCCTTGATGGTGATAACGAGAATCCACATCTATGGAGCTGTAGTGGCACCAGGAGTATCCTCCTGTTCTGAGTGACACGCACTTAAGGCAATTAATCCTAAAACATAGGCGCTATTAATTATTGTAATTTTATTGAAATGTGGCACAAGGAAGCCAAGCCAAGTTACTTGCCCAAGGTCACACATCAGCGGTTGGGGAAGCAAAACAAATAAACAAGACAAAGATATTAGGTCAAAGAGAAAACAAATTTTATACAGCAAAATGGAGCCAAGTGACCATAAGGTAAATAGATTTTGTCTTTCGCGGCCATCAGAGTTAGCTCATGAGTAAAGGTCTGTTTTCCCAGGCATCCAAATATATGGAGACTAAGATCAGTTACGAGATTTACCTTGAATGTAAAATGCAAAAGTCCTGGTTTCTTGGGAGAAGGACAGATTTTCATTGTGATGAATGTTAGGATCCCCACATCCATACTGATTTCCAGGTAAATGCTGACACTCTCATAACGACGGTATGGACTTGTGGGCATCTCAAAACCAAGGAATAAACAAAGCAGAGAAAGATACCCAATTCTATTTAATGTTATTTCTCTTCTTCTTTTGAATAACCATTATGCCTTTCAAGTCAGACATTTTGTCTTCACATCCACTATTACTTCCAAGTCACGGTAGTATAGTAAAACCTTGGATTGTGAGGAACTTGCTCTGTGAGAGTTCCACAAGATGACCAAACATTTCTAATAAATTTTAACTTGGTAAACAAGCGATGTCTTGCGATACGAGTAGTACATGATGCCAAATGTCACATGATCACAACTGAGCCAATGGTTCTCCACCACCACCCCCCCCCCCCTCTGCGAGATTGTGGGTGATCATCTCCTATGCTCAGATGCTCTGTCTCAGGCCATGGTGTTTGGCAGAAATCAGTGACATTTCAGAATGATGGAAGGTGCCCACAACTGGCACTGGTGTAGTTTTTTGTCACTTCAAAGCACCTAGGGCCAGTCCTCTGCTTTTCCAGACAAGAATAGACTTAGGAATGCTTTGCTTCATTCTAGGTCATTGGATAGGTACCTTGTTAAAGTTGCACGAAAAGAAAAACATTCCATTGGGTCAATAGATAGCAGTGATTCTGTTAGTGATAGTGAAAGTTGTCCTACACAGTAACCTTCCTCTCTCTTGTCTCCCTCGCACCAGCCATGAAGGTTTTCAAAGGTAACGTGCAGGTTAATCTGTTTATTGTTCTTTATATTTTGTATTTTCTTTATTATTTTGCATTCTATTACAGTATTGTAACCACTTTTATATGAATATTTTTGGGTTGTGGAACGAATCATCTGAGTTTCCCTTATTTCTTGTGGAGAAATTTGCTTTTATATACAAGTGCTTTGGATTACAAGCATGTTTTCAGAACAAACTATGTTCACAAACCAAGGTTTTACTGTATTTTATACATGTCATCCACAAAGTGTATTCAAAGTGGATCACACTGTTGCTAGCTCAATCTGTACATATTCTGACCCATTCTTTCCCTTCCTGAATGTAGAGTACTATCTTTTATTTCTAGTATCTTAATGAAAAATCTAAAAATTTAGATGCACGTTTTAGCAAAGACTAAATTTGAATGGTCAAGAATCTTAGCACACGTTTATTTCTTCCCAAACCTTCCCCTACCTCCCACAGCATTGCCTGGAAGTTTGTCATGAACTTATTGATAGATACTTGTCTTAGTCAGCTCTGGCCCTTGTAACAAAATAACCCACACTGGGCATCTTAAACAAGCAGCGGACATTTCTTTTCTCAGGGTGCCAGAGGCTAGATGTCCACTGAGAGCTTTATTCCTGGCTTGCATACAGCCACTTTCTCACTGTGTGCTCATATGGAGAGAGGGAGAAAGGGGGAGAAGGAGTGGGAAACAGAGAGGGGGCTCTCTTATATCTCTTCTTTAAAGAACACTAATGGTATCAGACGAAGCCTCCACCCTTATGATCTCCTTTATGCTAATTACTTCCTTAGAGACCTCATCTCCAAATATGGGCACACTGGGGGTTCTGGCTTTAGTGTATAAACTGGGGGAGGGGCACACAAACATTCATTCCACAACATATGCCTAGAAGTTAACACCTCGATCCTTGTGGCATTATGATTATTCTAATTTTATGTCAGTTTCTTTTTGTCCTTTTTCCTAAGGTGTATGTATTTATGTACTTATTTTTTGCTGTTCACTATCTATTCCTCAATTTCATTACTTGCTCTCTAAGTTTTGTTTGGTTTTGATTTTTTTTCTGCAGTGCATCCCTAAGCATTTTCCATCAGGGATCTGACTTTCTGATTTCTTGTCTGCCTGAACAACATCCCTATTTTAGTTTCAATATTGAACGGTAACTTGAATGAATACAGAATTTTAGGGCTACAGTGGTCTCCCCTCAGTATCTTGAAGATGTTATTGTCTCATGTTCTGTTGAAGCTGATGAGAAGTCAGCTTGAAGTTGGACTGTTATTTTGTAGCTGCTCTGGTTTCTGCCTGTCATGTGCTGAATTAGTTATTTTTCATCCTTGACTCATGAGCTATGTAGTCATCTACTGAGCTCTCAATTTCTAATTGGCTTTATTTCTCATAACTGTCTTCTTGTTTTGTAACCACCTAGTCTCTTTTAGTCACTACTTGTTCTCACTTCATATATATTAATCTATACTTTGTCTCATGGAGGCTTAAATAAGTTTGCTCTGCTGTCTCCTCTTGGTGGAGTCTGTTGACTCAGCCAAGACACTGGCTTCATGCACCTGCCGCTCTGCTTTGGGAAATCCTCTTCCAGGAGATGCTTTCCTTTCAAACTCTGAGCTAGGATAACACCCCTCTGGAATGAATTGGATACCTCTTTTCCCCCCCTCAACTGCCACTCCAGGCGCTGTTGAAGCAGCCAGCTGTCTCCAGCTGCCACAGAAGCATCCCTTGCTTTCTGCTACCTTGCATGGGACACCTGTGCAAGTTCGCTTATCTTTGCTAACATAGGAGCCAACCAGCAAGTGTGGGGGCATTAACACCCAAGGGGGCAAAGCCTGACTGATTGGAGATGGGAAGCAATGAATAAATGTTACCGTCTTCTTTTCCACAGACAACACCTTCTAAGGTACGTTCTTCATGACTCCTCAGTCTCCAAGATTGAGCCGTTGTTGTTCACTCTAGGGACCAGCTCAGTGACACACCTTTGTATTGGCTTTCTGACTCAATAGCAGTTCTCTGTCCTGGCAAGCAGATCACCTATGCCAGGTGTGAGGGATGTGGCTGGGCATGGCCACCTGTCAGTGTTCAGACTCCCCTTCCACTGTCTCTGAACCTTACCTGCAGATCCCGGAACCCTAGTCTCCCATTTAGCCCTGCTGTGAAGCACAAAGTGCCAAGAATCTGACCCACTAACAGCTTCTGAGAACAATTTATTGGGGAATACCTTCCAAGAGACAGAAACATCTTCCAGCATATGACTGAGGCAAAGAGTCATGGCTCTGATTTCTCTCCCAGTGTCAGTTCCTGCTAAGACTCAGCTTAGATTTTATCATCTACACATTTCTTCCCATACCCGAGACCCACATCACCCTCAAAGCTCCCCTGGGGTATAGACATTTTAGCGATGATTCCTTGTGTAGAGAAGAGGCTCCGAGGCTCTGAGACTTTCCCAGGTTCCCCTGCTGGTAGCCGGGTCATCCTGGTTCCGTCTGCCTCCCCTTGAAGTGTCTTTCTCTCTCACTCTCCAGCGAGAACATGTCTGATTGCTGTGTCCGGGTGTGCACGGTGGGGGCAGGCACAAGATGTGGGCCCGTCCTCGGGGAACACACAGTCCGGTTGGAAAGAAAGGACTTACATGTATAGAAAGCACTGCAAGGTTACTGGAACTATAAGGCAAAGGCATAGGATCTCTTCTGAAAGTTCTAGAGAAACATCCAAATGCCTGGTGGCTCACAGGGGAGGTGGCCATGGGAAGGCTCTTGGGGGTTGGTTCCGACAGGTCCCAAAGCACTTGAAGACGTTTTAGGGTATTTCCCTGTCTTGCTACTTAAATGAGAGAGACTGTGTGAGAACAAACACACGGAATAGGGGGGCAAGACCGTAGGGCAGGGCTTGCTGTTAAATGAGCAGAGATGGGCCCAGAGCCGACCCAGAAAGAAATTTTTAAAGATAGAGTTTAGAATTAAGATAAAATGCAGCTCCAGCGGTTGTTCTGAACAGCCCTGTCGGGAGCCTGGAGAGGCAGCTATTTAAGCATCGGAGAGAGACTAAAGGCTTAAGTCTAATCTCGGTGCTGCACTCAGGCTCTCTGCAAGCTCAGCTCCGCAGGCCACGGGCACGGGTCGGGGCGCAGGGGATGCCGCCATCCAGGCTGCGAGCTCAGGATGAGCGGGAGCCCAGCCGAGCCCAGCCTGGCAGCCCTGTTTGTGGGCTGCACCCTCCTCAGAGTGGGGCTTGGGGGCTGAAAGGCGCACCGACGGTACTGAGCTAACCCCAAATGCCCAGATGGAAAAATTGGTTGCCACCTGGAGCCCCTCCCCAGGACTGACGCTGCGTGAGATTTTAAGAAACCAAACCCAAGGCAGGAGTTACCCCTTGAACCCAAAGTCCCTTGCATGGCATTCTCATGTCCTAAAACACCTGAAGGTAGCCCTTTAGTGTGAGTGCAAAGGGTGGGCTTGAAAGACAGAACAGCCTTTCAGAGAAAGAATCCGTGAAACATCCCGGAGAAAAGAGAGACAATAGGTTTTTATGGGTCCCAAGCGCAGTGAAGGGTGTAAAAAGCAGCATAAAAGTTTCCCCAGGGCTCCTTACTCAGTGAGGCACCCTGACCCTACAGATGGCAGAGAAACGTCCGGCGTGACCAGGTCACGGGCTTCACTTGCCAAAGGCAGGACCATTCTGCATGCATCTGGCACCCCCAGTCCAGGGTTCCCCAACCTTCTCCTGGAGGAGGTTGAAGGGGAATAGGTAGGGGGTGTCTGGAGCCCACAAAAGGACAATAACAGATAATTCCATCCTGTGTGATCCTTAGGCAGCCCAGGTGGAGGCTGTCTGTTGGTGACCTGGCCGCACGCCCTGCAAAGGCAGGTGCAGGGAAGAGCCCATCTCTCCGGCAGGGGTCCTCCTAGCACCTCGGCAGGGGGCTCTGACCTCACAGGCGGCCTCCCCTTCATCGAGGTGATGACTTCTGTCCCCACTTCCAGGAGAGGTTGAGGGACTCTCTTAAGGTCGTGTGAGCCTAACTGAGCTGCTCCTTTGCATCATGGGAACTTCTTTGGCATCCTCACCCTTGGGCCATTTTCTAGCAGATTCTAACTTCTGCTCCTATCTGTACCTATCTCACTCTGATCTTTATTAGTGGGGACCAAAGTCTGAATTGGGGAAAAAAAATCAATCACCTTTTTCCGTTAGGACCCACATCCACACAGACCATCTTGGCAATGTCCTTTGGATATGTTTAAATAATTAGAACTACAGATTTTCACTTTGAAAGTTCTGTCTTCTTAGGGCATGAACAGATGGGGATTTTAAAAGAACCTTGGCTACCATGAACTCAGGTGGATTTGGGGCCCATTCATTTTTATGGATGATGTTCCTTTGCTCTGGCTACCACCTGCTGGAAAGTGGGGTGCTGGGGTCTCCCACAAAAACCATGTGGACAGCTGAGAGATTGGCCACCTGTCAGGAGCTCCTCAGGGAAGCAGGAGCCTCCATGGGGCAAATTCAGATCACGACCGAGGGGAACTCCTGTTCTGGTCTTTTCTTTCCACCCACACTAGTATCAGAGCAGCTACTGCACTTCCTGGCAGTGAGTGAGGTGAGGCCTGAGGCTTCTGGACCTGAGCTCTTCTCTGTATCCACCCCTCAGGTGAGCGCTGAGTGAGGCTCAGCTTCAACAAGAAAACAGACAGCTCATGACCAGCACTGCCCAGTAAAAAAGTGATGTGAGTCACCTGTGTAATGTTACGTTTTTTAAAGGGCAACAGAGTAAAAATAAAAAGAAACAAAATTGATTTTACATTTAATTCAATGTATACATAATATTAAGTCAACATATCATCAATATTGAAGTCATAAATGAGATATTAAATTTTTTTTCCAGGGGCGCCTGGGTGGCTCAGTCAGTTAAGCGTCCGACTTTGGCTCAGGTCACGATCTCACGGTTTGTGGGTTCGAGCCCTGCGTCGGGCTCTGTGCTGACAGCTCGGAGCCTGGAGCCTGCTTCAGATTCTGTGTCTCCCTGTCTCCCTCTCACTCTGTTCCTCTCCTGCTTGTACTTTCTATCTCTCAAAAATAAAGATTAAAAAAATGTTAAAAGGCTTTTTTCTCCCCACATGAAATTTCTGGAATCTGGTGTGCATGTTATGCTTAGAACACATCTCAGTGCAGCTAGCTTGAGTTCCAGTGTTCTGTGACAACCTATGACTAGGGGCTACCATGTTGGGCTGAACAGTTCTAGATGAGGCTATTCTTCCAATGTTCCACGCATACCAGTGTTTTCCCCAGAGCCTCCCCTGGACGCCCCTTCCAGACAGTCCTGCTCACAGGTGTTCTCTGGCCAAATACACCAGAGGAAGCTCACCCATCCCCCACAGACCAAAGATGCACACTTGTGTGCTGTAGCCAAATGCTTTGAGTTTATTAGGCTGCAAAATCCTTTTATCACAACACACCTGGTGATACTGCACAGAACTAATGCTCTGGAGCACACTTTAGGAACTGGGCTTGAGGGGAGAAAGGCAAGGAGACTTGAGTGAACGTGCCCTTGTTATTGTCATGGCTTTACTTCCCACTCTAGCGACAGAACCCTGACTTAACTCATTCCTTCCAACAAGTGTTAGCTGCCAAGTTCCCATTGGGCCAGGTGCTGTCCGAGGTGCTAGCACAGAGGTGGTGCCCCAGACAGAGCCTCTGCCTTCATGGGGCATCGGGTCTGGTCAGGGAGACAGGCAGCCATGAGTATGTGATACAGTTGTAACATGTGCATGAAGATGGAGTTCAAGATTTCTGGAGGTGGGTGGGGCTGCTCGATTATGCAGGGGATCAGGACAGGTCCTCTTGTGCAGGCTTCATTTGGGCAGATTGATGAGAAGTGTGATGAGGGGAGAAAGGTAGGGGGGTAGTCCAGGGAAAAGGTACTTGGGAAGAAGGCACAACAGGTGCAAAGGCCCAGAGATGGGAGGCTACTTTAGGACTTTAGTGGGTGGACATGTTTGACAAGGCTCATGGACCATTATTGATGCCCCAAATCATTCCTTCGGGAGTGCCTCGATATCTGGGCTCCTTGTACACATCTCTTGGTCTCTAAATTACCCCATTGCCCATTCTAAATGGCTTAGAATGCAAATCAGAACCCCAGAACTGTTAGAACCTCCAAATGGGAGAGAACCTGAGTGTACTATCTCCTCTTTTATGTATGTTCTCATGCTTCTGCCTGAAATTTTGGCACCCTCTCTGCAGCATTCTGTTTTGCACTGGAAAATATCTCTTGTTTCCTCATTTTTATTTTCCTTGATTATTTATTAAATAATTTTTGTATAAATTATATATGTAATTGACTTCAGGTATAAAAGATGTATGCTTACACTTGGAGTTTACTTTGTGTCAAGCATTGTTGTTCTTATTATCTTTATATAAATTTTTGATTTTTTAAATCAAAATATTTATCTTGATATTTGTTAATTTTTGCATGATTTTGACTTCTTAAATCATTGCATAAAATATCATTTCCCTTGACTCCTGTTTGGGCTGCCTCCTAGACTTGTGCACCCAAGGTGAGTGTCTTGCCTATTTCACTGAGTCTGGCCCTGCTTCTAAGAGATTTTCTGATATTGATTCACTTAGTCCATGGCACTGTGGGTCAGGCACCAGCCCCTGGGGAGGACCTGGGTTATGGGCCATGGGCATCAGGAGCATTCTAACTCTGCCCCTAACTTTCTCTGCCATCTGTGTGCCAATCCTTGCCCCTCTCCAAGACCCAGAATTCTCATTTGCACCAGAAGTTTGGCCACAAGCAGTTCTTTCTAAATGTCCCTGGGGATTCTTCTGGAGTTGTCTTTCCAAGGTCATCTTGAGTCAGGAAAGATGAGACTAGTACCCCAACTGCACTTCTACCAGAGAAGCCTTACCCTTGTCTGGGTTTCATATTGAGTTTCTTATGATATTGGGATTTAAGTAAAGGTTCTGATGGCAATGATGGTGATGTTGATGATGTGTGATGATGGTGGTTATGGTGGTGATGATGGTGATGATGGTGGTGATGATGGTGATATTGATTATGGTGGTGAGACTGAAAGGGAAATAGGAGACAACATGTTCTGTGCGTCTTCATATGTCTCTTATAAATAAATGGCTTTGTTGTCAAGCAGGAAACACAGGTGAACTTACAATCCAAACAATTTTACTACTTCAAAATAAGAAATATGCAAAGTCCTTTAAGAGAGTGACTATCAGAAGTGACTTTATAAATAACTGTATTTGAGAACATCAGTTATAAATTAGGGTGAATTTAGAATTTCCTTTTCCTTCCTTCCTTCCCCCACCCCCTTCTCTCTCCCTGAAATCTTTGTCAGGAAATGAATCTTCCTGAAGATTTAACGAATAGCCTTATCATATGGCTGTTGCTACTAAGAAGTAAGGCAAGGGGTTCTGACACGCATTCGTGTGCAGACATGAAGTTTGTGCCAAAGTAATTATTATCGCCCGTAGTAACAAGGGGCCCTGATTTAGTTCAATGTTTTTCTCTCTGCTCCCCTCATGTCACTGCTCATGAGGTCCCACGTGATGGCCTTGCCCTGACCTTCTCTGGTCTTCTTTTGAAAGCCAGGAGTTCCATCTGGGTGAGAGGAAGGAGAGGCCTCACGACACCATTCCTGTTCAGATCCCCAAGATGTGGCCTCAGTGTCAGTACCGACGCTGAGGGCTGGATGTCTTGGGGAAAGGGGGAGGTGTCCCCAGGAGACAAGGGCCCAAGCAGTGACTCTGAAGGGCTGAGCGGCCCAAAGCAGGGGCTGTGCCTATCAGGAACAAAGCAGTGTTTTACCTCTGGCCACGCTCAGGACCCGCTGAACTCCCTCTGATTCAAGGTGTCAGGCCACCTCATATGGACCCTCATGCCTCATCCGGCACATCTAAATGATATCAAATATTTATTGGGTTCCCTCCCCCCCCTAGTGCTGTGATTGGCTGAAAGCCTCCACCCAGAGGGCGACAGCAAGCTGGCAGGATACAGCAGTGGCACCAGGGTATTAGCATGGGGGGAGTGTGGCCTGGAGACCCCAACCTTCCTAGAAGAGCTTCCCTGTGCCGGCTCTGAGACATCAGCTTGGAGAGGACACTGGCATTTAGGGACAGCCAGAGCTTAGTCAGTGCTTGTGGGTCAGGGCAGAGCAGGGCAGGCTGGGAAGGCAGTGGGGTCAGGGCAGAGCAGGGCAGGCTGGGAAGGCGGTGGGGTCAGGGCAGAGCAGGGCAGGCTGGGAAGGGGGTGGGTAAGGCAGAGCAAGGCAGGTCCAGAAGGGGCCTACCAAGTCAGGGTCTTTAAGGACTTGTGTGGACAATCCTGTGCACTGCAGGGAGCCAGAGAAGGCTCAGACCCTAGAACACCATCCTGCCGCCCCCTACTTTGCCCTCATCCAAAATAGTCCCCTGAGCGGGGCAAGAATGTGCACTGTGTCGGGAGCAAACATGTTGCCTCCAAGGTAGGCAAGACTGCAAGGTATGGGGAAAGGAAGTCGCTTGTTCGCTATGTGATTCTGAGCTACTCACTGAACCTCTCTGTCTCAGTTTCTCCATCTGGGAAATGGAGATGACCAGAGTGTCCGCTTCAGCGGGTGTGCTGAGTGCTCAAGGCGGAGCTGGCTTCACGGGCGCGAGGTCTGCATGCTCGTCCGGGGCCCTGCACTTCCAGGGCTTGCTACTCGGCTCGCGGGGTCTTAAACTCTTTGCAATTTTCCAACACGGGGCCTGGCGTTGTCACCTGGCTCCGGGCCCCACAAGTTACAGAGCAGGTCCCGTCAACAGAGAGGAACGAATGCACGGGGTCCGTGCAGCTGGGCTGGCCCAGGGCGGGCCGCAGTCCCTCAGTAAAAAGGTCCTGTGATTATCCCCTGGCGAGGCGCCCAGCTAGCGGTGGCCAGCTCTGGCAGGGGTCAGTGAGTTCCGCCTCCGTCACTGAACAGGGGGCAGAGTCCAGGCCTGAGTGGCATCCAGCCGTTCTTCCGAGACCTGGAACCAGCCACCGGAGCTTGGCAGAGTATATTGGCGTGGTTTTTAAATATCGCAGGATTGCGGGAGCGATCATTTACTGTTCCTGTCTAGGGAGGCCAAACGAGGCCGTATTGCTGCTATGAAACATTCTAAACACAGGACCAGGGCGAGTGAGGATGCAGACTCCCAGAGAAAGTCCTCTTTTCTGGAAGGTCCAGCCCTCACTGCGGGCTGGCCGCAGTTGCCCACAAAGCGCTCTTATGCCCGTTAGGAAAAGGCGCTCCCTCTGGGCGGTACTCCCCCGCACCGAATCCCCATTTGGGGAGCAGGTGCAGGATGGATGTCACACTGTAGCATCCCCGTGTGGGCATCCTGAGTGGAACCTTTGAAGTGCCCGCCTCTGAGCAGGGCGGGGCTGAGCCAGGACGGATTGCCATTAGCAGGGACAGAGAGCCACAGGCCCTCAGCCCCCAGAGCTGGCCCTGGACTTCTGTGCCCGCCGGGGTGGAGGGTGTGCTGGCCCTGCTCTGATTGGGAGACTGCGGGCCTGGTACGTGCTGCGGGGGCCTGGGTGGGGCGAGGGGGCGGAGCCTATCGAGCGCCCGGTCCAAGAAAATATGTCCGTGCCTCTGCTTCTTCTTGGCTCCTGATGGGACAGGTTGGATGCTCCCCAGCCAGACACTTTTGGTCACCCCAGATAAGTGGAGTCCCACTTCAAAGACCTGTCACAGCACAGCAGCTTTCTCCAGTGTCGCGGTGGGTGGGGCGCCGTAGGATTCCAGGCCCGCCTCTCTGGGGCGAGTGAGTCCAGTTCTGGGACTCGCACCTCCGGTCCATGGGGTCAGCCCGTGGGAGGCGATATTCCCCGCTCTTGCTTTAAGCGCATCCCAGGCACCGGGTGAGGGGAACACGGCTCCTCGCGTCTGGGCCCCAGCTGCTTGCTCGTTTGGCCTCCGTCTCTAAGGCACAGCTCAGGGTTCTCATTCGCACCTCTCAGGTTCAAAGAAATGCCTGGCGGACGAGCAGAGGCTCCAGCGTTTAGGCCCTACGTCTAAGTAGCATTTCAATTCTGGTTGGAAAGAAATCTCAGGGATTTCTCTCCTGCGCTTTCTGAGTTCACTCATGGGAGGTCTCCAGTGGGTGCTTTCTCTCTGCCAGGGTGTGGGTTTTTCCACCTCATCTTTTGCAAATAGAGCAGGATCTGTGAGCAGAATCCCAAGAGAGGGAGGCCGGGGGTCAGCAACGGCGGCCCCGGCAGCAGCCTTGGGTTCCCGCTGCTACTATGCCCGGCCGTCTGTCAGTTCTCTCTGCCCCTCCTGGGCTTCTGTTTTTGATAATAACGAGAAGTGAGGAGGCTGCCGATGTCACCGGGGGTTTTGCTAGAGGAGCTGGACCTTCTGTGACCATTAAGCCTCCGTTGGCAGCCTGACTGGGCGATCCTGTCGAACCCAGAGACTTCGGGGGAATTAGGTGACTGATGGGGGCAGGCCAGCTTCAGCAGGTAACGTACGGGGACTGCGAGATAATATGCCTTCTCTGGGAAAAATCCCCACAGACAAACAGATGAAGGTTTAAGTTGTGCTGAGGGTCCGGCAAGAGACCAAGGGCATCACATGGAGATGGAACCCTTCATCCTGACAAGAGGAAAGTGTTGATGGGCAGGAGAAGGCTCTGGCGGCCCGTGCTGGGAGGGAGGTGCGGAGCAGGGCACCTGCCGTGGCCAGGGTTGTGCAGTTAGGGGAGCCGTTTCTGCACACCCCACGGCAGTCCCTGCCTCTTCCTCTTGTGACTGGCCCTTGACAAAGAAAATCCAGGAAGGAAAGAGGCTGCAGAGGGTGGATATTTGAGGAAGTGCTCCTGGGACGAGCCGGAAGGAGGGTTCGGACTCTGAAAAGTGAGATTAGCGCTAAGGGAATACGAGTCTGTTCCAAGCCTAGAAAAAAGAAACCATTAGAGACGGGGGGAGAGAATCCCAGAATGAGGAGTGCACAGGACCCTGCAGAGGAGATGTGAAGGGTGGAGGAGAGGAACCGGGGACCACGAGGAGCGACCCCAGCTCTCGGCACCGGCCTCCCCTCCACCACCTCCCGACACGCACTTGTTCATCCATTTCCTGTGATGCATTCAACAGATCCCTCTTCAAGAGGAGAACACACAAACCAGAAAACATCGCCTCTTTCCCTTACCAGGGGACCCAGTGTTGTGATATATGGGTTTTGATAACATGTATGAACTGAGCCTCTAGAAAAAGGTGTAATCTACCTTTCATGTTGAGTTTGACAAAATGCTGATGTCCTCCACCCCCTAAATCAGGAACCACGGCCTGCGGAGAGAGCACCGTTGTAAGAAATGTAAAAGGCACCCTCTTAAAAGTGTTTCTTCCAGCAAGATGGAACCACCAAAGTATCCGCTTTGCCACGCCAAAGAGTGTCCCTCTGGCTTGCTTTGGCAGAAGTCCACTTTTATTCCAGCTGTTGACTTTCAGGCTTTGCTGTGTTCTGAAAATCAACAAACACCACGCCAGGAAGCATGCGCCTCATTTTATCAAATGGTACCCGGCTTGGTAATGGCCTCCCCAGATAATTCGAGCTGATCTGTGGTGATGACCAGGGGACGGCAATGATTGTCATGTTAGTAAAAAAAATCAAAACAATCATGTTACGTCAGTTCTACCATTAAAAGACTTGCTTCTCTGCAAATTTTTGCGCTCAGTAATTAATACTCTGGGGCTTGTGGTTTCCAAGCCAGTTCTCCAGGCACAGAGATGCCACTCACCTGATAATTATTTCAGGAAACCATGCACGAATGAATGTGATTGACAAATGCAGTATTGCTGTAATTGCCTCAAGCAGAGTCGGTGCGAAAAGGAGAAAGAAAGAGGAGAGTTAACTAGTTGTGTGCTTACCTATCAGACAGAAAGTGCCACGGCAGAGAAAACCTGGTTGTTGCAAGACACCTGACTGTTGTACTAATCACGTAGCAAGATCGGAACTGGCAGATTGCATCAGGCAAGGTCCTGCCTCGTGTCCTAAATGTGACAGTGACCAGGGCTGGGTGTCTTGGAGGAGGGCATGCAAATCTCCCGATGCTCTTCCTGCGGGTGTGCAAAAAGAGGCCAGTTTCTTCCTGATCACAGCCAGCGACTCGCTTACGCCCCCAAACAGAGAGCTCCTGGAAACCCTTTCAGGGCTTAGTTCGGAGGAACCCTAATTACAGAAGTCAGTTCTGTTCTGTAGGTTGGGAGTATCTTTAGTGCCTGGGCGTGATTTTGCTTGGCTGTGGGCTTTCGTCTTTTCCTTGTTCAGGAAGCATCCGGCACCTCTCAAGCAGGAATGTGTCTCCTTCCTGTTGCATTTGCTGCCCCGTGTCACGACGGAGGGCAGGACCCACGGTTCTGCATCCGGGTGCAAAGAATGGATTCAGCGCCGACCCAGCCCTCCGTCTGGTGTCGCAGGTTTCACGACGAGGCACAGACACCGCAACTTTATACTGTGCCATTTCTCAGAATGGCGTTACACTGGTTAATCTTGCACGCTTGACTTTCGCTGTTTTCTGCGTGTTCTGTTTTCAACACAGTGCCAGGCACATAGGGCGCGTTCGGTGAAAAGTCATTGGGTTGATCCACATCTTGGTGTAGACAAATCCTTACCCTTGAGAGGCTCAGGGCAAGACCGGCATCTTGGAGGGACCATCCCACAGTAGAGGAACAAACACGGCCTTTGGGTCAGGCAAGCTCATCCGGGACCCTGGCTGCCACCTGCTGCCTGCCCCGTTGCGCAGGTGACACACTGCCCAACTCCAGAGTCATTACTGGAGAACCAAGAGTTGCCCAGAGGCAGCCTTGCCAGAGAACCTCTCCACCTCAGCATTCACATTCATAAAATAGGACTGTTCTTGTCTTGCCCATGTGGCTAAATGTGATCATGTTTTTACCGCATTCAGCGGAGCAGCTGACATTCAAGAGGCATGTGCTAAGTAGGAGGAAAAAGAAAAAGCAAGCTTTAGTATATACAGTATTACAGTTAGAAAAAATAACCAAGCTCAGTGCGTGACTTGGTCTGTGACTTGGTCTGTGACCTTGCTAACAGCTTAATCCCTCTGAGTCGTAGTGTGTTGTTTTGCATATGGTTTAACTTGCTTTGGGAAGCAGAAAATAAAGGCATTAGAGTTGATGGTGGGATTGATTTTCCTCAGTGCCAAAGCGACTGTGCTCCTGATTCTCACAGAATATCAAGCGCTCAGAAAACTACAGAGAAGGGAACGAGTCTCAAGTACACACTGACCGCCAAGAAATGCCCACTGTTTAGACTTCAGTCTATTTCCTTCAAATCTTTTCACCCAGACATAACTTTTAGCCTGTGTTTTCACTTTGTATTTTTTTTTAAATTTTTAATGTTTATTTATTTTTGGGAGAGAGAGAGAGCGAGAGAGAGAGAGAGAGAGAGACAGAGATTGAGAGCGTTAATGGGGGAGGGGCCGAGAGAGAGGGAGACACAGAATCTGAGCAGGCTCCAGGCTCTGAGCTGTCAGCACAGAGTCTGACAGGGGGCTCGAACCCATGAACCAGGAGATCAAGACCTGAGCTGAAGCCGGATGTTTAACCTACTGAGCCACCCAGGCGCCCCTCACTTAGTATTTTCAATACCCGACTAGTATTGCCTTGTCTGGACAGACCGCAGTTGCCAACCATTCTCTCTTGCCGAAAATAGAGGTGATTTCCGTTGTTGTGATGGGCGCCTTGGTGCATAAAGCATGTTCGGTACTTGAATTTTTTTCCTCACATCCTGCTGGGCTTCCTTATGTCCTGAGCGGAATAGTATAAATCCTTCAAGGCTCTTGGAACATACTGGCAAGTTGCTCCTCTGAAGTGGAACTTTGCACCCTCACCAGTCCCTGGTTCCCACGCCGGCAATGAATATCATCGCTAGCATGTGGCTAACGTCATGGGTAGAAAATTATTCCTTAAAATTTGTTTACATTTACATTTTTTTGATATCTAGTTGAAGCTGAGCTTCCCCCCCACTCCTGCTTATTAGTTATCTGAGTTTTCTCTTTAGTGAATAATTTATGTTCTTTGCCCATTTATCTAGTGGAATATTCAGGTTTTCTTACTGATTTGTAAGAGCCTTTTGCATATTAAGGTTAACCCTTGGTCATATTTATTGCAATTATTTTCATCCAATTTGTTGTTGGACTTTTAATTAAAGATAATCTTATGTATTTATTTTTCAAAGTAGCCCAGGGTGCCGTGCATCTCCACCACAGGGATAAGAATCTTCCAGAGGGAAAGTGAGACTCGGGGCAAAGGGTGGGCCCCATCGGAGGCTGGTGGCTGTGGGTTTTGGGAGCTGGGTATCTCCAGATAATTCCATGAGTCTCCCTGCCCCTTTGGCCTCTGCGTACGCGAACACCGTGGGCAGTTCTTCCTGCTGGAACTTGTACAGGGTGCTGAGTTACTGTTGTGTTTGTTTTTCCCTCCTCACATAAATAATTTGGCGTGGTTTCCATACAAACATTTATTATCTCTTCCAAGTTATTAGCATGCAAACTCAGGGGCATTTCTGTATATGTCAGGGGTGTGAGGAATCAACCGCAAAATAATTAAAAGGCTCGCACACCGCCTGTGGCCTGTGATTACTCTGGAAAGCGGGTTCAGTGCTGGTCCTGCTTTAGTGGCCAGTGCCATGTGAAGGGCTGAATTATATATTCTTAGGAGTTGCTTCGTTAGTTCAGTCTTCCCTTCATCTACAACTCTCGGATGAATACCATCTGGCCTCAGTCATTTATTACAATTTAATTTCTCAATTTGCTCCATCACTCCTTTCTTGATATTTCTATCAGCAAAAAAGGGCCTCTTCCCCTGGCCCCTGTCACCTCGATGAGGGGACGCAGGAACAACCAAGAGCAGAGACAGGGGCTCCTCGCTGCCTGGGATGGAACAAAGTTCTGGGTCCCCTACGCGGGGCTTTCCTTTTGCAGGGTGAAGTGACATGGCACCACGGCACGGGCAGGGAGCCGCATCTGCGCAGGATTACAGGGAAGCGTGGATGGAATAGGTTAAATGTCTTGTGATGACAAGGAGCTACCTTCCGTGCAGATAGTGTTTCTGTGAGTTTTCCTTTCCTTGCCCTTCTTGTGCATGTAGTACATTTAAGGAAGTTGTGAATCTGCAAGAAGCCAACATATCTCACGAAAGAAGAAGAAAGAAAGAAAGAAAGAAAGAAAGAAAGAAAGAAAGAAAGAAAAGGAAAGAAAGGTGAAAATTCTTATTATTCCTCCTGAAGTTTCTTTTCCCTCATATGACAAAACTGGACTGTCTCTGGATGACAGAATGTGGAGTGTTCCCATAAACACCCAGGAAAGTCGCACCACAGCAAGAAACTACGAGACAAACCACCTGAGCATTTGGACAAGCTGCGCTCTGCCTGTAAGTGACATCTCGGGCCCTTTGGTGTCCAAACTCATTTTGAGGAACACATCCACCTCCCGGGCTGTGCGTGGGGCCCTTCTCTTCTGCCATCAAGCAGATTCATCACTAAAGCTTAAAATGACCCATAACCAGTGGTGAATTTTGTCCTCTGATAGGCCACACAGTTATTTTAAAGGCACACTGATGCTCCTCGGGTGGTTTAAGACGTTTCCAGTATGACCTCATGGATGCCAGTTACAGCTGGGGCCTTGCCACACTCTGTTCTTCCGAGGACCAAGGCACCGTCCCCTGACTCAGCTTGCTGACAGCCTGAGGGCCGTGGCAGGATGTGCCCTTGTGGACTGACGGCACCCGGTTGTGAGGAAAGCGCATAGTGGGAGGAGGGCAGGCCCAGCCAGAGACACCTGACTGGGAACACTCCTGATGCTCTGCAGGTAAGAATGAGGCTCCAGAACCCCCACCTTCCGGGCCCCACAGGGCCTTGCCAGCTCGCGGCTGACAGAGCCTCTGATTCCCCTGCTGCCCAGAGCAGCAATGGGACCAGAGCTCCTCCCCACAGAAGGGGACATGGGGCCCCGGGCCCTCCCAACTCCCTTCCCACTCACCAGGCTGAGTTAGGAGCTGTCCCAAGAGCATGTCCAAGAGCACGCATCCTGAGTAGAAGGTGTTTTTCCTCCTCAGGACTGCCCCCCAACCCTCAGAACCAGGAGCCCCAGAGGCTTCTGGGAAGATCTCTGCATCCCAGAAGTGGGAGGGCAGGTGTGGGGGCTTACACGGGCACAGGTGGGCCCCACAAAGGGGGCTCTGTCTCTTCTGCTAGGCACCTGGGAGAAGGGGGTGTGTGCATGTGTGTGTGTGCACACGTGCATCTGTGTGTGTGAGGACATGTGTCGGTGTGCACCTGTGTATCCACACACATGTGTATGTGTGCGTGCGTTCATCTGTGTGTGCATGCATATGTGTGTGCATCTCTGTGTGCACACGTGTGTATACGTGTGTGTGCGTTGGCACGCAAATTTGTATGCATGGCCGTGAGTATCTGCACGTGTGTGAGACGTGGGTTTGTATGCATAATGCAAATGCGAGTGAGTGAGTGTGAGCATGTGGATGCATGTTGGACGTGAGCATGCACGCGTGTGGGAGCAAACGTGCACGTCAGCGAACGGACCAAAGTTGGGAGCTGTAAAAGCTGTTTTCAGGAAACGCAGGGAAGCAGGATAAAGAAGGGTGACAGGGGAGAGGTGCCTGGGTGGCTCAGTCAGTTGAGCGTCCGACTTCGGCTCAGGTCATGATCTCGCAGTCCGTGAGTTCGAGCCCCACATCGGGCTGTGCTGACCGCTCAGAGCCTGGAGCCTGTTTCCGATTCTGTGTCTCCCTCTCTCTCTGCCCCTCCCCCGTTCATGCTCTGTCTCTCTCTGTCTCAAAAATAAATAAACGTTAAAAAAAAATTAAAAAAAAAAAGAAGGGTGACAGGGAGGTACACTTTCCTTGGCTTAGGTGGGAGCTTCAGAGAGGTCTTGTGGAATGGGGGAGGGAGGCACGCCAGAATCCCACAGCCCAGCTGGGCCTCTGAGCAAACGATCTCCGTGTCTTCGTGGAAGCCGTGGTCAGCACGGTGGGATGAGAGGCAGTGGCCGGCCAGGACATCCTGAGCCCTTTGCTGTGCCTCTCTCGAGAAGTGTCATCTGCTCCCAGTGGCTGTTAGAAATCTTAAGATCATGTCTGTAAGTGCCCCCACAGGGTGTGGGCGTCACAGACTCTTCACCTGCTCTGTTCCCCTTTCTGCCCGCTAAGAGCTTTCATGGTGCCATCAATGAACCATCGAGGGACTGACAATCTCCCCTCTGGACACGCTGACCTTGCTCGGCCAGGGAGGGTGTTGTGAGTGGGGAGGGTTCCCCCGGAGATGGCTACTCAGAGGGTGCAGGGAGACTCCTTTGGAGTGCTGGGGGGCTCTGCCCTCTGCCCCCATAAGGCTCAGCAGAAGATGAGGGGGTGCAGGGACAGTGGGAAAGAGTAGGCCTTCTGGTCACCAGCCACACCGCTGGACCCTCACCCTTCCGCGCGTCGTTCCCAGAACTGGCCGTCACACACCTGGCCTGCTGAACAACGAAGGTTGTGGCATTCTGCAAAACCTCGGTGCAAGGGTCAAAGTCAGGCAAAGAAAGACAGATACTACATGTTTTCACTCCTATGTGGATCCTGAGAAACTCAGCAGAAGACCAGCGGGGAGGGGAAGGGGGGAAAAAAGTTACAGAGACGGAAGGAGGCAAACCGTAAGAGACTCTTAAATACAGAGAACAAACTGAAGGTTGATGGGGGGGTGGGGGGTGGGGAAAGTGCGTGATGGGCATGGAGGAGGGCACCTGTTGGGATGAGCCCTGGGTGTTGTATGGAAACCAATTTGACAATAACTTACATAAAAAATAAAGAAAAGAAAAGAAAGAAAAGAAAAAGCGAAAAAATAAAAGTAAAAAATAAACACAGTGCATATTGTTTTCAGGTGTGTGTTCTTTCCTGCTGAGGCTGAAAATTTTGTTTTCAGTGTGAGAGCTGTGCTCTTTGTGGCGTTCAGCTTAGGTTTATGACGAGGCTTCTCTAAGAGTGGAAACTGAGGAGCCCATCTCAAAGAGAGACACGGGCTTGCTGGCAGAATGCAGATTCTATTGGTGGCATTCCCCGGGCAAAAGAGAGTCGAGTGACCACCCAAACAGTGTGAGAAGCACTTCGTCATGGACGCCTCTTGACTTTGTCCGTGATGCACTCGTTTATGAAACGAACCTCTCTCTCCAAATTAAGTCAGGGCGTATCCTCCATGAGCATAAGTATTGGTGCATCGCAGAATCAACCCTTCCCAAATGCACACTTAAACCCAGCAGAAAAGCATGAAAAAGGTTTTCATCTAAAAGCATATTTCTGTGTTATCAGTAATTCCGGATGCAATGAATGAAAAATGGGAGTTTCTAGCTAGAAGCACCCATCTCCACGCCCCGCCCCCAACCCCCGGGGAGGCTTTGTGGAATGGTGGAAGGGGTCTGGACCCTGGCCTCTGACCTCAAGCCCTGGAGTCTGGCAGTGGGTCTGTACCGCGGAAGTACGTGGGCATGGCCGCCTTGCCGGCCTGAGGTCCTCGAGATTTGAGGGATCACAGGCCCCTTTATGAATCTGATCAAAGCAAGCTGTGTCTCCGCCGAGGAAAGTCACATCCATGCACAAAACTGTGGTGACCGGGCCAGACGCTGCCGAGTTCTGCGGAGGGTAAGTGACCCCTGACCTGGGTCCTGCCCCGGGTGCCCACTCGCCAAGGATGGGAGGGGGAAAGCGTGGATGTCACCTTTTCTGAGCCTGTTCTGGCCATGTCTCTCTCTCAATTCTTCAGCTGTACCTCAAGCAAAACCAAACCACCAGAGCTCCGGGCCTGTGGGCACAGGTGTGAGCACGTGTGTATGCACACACACACACACCACGTGTGCACGCACACGCCCTCCTGCCTACACATGGGATCACGTGTGCCTGAACACCCCCCCTTGGCTTTAGACGTAATCGCCCTAGTTTAGAGAATGATAGCTTTATTGTTCAATAAAACAAGTTAATTGACTCAACCATCCGCATTGGTGGAGGGGAGGTTTTCTGTATGTACCTGGGAAACAGGAGGAGATTGCAGGATAACGGGAGAGGAAGGGGTCCGGGGAAGCAGGGGGGATGCCTCAGCGTGCGTGGGGCAGAGGCCGCAACCTTTGACCTTTTCCTACCAGTCTTTGGTTCTGGCAGCTGAAGGGCAAAAAAGACATTTAAGATAATCACGTCAGAAGGGGACGGTTCACGGAGCCTCTTTAAAAATCCTGAAGGTGGAGGAAAGCCCGATGGTCTCTTTTTGTACCCGCACCCCCCTCCCCCGTTTTCTCCTTCTCCCCACCATGTACCCTTTGCAAACAGACAGGCTGCGGCCTCTGGGGTGGAAGAAGGGGGTGCCCAGAGGATTGTGATGAGGCGGAGGGCGGAGTGATTTAATTGTCTGGCTCCTTCTGTGCTGGAGAATATCAAACAGATGAGGAAGATAAAAAGGGAGCTCAATAATTAATTTTCATGTTCCTCACTAGCGGGGCCCTCTTCAGGCCCTGTGCCGTGATTATGGGGAAAGGTCGGATTCTGAAGTTTCACTCATTAGCTACGTGTTGTACGAAAATACCTGTATTTTCAAAAGGCGCAGTGACAAGAATGGAAAATTTCAGCTATTAAAAATATCCCGGTGTCAGGGACTTTTGTGAAAGAACAAAAACTCTCCGATTCCCTCAGATAAATAATGAAACGCGTGGTTGTTGAGAGTGGAAGGGTCAAAACTTCCCTGTTGACTAAAACACAAGGTTGACTTGAAAGATTTTCAGAAGTTGTTCAAGGAGCCGTGCAGCCAGCTGGGGTGTTTTGCCTTCTAATGAAACCGAGAGGCTTCCTCGGGTTGGCTTTGCCTCCGCACGGGGGACACAGCGGCTTCGCGGGCCGGACAGGAGGCTTGGGCACGGGTCCCGCCAACTGCCCGCAGGATGCACGGCATCTGTGAAAAATTCAGTGGCGGTGTCCCAGGCTCTGGGTTTGCATCCAAGGGTGGGTATTAAGATTTAATTGTTTCCGAATGAGCCGCTCAGTTCTCCATCCGAATCGGTGGACGGTGGGCCTGAATCAGCCTTGGAGCCTCCGGAGAGCCCTCTGCATCCGCAGCCACCCCGGCCGGGTCCAGGCGCGTTGTGGGGCTTTCTTTCCAGAATACCGATTAGCCCAACGTGCAGTTGCTCACAGGCTTAGGACTCAGACCCGGGTACCGTAATTTTTAGCACAAATTATTCAATCATTCAAACACACAAACATTTCAAGGTAATTTCTGCAAATCCCCATTGTGATCTAATTTCTTATTAAGCAGAATAAAGCTGTTTGGCATTGCAATTAATCAGTGTGGGGCTCCACGGAGCATTTGCTGCAGGGAACTTCCTTTTTTTATTTTTACAGGAGTATTGGAGTAACGCTCCTGGGGTTTATGCCCCGTGTGTCTTGCGTGCACACGCGTACCTATGCGCTCGCCCAGCCACACACCCACGTGGGCAGGACGCTCGGCCGAGCCTGGCAAAGATAGTCTCAGAGTGCTTTATTTTCGCCACCCTGTTTTGTGCACACAAACCACTGCCAGGAACATTGCTAAATTTGCGTGTTATAAAAAAATTCAGAGGTTAAAAGATTGTATCCATTTTAGAATTACCCAGCGTCTAGTTATTAAACAGATCATAAATCATGCTGGCACACATCCTTCTCATTTTGCAAATCTCTCGTCCAGAATAAAAAGCCCCTCGTGAAAGTGTGGGGAGCCATGCCCGAGAAAGGGACGTGGGGACAGAAGAAGGGTGTCCCGCGGCCCCACATCTCCATTTCCAGGTGCTTTGCACAGACAGTGGCCATTCATCAGGGGCCCCACGGTTGTGAGAGGCGTGTACTCGGATCCCTGAATGTTCCGGGGCAAATGTTACTCAAAGTCTTAACAATTCCTTTCAAAGATTTGGATCTAATTTCCAGTTGTGACTGATCAATAAGCAATTTATGAATGACCAATATCGTTCTCAGGGGCTTAGAAAGACAGGTCTGGGTAAATACTCATTCACCAGTAATCACGGCTGCGGGAGGCCGGACCACAGTTAGTAATTTAAGAGGCAAAGCAAAGCATGTGTTTTTATTTAACAAGAAAGATCTCAGGGCAGATAGGGTTATTATTTCAGAAGCAGAAATGACTGCCTTTGGAGCAGAATAAATGGGGGGTCATAATTCTCTAATCTGACCTAATTTTAACAAAGGAAAATGATCTGTTAAAACGTCCCAGAGAAAATACAAATTAGACCAGGTCAACAGTAGGTCAAATAGATAGGGTGCTAAAACATCCTTTTTACTACTTTGTAGCATTTTATGCTAATTCAGTTCCCTTCTCTGTGATAAACAAAGCAAGTGGAAAGTAGCTAGCATCACACAGTGATGGGTCCCTGAGCTACCATTTAATACAAATCTAGTAATTCTATCGCACAACATACCTCGTTCATTTAGGAACCACAAATACGAAAGGCGTGCAGGATTGGATTGCTTGCCCCACCATGCAGGTACCTCGCCTTGAAAACTCCGAAAACAAACGTGGGTCTAGTGCATGAGCCTGACGTGGAATTATGTGGAATACGCGTTGTTGTCATGAGCAAAATGTTCTCAAGTCCGAGGCGCTGGAGGGGTCACGGGCCCTGACAGCTGACCTTGTAGCGGCCAACGCATGGAGGCAATGCTTTCGCCTCAGAAGGGAGGATCGGGGTTCAGTGCCATTCCCGGTATTCTCCCCAGGGCCCTGCAGGAAGGGAAGGAAGGGCGGAGGGGAGCTATGCATTCCTCCTGACTCAGGGTGAGTGTCATAAAAGACCCTGTCGGGAGAACTCACTTCACTCCTTCCATGCTCCATCAACCCATTAGGAAAATTTCCTCTTCTCTGCACTGAAAATGAAACCCCATGCCCTGCAAAAGTTGAATTACCCCCGTCTATGATTTCTCTCCTCCTAAGAGAGGGTTTTGTTCACGGTCATCCATCACCGGGTCAGACTGAAGGAAAGATGGCTGGGGCTGCAGAAGTAACGAAGTCTGCCCAAGCTGCATACACCCGCTGGCCTCACTGGGATTAATACGCCTCCCTCTAAGCCTCCCTCAGCACCTACTTGACAGCCCCGGGGTGACTCAGGCCCTGGGGGGAGCAGAGTCCTTCGCGCATGTGACATGTTAGTGCCTTTGGTGGGGAGACTTGGCTCCTTGGCTCCGAAGAAAAGGCAGTAAACTGGCAAAAACCCGCCAGATGGAAGAAAAAACGCACTCAGGCCTTGAATTGGCAGTAAAGATCAAATCGGTGGTGGTTTGAATCCCTAAAGGTGTGACATTTGGATCTGAGGAAATTCACCATCGGAGACCATATCTCCATGCACAAACGCTTCTTCAATTTCGATGAAATGGATTCCATTCCATCCAAAGAAAATGGCCGATTCGCGGGCCTGATAGAAAACGCGCGCCGGGCCCTTGAAGTCCCTTGGGACCGCTGAGGCGTCTTCTGCATGTGGAAGGCACGGTGTCTTTAATTCCGTATTTTGGCAAAAGCGGGAACGATTTTTGCAGACTTATCAGTTCTCATCCTACGCACCCATGCTGGGGGAGGAATTTGTTCTAACTGCCTAGTGGATGTTCTTACCGGATTTGGGGATGTCTGTATCCTTTACCCAACCTCCCACTTAACTCTGCGAAAATTGCCTGAGATCAAGCAACACTGCTGTTGAGGAACATTAACTGTGCTCTTCGTGCTCCCCGTTGGGCGTGTAAGCAGGTGTATGCGTGTCTTCTGCCCTCAGGAGCGTACGGTGTAGGTGGGGTGATGGGGTGAAGGGCCAGCTCCAGCAAGAGGCGCCCAGGCAGGTGCTGAGAATGGACTGAGAGATGAGAGGACGTGGCCAGGGTGCCCAGCTGAGGGGATGGGCAAGCCTCAGGCACTAAGAACTGCTTAGGCCTTTATCGGGCACATTAGTCAGAGGCTTGCCCTGGGCAGTCCTCACCCACCGCCATGCAGAAGGTAATGCCATTGTTATTTACAGAAGAGGAAACCGAGACACAGGGGGGTCAGTAACTTTCTCCAGTTGATGGTACGGGCAGCATGGGTCGAAGCCCAGGATTTGGGGCACCCAGAGCCCATACCTCTGGCCACTGCTCCCTACCCAGGTAGTAGAAACAGCCCCAGAAGGTACAGGAGTGGGAGGGAGAAGGGTTCCCTGGAGAGGAGGTAAGTCCTTACAAGGGAGGTAAGAACAGGCTTCTCGCCACTGGAGGTGGCTCTTGTGGGGCAGCCTGGGACACGATGTACGAGTCAATAGATATGTCGGAGTTAGAAGTTAGAGCGTGGAGAAGCTTCCACTTTATTTGTAGGTGATAGGGAGCCATTTGAAGTATTTCAAACGGTATCTGAGGCCAGTGATCCTCAGATCGCTGCGGACAGTAGGAATGAATGGAGCCACGTAGGATGAATGAATGGCGACAGTAGGAATGATGGAGCCATGACATCAACAAAATGGCCCAGGAGGGGCTGGGAGCCTGGCAGGGACCCATGAGGAGACAGCTAAAGACGGACTTCCTGTGGGCAGGAGGCCAGGCCTCAGGGAGAGCCCGGATATGGGGGTGGGGGAGGGGGAGGGAGAAGAGGAAGAGAGGAGCCCACCTGGAAGCGTGCCCCCAAAGCCCCGCGGCAGGGGCTCCCTTAAGGCCTAATTGACTTTGAGGCACGCTAATTCTGAGACGGCCCCTCCAGGTGCCCTCCTTACCCCCCATCTCCCACGGGAGACACCCCTCTGCACACAGCGGTCTCTCATAACAGGTGCGTCGCTGCTTCTTGGGGAAACCAGCAGACATTTGAGCTTCTACTTTCTCAGTTATCCAACCAGACTAGGAAAGAGGTTTGGAGGATGGCATAGCCTTCCCCACCCTTTTTGGGAATATTTCCTGATTTCTTTAAAACTCCTGCATTCCACTTAAGAGTTCCATGCAATCTTTCACTCCAATTATATATAATTTTAACCACAAAATAATTCCTTTGTCACTTCAACTTTTGAGAGAAAAGGAGGGGGGAACAAAAGCATATAATGTTATTTTTTTTTCAAGTGTTCCCGGAATAACTACACTGGGGTTTTCATTAGTTTACTAACTAGGAAAATCTTTGTCAGATTTCCCTCCTTACCACCATGCCTGTGGGACCTCTGTCTAAAAATTCCTATTAGTTTTCATGGTTTTATAGCTTTTTGGTATAGATGGTCACCTGATTAATTAGCTATAAAACTACACAGGAAAGTATAAAACAGACACCCAAGTAGACCTTGTATGTAATGTATTATTCATTCCACTCGATGCAATAGTGTATTTGCAGAAGCCTTTGTGCTGAATATCTCCAGCAAAGTGTTGCTTAGCGATGCATTTGGTTGCAATCTGGACAACGCAAAGTGCACACTGAATGCTGCTTTTCAATATTTCCTTTTTGGCTAAATGAAGAAATAAAGACAATATGATGAAGCCAGATGTCCCCACCTGGAGACCTCTCAAGTGGGCTTCCAGCATCTCGCGCTGGGAAAGGACAAAGCGATCGGATGGTGATTTGAGAAGGGGCTGACATCACATTATTTTCCTTCTGGCGGCAAAGCCCAGGGTTGTCCCTGCGTTGCCCGATTCAGTGGCACAGTCACCGGATTAAGAAAGGTGCTTGAGGTCTGAGAGAATACAGAAGTGTTCAGCAGGTACCCGCCATGTGACAGGACCTTGGCAAGATTCTTGGAGTTAGACGAGGAACAGGGTGACACAGGCAGTCATATTCCTGAGGGCCCTCGGAGGCAGTGGGTTGGGGAGGATGACTGGTACAACAGGGATTGGATTTGTCCCCTGTGATGCCTCATTAGGCTTTGGGAACCAGACAGGGCAGCAAGCCCAATCTCCACCGTGCCCGTGGGACACTGGGGGAGCAGGAAGCCCACTCTCCCGGAGCCCCACAGCCAAAAGAGTGCTTTTCTAGCTGAGATGCACAGGATAGACACCAATAGGGTAGGAATTCAGAGACACAAAGGCAGAACCGAGGGGAGACATGGGCATCCTTCGGGTCTGCCATTGACTGAAGAAAGGAATGAAGAGACTGAATGAATACCGCTTTTGCTGCAGTCTCTCTCTGCGGTCCCCTGTCCCCCTTTCTTGCCAGACCAGGCGGTGTCGCCTTGAAGGCCATCTTGCTTTCAGAAATAATCTTCAGAAGTTAGCTTTAACGGAAAGAGTTTTTAAAAGGCAACTTACACATTTTCTTCCACGGACACTCTGGGGAAAATGGTGTCTGCCTGGCCACCTGTTGGAATGCAGCCCAGAAAGACGGCCGAGAGTCGATATCAGATCAATAGTGTCACACACGGTGATGCATGGGAAGGGACTGTATCTCTCGCCTGAAAATCCATTTTGACAGAAGGGCAACATGGAGTCGTTGATGACACCGAGATGATGGCTTAGCTGGTTAGTAAGTCTGCCTGCAAACTGCCTTCTGACTTGACAAGGAGGGAGCAGCCCATGTGGACCCTTAGTGAGAGAGCAGCTCGAATGTGCACTGACATCCGGCTGCTGTAGCCACATTAACACATCAACAAAAGGCTTGGCCACTTTCAGGTAGGAATTACTGCTCGCTCAGGCCCCTGCGAGGAAACTCGATTTCTGGTCCGACGGCGACTTTGTTCTTGTGCTGTGGGAGGCTTGTGCTGGCATCCACCACTGAATCCGGGTAGCTCCCCCTGTGATCTGTCCAATTTATACAGGAAGGCCACTCGCCGTCTGGTTCTTTGTCCGAGTCCCTATAAACTAAGTGTCGTGGTTACCTCCCAAACGTAGTTCGAAAACTCTACTTAATGATACACCCAGCCGGAGTAGCTTAATAAACTCCTGAAACCTGGGAGAGGTGCCCTTCTCAATACAAAATTAATACAAAGACATCATTGATTTTAGATTGGCCATTTAGCTAGGACCTCATTATCTCTTTTTCCCCACAAATGTGCTTATTTTATCCCCAAAGTAACACATGCAGGCCTTCTAGGCTGGATGGGGGCAGTCAAGGGCTGACACCGTGTTTTTTCCTCCTCAGAGCCCTCTGTAGCACTTAGATCAAGACCACGGTTCCCCGTAAAGATCAGCGGAATGAATGATAGCGCAATTCTATCATGGCCGAGTAAAATTGGTTTGTTTGTTTGTTTTTCGTACAATGTATTGTCAAATTGGCTAACATACAGTGTGTAAAGTGTGCTCTTGGTTTTTGGAGTAGATGCCCGTGGGTCATCGCTTACATACAACACCCAGCGCCCCTCCCAACAAGTGCCCTCCTCAATGCCCATCCCCCATTTTCCCCTCTCCCCCACACCCCTCCCCCCATCCACCCTCAGTTTGTTCTCTGTATTTAAGAGTCTCTTCTGGTTTGCTGGGAATGCAAACTGATGCAGCCACTCTGGCTGAGTCAAATTTGAGTAAACCTTTAAGTGCTGCCGTTTACAAAGCACCTCAGGACGATTTAATCTTGTCACAAAACCTATGGGGCTAGTATCCTTTGAACACTTGACTCAGAGAGGTTAGGTGACTTGTCCAAGGTCACAGAGCAATGTTGTCAGAGTCGTGATTCTCTGGGTCACAGAGCACTAGCTGTCTCTCCCTCCTGCCCAAATAGCTTTACCCTTAGAAATGCAAAGTTCTGCATGGCATTGAGTTTTTAGAACTCAGTTCTTTGATGAGAGTTATTTCCAAATTATAAAGTGCAAGTATAAAATAATTTACCTTGTGGATTTGGGTCCCTCAAATGCAAGTACTGATTTCTATATTCCTGTTGATCATTCACAATCCACCACGTCCCCTCCCTGGTCCTCATGTGGTGCTGGGACCAGCATCATGTGACCTCTCTCCCGTGGCATCTTGTGTGTGCATGGAGGTGGAATGTTGCCTTACCCTCTCCGGGGTCCTAGGATGCCCTGGCTGAGCATCGAACTGTCTAAGGAACCAAATTCAGGATGAGCCAGGCTGGTCGAATAGAATCTTCTAATCACACAGTCTGTGGCAGTGGTTAATTCAGGTGGATAGCTTATAGCACGATACCATACACTCGCCTTTGACCCCGCCCCAGACCTCTCCATGGGCCAGCCCACGGGTGTGCAATGCTTCTTAAGTTCGCAGGGCTTCCTAATGTTTTATTGCCTTCACCTGTGCAAGGCCATGAAAGGTGTGGCATAGATCTGAGACCTCTGGAAAAATTCGCTCTGATTCCCACCTCCTGGCATGTCGTCTCTTCATCCCAGACACTGGCGTCCAGCAAGCCTGCACAGCCCTACCTACCCCTGCTCCCAACCCCGCAGGAGCCACCGGGATAGACCAGACTACTTCCAACCAGACTGCCCTGCCAATGTGTCTCTGTCTTGGTGGCCCTGTCTCATGCAGTTGGAAGACACCTGCTCCTATAAGCTGACACTCGGTATTAGGGAGTTCTGCTAACATGAGCAGAGACACAGCTGACACTTGTGAAGGAGAAAGCCCAGAAAGCGATTCACAGGCGCAGCCCTTTCCTGCTTCCTTCAACATACCAGGGTCCCAAATCGGGGTTCCAGCAGCAAAGCCCCTCTTGCTTCCCCTCACATCACAACGGACAACACGACAACACGAGACAGATCCTGGCACCTCTCATTTCAGTGCTAAAAGCTCTCTGAAACAGCAGCTGCTTCGGTCACGCCCAACAATGTATAATAATGGCTTTTCGCACTCATAGAGAGCTTTTATTTCCAAAGCATTTAAGAAACATTAACTCATTAACAAGTTTCTTGAAAGCTCTGGGTCTCTGTGTCTCTATGGAAACTCCATTTACGTTGAACAGTTTGTTCAATAGTGGAGAAAGGTAGCATCCTTATACAATCATTTGTTGGGTCGATAAAATTAAATTAATGTGCACTTGAAATTGCAAAATCCGAAAGACAAGAAATCAGTTTTGTTTTGTTTTGTTTTTTTAAATCTAGATTACTGGGTCAGCGAAGGAAACCTAAGTGAGTGGTCAATACAGTGTGTAGTGGGACAAGAAAATGCAGAGACCCAATGATTCCCTTTTAGAATCACAACAACCAAACGAAATTTTTTTTCTTTCTTTTTTTTTTTTTTTAACAGGGATGGTAGACACTCTGGAATTACAACAGCAAGTTGCAAATGGTGCACAAAACAGGAGTGCCATGCCGGAGCACCAGGAGATGCTTGCTGTGAGTTGCAGGGTAGGTGGTCCATGGGTGTGCTGTAAGAGCCACCGTCTTCTGTAAAATCCATTGAACCAAACATTTCCAGATAAGAAGAGAATGAGAATGTTTGTTGACAGGTTTTTTTTACATTTTTTAAGCTTATTTATTTATTTTGAGAAAGAGAGAGAGAGAAAGAGAAAGAGAGAGAGAACACAAATAGGGGAGGAACAGAGAGAGAGGGAAAGAGAGAGAAACCTAAGCAGGCTCCATACAGTCAGCACGGAGCCCGATGCGAGGATCGAGCTCAAACCGTGACGTCATGACTCAAACCATGAGCCAAAATCTCTGGAGCCACCCAGGCACCCCTTGCTGACAGTTTTTAAGGCTACTGATTTTCCCATTTTTTCCCTACTCTGTACACACTCCATGAGGAGCTCCAAGGAGCAGAATGCTTCTCTCTTCTACTTTTGCTTTGAAGAAAGGGCCCCACTCACCCTCAAACTATCTCCCCCCAAAAGTTGTCATACTTCACTATGTCTTGATGAAATGAATCCGCTGCTCTGACACAGGCAACAAGAGATCTTAGGCGAAGGTGCAGGGAAAGGGCCCCCCATCCTGGGTGCTCCGAGTCAGACACTATTTCATCGGTGGTGGGTCTCCTTCCTGGTAAAGGAAGCAGAAACACCAGGCAGGAGGTCAAGCCTGCCAGAGAAGATGCTGAGTGTCCTGGTGGGTGTGCCTCTGTCCCCATCAGTGCTCGCCGAGGGCTGGCCCTGCTGGCCCCCTGATACTGGCAGGGGAGGCCAGCAAGCTGTCATTCACTTCCCTTGGCAGAGTTTGCATTTCCAGCCGCCCAACAGCAACTGTGAGTGGGCGAGCTAAATTGCAGTGGACATTTCTGCGTCCCTGTCACCACCTTCCAGTGCCCCAGAGAGTGGAGAGTGATTTGCTAATGGAAAGAGGCATGGGCAAAATCCATCACTTACTTTAACTTCTCCATTCACCTCATCACCTTAAAAGCACTCAGAATTTGTTCTGCAAGCCTGGGGACCGCACAGTGACTGCTGAGTGTGTTCATGGCTGGAAATGTCCACCTCTTCAGGACGGAGGCCCCAAGTCACCCTAGATGCTGGTTGACTTTAAAACCATGGGAGGGAAATGGCCTGTGTCTTCAGTGATCAAGTTCAGCACAATGTTATCAGAAAGTCAACAGAAAAGCTACATAAGGATCCAGACTATACCCTCTCTCTTTGTGCCTGTGGTCTTGTGGGAAAGAGTAGAAGAAACAGGGCTGGAAATAAGTTGGAACTGAAACCAAATGCCTGATTTCCAGCTTTCATTATGGCAACTACTAATCATGCGACTTTGGGTAAATCCTTGAACATCCTAAATAAAATTGTCTCATTTATTGAAAAATGAAAGAAACAAAGCAAGTAAAAATGAAGTCTTAGCTAGTGTAATAAAGCAAGAAAAAGAATTAAAAGACATATAGATTGGAAAAAAAAGAAATAAAACTGTCTTTATTTGCAGACAACGTGATTGTCCGTGTAGAAAACCCTGTAAAATCTAGAGACAAGCGTCTTTTAAAACCAATCGGTAACTTTAATAAGTTCACAGGATTCAAGGTTAATGCTCAAAAATTAATTATATTTCTATATACCAGCAACCAATCATTGGAAACCAATACTTAAAGAAAAAGTTTACAATAGTTGCAAAAAGTAAAATATTTAGGTGTAAATGTGACAAAACATGTAGAGGTTCTGCTGCCAAAAACTGCAAGACACAAATGAAAGAAGTGAATGACAATCTGAATAAGTGGATGGACACATTACAGTCATGGTAAGAAGATTCAAGATTGTTAATATGTCAGGGCGCCTGGGTGGCGCAGTCCGTTAAGCGTCCGACTTCAGCCAGGTCACGATCTCGCGGTCCCGGAGTTCGAGCCCTGTGTCAGGCTCTGGGCTGATGGCTCAGAGCCTGGAGCCTGTTTCCGATTCTGTGTCTCCCTCTCTCTCTGCCCCTCCCCCGTTCATGCTCTGTCTCTCTCTGTCCCAAAAATAAATAAATGTTGAAAAAAAATTTAAAAAAAAAGATTGCTAATATGTCAATTTTCCAACAAACTGATCTGTAGAGTTAGCACACTTCCAATAACACCCCAACTGGATCTTTTGTAAATATTGGCAAGGCGGTTATAAAATGCACAGGGAGAGGCAAATAGACAAGAGAAGCCAAAACACTTCTGAGAAAGAAAAATAAAATGACAGGGCTCTCACTGACTGGTTTTAAGACTTCATATAAAGCTGTGGTACTCCAAACAGTGATATGCATGAAATCATACATGCATTAATCACTGGAACTGAATAAACAGTCCTGATATAGACCCACCAAAATATAAACAGTTGATTTTTTAAGGACTTTATTGCGTTAGCACAGTTTTAGGTTTACAACAGAATCAAAAGGGGGGTTCAGAGATTTCCGATGTGCTCAAACTTTAGAATCACTTCATTAGTATTTGCAAAATAGCTTGCTGTGATTTTGATTGGGATTGCATTGGATCTATATACCAAGTTGGGAAGAATTGACATTTTGACAAATTGAGTCTTTCTATCCACGAATATGGAATATATATCCATTTGTTAAGCTCTTTGATTTCATTCACCAGAGTTTTGTAGTTTCACTTACGTTGTTCTTATATACGTTTTGTTAGGTTTATACTTAACTATTTTAATTTTGGGCTGCCAATGTAAATGGTATTGTGTTTTTAATTTCAAATTCTACTTGTGCATTGATAATATATAGAAGAACAATTGATTTATTTATATTAACCTTGTATCCAGTAGCTTTTCTATAATTGCTTATTACTTCCATTTTCAATCAATCCTTTTCGGTTTTCTACAGATGATCTTGTCATCTGCAAACAAAGATAGAACTTTCTTTCTTTCTTTCTTTCTTTCTTTCTTTCTTTCTTTCTCTCTGATCTGTGTACATTTCATTTTTTTCTCTTAGTAATTGCATTAGCAAAGATATCTAGTCTGATGTTGAGAAGGAGTGCCTTGTACCTGCCCTTAGAGGAAAAGCTTTGAGTTTCTCACCATCAAGTATTATGTTAGCTGTAGGGTTTTATTGATAGTCTATATCAAATTGAGAAAGTTCCCCTCTATTCCTAGTTCACGGAGAATTTTTATTTTGAATAGGTGTTGAATTTTGTCAAAAGTTTGTTCCGCGTTCTGCCTTGTCTTGTCTATTGATATAATCATGTGATTTTGCTTTTTTAGTTTGTTGATGTGTTGGATAACATTGATTGAGAACGTAGAACCAGCCTTGCATACCCGAGATAAATCCCACTCAGTTGTGGTGTATGGTTTTGTATATACTTTTTTGAATGTGATTTGTCAGCATTTTGTTGAGAATTTTTGCATCTGTATATTCATGAGAGATACTGGCCAGTAGCTTTTTTGTTTGTTTCTTATATCTTTTTCTGGTTTTGGTGTTAGAGTAATTCTGGCCTCATAATATAAGTTAAGTGCTGCTGCTGTCTTCTGGAAGAGATTGTGGGAAATTGGTGTAATTTCTTCCTTAAATGTTTCATAGAATTCACCAGTGAACCCATCTGGGAAGTCAATTGATTTTTGACCAAGGTACAATGGCAATTCAATGAAAAAAGGATAGTCTTTCAATAGCTGTGCATTCATATGCAAAAATATTAATTTCAACACATTTCCTATACATTATACAAAAACTAACTCAAAGTAGATCACAGATCTAAATATAAAACATAAAACCATAAGGCTTTTAGAGTAAAATATTGGAGAAATATTCATGACTTTAGGTTAGGCCAAGAATTTTCAGATATGACTCAAAAAAGAGAATTAAGGGGTGCCTGGATGGCTCAGTGGTTAAGCATCCAACTTCGGCTCAGGTCATGATCTCACGTTCTGTGGGTTCGAGCCCCACATCAGGCTGTGTGCTGACAGCTTGGAGCTCGGAGCCTGCTTCAGATTCTGTGTCTCCCTCTCTCTTTGCCCCTCCCCCCCACTCTCTCTCTCTCTCTCTCTCTCTCTCAGATAAACATTAAACAAAAAAGAAAAGTATTAAAAAAAGAGAATTAAAAGACAAGCTACATGCTGGGAGAAAATACTTACAAATTATATGTCTGCAAAAGGAGTTGTATGAGAATATATAAAGAACCTTCAAACTTAATGGCAGGGAAATAAGCAACTCAATTAAAAAAAAAAAAAGGCACACAGTTTGGAAACACACTTCACCAAGGAAGATACACAAATGACAAACAAGCCCATGAAAAGATGCTCAACATCACTAGACAACAGAAAAATTCAGTTAAAACTCACAAACTATGTACCTATAAGAATGGTGAACAGAAATAAGGAAAAACACACAAAAACTTTGACAAGGCCGAGTGCTGGTGTGATGCAGGGTCATCAGTGCTCTCATACCTTGTTGGTATAAATGCACAGTTTCCAGCCCCTCGAGAAAGGTTTAACAGTTTCTTATAAACATGAACTCACCATACGACCCAGCAATCCCAATCCTGATGTTTATACAAAAGACAGGAAAACATACATTCACATGTAAGCCTATATACGAATATGTACAGTGGTTTGATTCCTAATCATTGGAAAGTGGAATTAACACAAATCTCTTTTGACGGATGAACAGATGAATGCACTGAGGTCCATCCGCTGCCCAGTACCCTTCTCAGCAATAGAGAACAATAAAATATCCATGCATCCAACATAGATCAATCTCAAAGGCATTGGGCTGGGTCAAAGAGGAACCTCTCCTAAGATTAGATACTGGGTGATGCCAGTTATATGACAGTCTCACAAAAGCTGAATCATGTGGATAGAGAACATATCTGTGGGATTTTGGAGGATTTGACCACAAAGGGCAGCACGAGAGGATTTTAGGGGGTGATGGAGTCATGCAACCTGATTGTGATGGTGGTTGCACTGACCTATGTATATGTTAAAACTCACGAAATCATATACTAACCTGCCCATTAACTTTAATGGGAAGGTTAGTATATGATTTCGTGAGTTTTCATAACTTTGCTATATATATATGTGTGTGTGTGTGTGTGTGTGTGTGTGTGTGTGTATACATATATATATGGAATCATATATATATGTATATATATATATATATATACATATATATATGGAATCATATATATATGTATATATATATATATATACATATATATATATATACATATATATATATATGAATTTGCAAGCAAGGGAGAACTCGGGCAGAGAGAGAGAGGGAGAAAGAATCTTAAGCAAGCTCCACATTCAGCATGGAGCCCAATACAGGACTCGATCCCAGGACACTGAGATCATGACCTGAGCTGAAATCAAGAGTAAGATGCTCAACTGACTGAGCCACCCAGGCGCCCCTAAGTATTTTTAAAATTAAGACAAATATTAATAATTATATGCTTTACCTGTCTTATTCATGGATTTATCAATATCTTAAAGCTCAAATAAAGAGAAAATGTTGTCTTAAAATTAAGCATCTTTGCACGTCCCAGTATTTAAGGCATTCAAGAAATTGTTCAGAAGCTAATCCCCCTTCTTCCACAAAAGGAGGAACACGGTTTCTTCAGGCTTGAAGCCAGCAGTTGTCTTGTGTGACATAGGTTGTGTGGTTGGATGCACCATAAGTGGGAATGTCCACAGATAATCTGGCCTTCCTATGTGGTCTCTTGCTCACTTTAGAGGGTAGTGGAACATTGTTATGGGCTAGATTGTGTTCTATAACAAATTCATATGTTAAGTTCCTAACCTTGGTGCCCCAGAACATGACTGTACTTGGCCTTTAAAATGGTAAGTAGGTTAAATTGAGGTCTTTGTGTGTGTGGGGGGGGAGGGGTCCTAAGCCAATGTGATGGAGCCCTAATAATAAGAAATATGGACACAGAGTTGTATATGGGGAAAAACCATGTGAAGACACAGCCAAAAAGGCCATCTACCAGCCCAGACGAAAACTGTGAGATGCTGCTGACACCTCAGTCTTGGGCTAAGAGCCTTGAGGATAGAGGACAAATTAACGTGTGTTGTTTGAGCTACACCGTTGATGGAATTTTGTACTTACAGCAGCCAGATCCACTCCAGGTGGCCAGGTGAGTGACGCTCGCATCCCCTCCCCCCGCCCCCCACAGTCCCGCAGCTCACGCGAGCCATGAATGGGTTAATTAAAACATCGATTGTAAAACCAGGTTTCCACTGTCTGCTTAAAAGTTGCATCTCTAGATTTTACATGAATTTTTAATTTTAGGTGACACCTTTGACTAGAAGTGACAGTGGAGCAGATCATTTGTGTAATTACAGCAACAATCACGGAGGAAAGAGCACCTCTCGAAAGAATAGAAAACATGAACCGGATTTGGTGGCGAACAAGGTTGGTGCTGGAGCTGCCGGAGGCCCGGGGTCCTTGGGAGACTGGCCGCCTTGCAGAGACGAAGGGCATCAACTTCCCCTGTTTAGGAAAAGGGTGCCCCTCATTCTCAGGCACACACAGCATTGGCTTCAGAAACGTGTCTTGCTAGGATTAGACAAAGAGAAGGAAGGCTCCAGCACGCAGACATCAGGTAACCAGAACTCGGACAACGAAGGAAGGCAAGTCACAGCCATTGTTCACGCGTCTGAGCTTCCTGTTCAAAGCGATCATGTCCTCTGCAGCCCGAACTGCTCCGTTTGGCTCTCCCCACTCGGATGTGATATCCCAGGCATTTTGGTGACTATCAGAGTAATTAAGCTGGCAATCTGTCCACGCGGCAGAGCCAGGATGCAAAGCTCTACAGTGACTTAGCCTGGAAAATGCAGGAGTGGAAATGTTGTTCCTTTTCCAGAGCAGAAGGTGACCTGATGAAGAAGCCAAAAACCTAAAGGAGGTGAGGTGGGCAGATCAACCAGGGGGCATATAGTCCAAAAGCTGGATCCCCCTTACTTCTCCCAAACCTCAAGTGTAGACCTGCCTCTAATTCATGCCGCTGGAGAGAAAGGGAAGAAATCTCTGCTGGGGTGTTTTAACATATTGATAACACCACTGTGAGATACTGATTTCTGGAAAACAGATTCCTGTTAAATACCTAGTTAAAGGTTAAGAGCAAATGCAATGTTTTTATTGTTTATGGGCAGATCACAGCTAATTAGCCTTCGTTAAATAAAGCATAGCCCTTGAAAATTAGAGACAAAATCTTTTGCCTCTGAACAGTGGCTTGTTGTCCGTGCTGTTAGTATTAACCTCCTGCAGCCCCCAAATTGTATTCCCCTGCTGTCGTCCAAGAGAACCGGGGAGCAAGCAGCCCCCAACCTCCAGTGAGAACAATGGTTTTTTGGGAGGGAAAGCATAATTCAACAGGTGGGAATAACTTGTGGTTTCCTTTGCCAGGTTTTGGTGGTCATAACCTAAATTCAGTTTCAGATTGGAAGGCTGGGGAATTGTAATTTAGATCTTTCTTGCACGTTCTGAATGCTGTTACTACGATCGACGCTGCCATTTTCAAGGACCCGGATGATTGACTCGGGAACGTGGCCAGGGTATCAAGTTTGTTACAGAGCTGAGTCCCACAGGCAAGGAGGATTGCTTGGGTCTGTGTAACATCCATTTCTGAAGGATCGTCCTGAGAACAAAGGAAAGTTTCCCACCTATGCCCAAGCGTCTGGAGATTTTCTTTCTTATGATCATATTTAGTTCACATCTTTCCCTCTGATTTTCCCAATTTACTACATCTTAAAGGGAAAAGAGAACCACCTTGTTGGCTTCTTGAAATAGATGCTTCTTTTGAGAGGTCAAGGAGACAATGCCAAACAATCGGCGGCACCCATAATAATGTCCCCTGGAATGAAGAGGTCCTTCCTTGGGGGTGAAGGTTTGCTGGCTTATTCAAATCCCACCTCCCTTTTGCAAAGAGCCTCTCAGGGCATGACTCTTACATTAAATATTCATTAAAAATGCACACCTTTTGGTAATAAGAAGAACTCTAGTATTAGAGTTCCGGACTTGGGTACTAGTGTCCCACAGAGATACCCAGGCAGAGCATTGTCTAGACTGTACCTGCACACACAGGGGCTGACCTGCCACACCTACTCTCCAGACAGCAACTTCCAAGAAGAGTGGTTTAGGCAAAGGAGAGGCTTTCTCTCGTGGCATCCCAAAGGGACAGACTCCTGGTGGATGAGACATAGTCACGTCGAGAGAGGAAAAAGCCCCCAGATCGCGATTCCAGCCAGATCAGCAGCCAAATGCAAGTTTATTGTGTGTGAGTGCACCTTGGTTCCTTCGGTCTTCTGCAAGGAGGACAACGGAGCACAAGAGGAAAATGGTAACACGAGCCCAAATCCTGCTCAGAGCAGGATTCCTCTGGGACTTCAGCTATCAGTCACTGGCTTGCCAGGTTGAGAGAAATTTTCTTAGCAAGGGAGACCAAACACTTCACACAAGGGAGACAAAATGAGGGTTTGAGTGTTGTTGCAGAAAGGAAGACAGTGTTGGGCATAAGGTACTATGGGGGAGGGTGGGAAGCAAGGTGTCATAGGACCAACTGTGAAGTCAAAATATTAGAAAGGAAAACAAGATTCTCAGATAATTAGGCCCTGCCCATAATCATTCATAAGGTGAGCGAAGGGGTTGCTCTTTTGATAAGGGAGTTTTTAGAGGGTTCTTCTGGAACGAGAGATGCTGACAGATTGAAGGGTGGCAAACCCCAGTCTCTACGAAAGGGACTAGGGGAATAGCCAGTACGGAGACAGCACGTCTGACCCTGGTGTAGGCAGAATCCTAGAGACATTAATAAGAGATGAGATCACAAAACATCTGGAGAAATAAACCAGTCAGGACGGCTCGTGAGGGCAGGGGCTGTCCAGGAAATGCGAGGGAGTCCGGGCCAGGAGATGCCGCGGAAGGCAGAGCCCTGAGGACCCAGCCTTGTTCTAATCAGCTCCAGTCGCCGACACCCTGCCATCTCTCCTGAGTGGGACTGGGGACGGGCAGGTGAGGGAGGCCCTCTCATAGTAGTCAGAGAGCAGGGGTGAAGGCAGTTGGTGAGTGATGGTGGAGGAGCCCAGGGCTCGAGTTGCCGTCCCCAAAAGGGCAGAGGAGGGGGCACTGGGCTCAGCCCCATACTTGGGACCACTGCCGGACCGAAAACTCCAGGCTTTTCTAAAACACACGTTAACAGTTGCTGTTAGCCAGGCTCTTCTGCTTTCAGAGGACAGACATCTGAGTCAAAGAACTCTCACAAAACATGAACTAATTAGTTCGTGTGGCAGCAAAAGAAATCGGGACATTGGGACAGCTGTGGGAAGTAGTGACCCCACGACAGGGAGAGGTGACGAGGGGGAGCAGTGCTCCTCTGCTCTTCCCTCCCCTTCCCTCCCCCTCTTCCTCCCCCCACATCTGCTTTTCATCTCTTTGGCGCCCATTTGGCCTGATTCTGCAGACGGACAGACTGACAGACTCCACACAACAGGAAAGCTAGCCAAGAACAGCCTTGAATTCTCAGCCTCAGAGCTCAGCAGAGCGACATTCTTCCTGGAATGCCCATGTATCGGCTGCCCTATGAGCTCTATGTGGCCCCATCTGGTCGCACGCTCCCTGCTTAGACCAACTGCTTTACTCAGAGATTGGGTCCCGAGAGAGACACATGGTTGAAGGGGGAACAGCCCACAGAGTGAGGGAGGGGTGGCCGGGATGGTGAGGGGACACAAAGCCGTGTACACGTGTCCACTGCCCATGCATGGAGTAGCTGTGTCTCTTTCTGCAGATCCCGAAATCATATCAAAAATTGCAAAGTGGTTCAGAGTCACGAATGCTCCACTCGTGCCTGCTTATTACTCTCAGTATAAAACTAACTCTGGTGATACGAACTTAGAGTTGGCTTCGATATGGCAAAAGGGAAATCCAACGCGGGGCCTTCGTTATTATTTTGAATCGCATGACATCACATATGAATATGAAGCCCTTTGTCGGCACCGCTGTCCTTAGCACCAGAGTGGGACTGATGTGGGCATCATCCCAGTTTGTTGTTGAGGAAAAATGGTGCCCTCTCCCAGGAAGTAAGGGGCCCCAGAGCCTCGGCAGCCTGAGTCCACCGCCCACCCCTCCACTGCTGAAGAAGCACTGTTAACTGACTGGCCACATCACCGGCTTCCACGGTACCATAGCCCAAGGTCCTGAGCTAAGAACAGCTGGGGGCATTCTGAAAGCAGAGGACATCATTAAGGACTAAGAATTAAGGTTAAGGGGTGCCTGGGTGGCCTATTTGTTTAAGCGTCCGACTTCGGCTCAGGTCGTGATCTTGCGGTTTGTGAGTTCGAGCCCCGCGTCGGGTTCTGTGCCGACAGCTCAGAGCCTGGAGCTGCTTCAGAGTCTGTGTCTCCCTCTCCCTCTCTGCCCCTTCCCTGCTCTTGCTCTGTCTCTCTATCTCTCAAAAATAAATAAACATTAAAAAAAATAATTAAGGTCAGTAGGAAATGTAAGGCAGACACATAGTCTTCTTGAGTCTTCCCGCTTCCTTCTTGGAATGTCATCCTTCTTCCTGCCTGGACCCCGCCTCCCATTGCCAATATCCATTCTCTACCGTAAACTTTTCCCTTGGTCCATACTATGTGGTCCCGCTCACCGCCATGATAACATTGCTAATTGCAACAGCCCGCCTCCAACCCAGCTTCAGTCTCTGCTTTTTCTGTTCTTCCCTTCCAGGCCTTTTTATTGCTTATCATCTGTTCCTTACTCATTGAATGCTCCCCCCTAAGTCTCTAGAAAGCTGGTTCTTTGTCCTCCTTTTGTTTTAGCTTGAAGGTTACATCTGTAAGAGAGAGCTTCTCCAGTCTTCCAAACTAAAGTGGCCCCATCCTAAATTTCCTTCAGAGAGTTTTGTCTCGTACGTTTCTGTTTTCCTAAATTAGATGGAATGAGAGGCGGGACTGTGTCTCTCATTCGTGCTCATCGGCCGTGCCTGCAGCAATGCCTGACAAATGGAAGGCCCTCAAGGAAATGTGCTTGAGGACATAAGTGATGGACTAACGCGACCTGGTGGCTCACAGGACACTGAGTGCAGTATTGTCACTGAGCACCTGGGAAGCACGGTCTGAACATCCACAGGCCAGACAATTAGCAAGTCCCAGATGAGGGCCGAAGGATATTTGTCATTTGGGGAAGGAAAAATTGGCGTCCTCCCCACCCTGAGGCTGGTGAGTGTCACTTAGCTGGAAAACATGCTATGCTCGCGTCTCAGATGCATATTGCTGTTGTTTTTGGCACCTTGTAAGCAGTGATCTGGGTTTTTTTTTATGTTCATTCATTCATTCATTTAGACAGCACAAGTGGGGGAGGGTCAGAGAGAGAGGGAGAGGGAGAATCATAAGCAGGCTTCATTTTGTTAACGCAGAGCCCGAACTTAGGGCTCGAACCCACAAACTGTGAGATCATGATCTGAACTCAAACCAAGAGCCAGATGCTTAACTGACTGAGTCACCCAGGTGCCCCAGCAATGCTACTCTTTAAGAACTTGGAAGGACATACTGTTTTGTTTTGTTTTGTTTTCCCCTTAAGGGGCTTCTGAAACCCAATAGACAGCCTTTGGACTATTTGTTGAATGAATGAATGAATGAATGAACATTAAGAGTATTGTTCAGGGTAGATGGTGAATAAGTTCTTTTAGCTGAATAAATAATTAAAGATATAAATAGATAATCTTCTTAGACTAGCAGTTAAAAAGGCAGTAACCTAAATCACAAGAGAGGGAAGACATAACAAAAGCTCACATGTTTTTTTTTCTACCTTTTCCACACACACGAGTAAACCCATTTCATTAAAGCCCATCCCTGCCCAGTGTCATGAGGCCACAGGAAGCAAGTTGAAGGGCAGGAGCTTCAAGTTGAAGGGCAGGAGCTTAACAGGCTGGAGTCACCACTGTTCGTTGTTCACACAAATAAACCAAGTAGACCAAATTTAATTTTTACATAAATTAACTTCAAACAATGGGCTCCCCTTGTTTTCCTAATGCAAAGTCATCAGTCCAAGTAATTTCTTTCCCTTACTGTTTATTTAGAAGTTAGGTGGACACAGCCACGGGCATAGGTAGAATTACAGTCATTAAACCCACTTGATAGGCCAGAGTCAATGGTGTGACCGGATACAAGGATGCTCACAGAGGTCAGGGTGGTTCTTAACTGGAAATGCTTGGCACACAGGCACACGTGTGTGTGTGTGTGTGTGTGTGTGTGTGTGTGTGTGTATGCATACACAGGCTTGCACTCAAGATCTACGGTGCAGGCAGCAAATAACCAGTGTCTGAGATGGCACCAAAGCCGATGGGGGATTGCCCTGGTGGGATCAACATGCAGACTGCAATTAGACCGGCGTGGAACTATTAATCACACAGCATACCATGAGGAGGCTGGCTGGCTGAGGTCAAGGTCCCATAAGTGAGGGTATTAGCCATGGATGTGACACGGGGTGGTTTTCCAACCTGCTCATTAAAGAAGTAATTGGTAGGTCAGGAAATTGCAGACACTCATCTGAATGAGCTAGGAAAGGAGCATGAGAAAAGGGCAAAGTTTTGTCATGTATATAGGAATTCTCTTGCTTTAAATGCCATATTCTTTGTTGCTTGACATATCCACGTTATCCCAGAGGCCATTTTAGCTGATCTCCAGCTGTGAAAAAGACAACATCACATCTGTGGTGTCAGGTGGAGGCAAACACAACAGGAAAAAATTAATTGAAAAATCTCGTTCAGATATTTTGTGAAGAAATTAATAACGTACTTGCTTTGTGGAGAGATGGCTGGCCCATCCTGGTGTCATGAGAAGATAATTCAGCACATATCTGAATAGCTTTCACTTTGAATGTAATGGTAATGCAAAGGCTAATTCATAAAGATGTTAAAAAAATAGAAATTATTCAATGGCTTCACTAAAAGGTAAATAAGTGCACAAGATTTATCAAGGTTTATGTACTTAGATAACTGTACTGGCCATACAATGGATCTCTGTTGTTGTTTTGCATTTTAAACTAATCGAAGTGAAATATTTTCTGACCAGCAGGCACATATTCCCGTGGCTCGAGTGAGGATGGGTGAACTGGATCCTGGAATCTCATCCCAGGAGCCGTGTGCACATACCGTCACCCTGTGCCTACCAGACTCCGTGCACAGCTCTGCTGGCACCTAACACTTGGCTGGTGTGGGGGAGCCAGAGAGGCAGGGAGAGGATTCCCCTCGACACAATTAATCAATTTTGCCATCAGATCATGTGAGCATCACATCAATTACTATCAATTTTTTGTTAACGTGACTCTAAGCCACTTGTAAGACACTATTTGCCAGTCTTTTAATTGTATCAGTAGAAATGAATTTCCACCTGATATGGTAATTAAACTAAATCTGTGATAATGCATTTGATTAACGACAGGAAAACATAAGAGAAAATCGAAATGAGAGGACATCATGAGTGCCTTCCCGCACGCATCTTCCCCTGAGCCTGCTCCCTTGCCCTGCTTCCCAGGCTGAGTTTCCTACACTGTTGAGCCCAGAAGCCCATCTTGTGAAATAGGTCACAAGGGCTGCGTTCACACCCCAGGATATGATTCTTGTGATGCCCAGGAAAGAAACCCACCTTCCGACCTTCCCTGAGGTGACTGTGGGTCTCAGGCAGGCCACTTCTCCTTGTCCTTCACCTGAAATTCCCCCTTCTCTCTGCTCTGGGTCAGCCTCTGCAATGCCTCTCCAGACTCGTGGGATAGGTCACCCCCTCCATGATGAACCACAGCGTTTGCCCTTCTCCCCATTGAACAAAATGCTTCCCCTCACCCTGGGGGAGGGGGGTGGTGGACAGGTGAAGCTGACCCAGCAGGTGGCCAGAATCAGGGGGTAACTACCCGTGCAGCTCTCCTGCTATCCAGGCGAGGCATTTTGCTTTCCCGAGCCTCACTTTTGCCATCCACGAAGTAGAAAAAATAATTGCCTTCTCTCAGTGCTATTGAGCACATGATGTACCAACAGAGTGGAGAAACACGCTGGAAAGCCACACATGAGAAAATATAAGGCTGCTCCAGGGGATAAATACCCTGGCCTGGTTTCATTTCAAACTTCTAGGATTAAGTACGCACCGATCATATTTGCCCTTAGCTCATAAGGACTCATCTCTGTGCTGTATTAACATGAAATGAGGACCAGCCTCCTGCTTGGGAGATTCTTACTAAAGACCAACTTCTGAGGCCACAGAGAACAAAGGGAACTGGGGCTCAATTTGGTTTCCTTGTCCCAAAGGGACACAGCTTGGGCAGGCTCAACTCAGGGAATCCTGGGTATCTATTCAAATGCTCAAGAATTCACTCAGTATTTAGGGAGAGCGTGATGTGCAATCAGCCAAGCTGAGTGTGCTTCAGAGAGAGACCAAAGGGACCATGAACTTCAGGGGTTCTTTCACAGTTGAGTGTAGGTGTGAATCTGCGAGGTGCAAGGCCACGGTTGCCCCAGAACACTCTCCGAAGCACCTTGGCTGGCCTTGAGACAAAGCCCCAGTTACATGGAAGAAACCACCTTCTGGAGGCTGCAAAATCAGATCGGAAGAAATAGCTGGTGTCATAAAAAGGCATCTAGCCAAAGGAAGGCTGCATTACAATAGTATCTTTATGAAAGTGCATGTGACAACCACATGCATATCAAATGAATTCATTATGATCACTGCTATTTCCATGAATACCAAATGAATGTATAATGACTGGACGCTTAAAGTGTTACCAATTTAAAAAAAAATCCTAGAAATAATGGGGAAATTAATCTCATTCCATGCTGAAGAAGTCGTATTTTAGAAAAAGTATTGGAAATACTTAGATGGCTGCCAACCAGTAGTTTCCAGATGTCGCCACAGCTCATTTATTCTTCCAGCTCTGTCCGGAATCTATTTCCATTGCTAAGTATTCTCAGCAATGCCCCAGCAGAGAAGGTGCCCAAATCTGTTATCTGAATGAGCACATGTTTCCTTCGTTTGGGGAGTCCTTCACTGCTCTGAGGATTCTTGATGTTGGAAAGCTTGTCCCACCCTGAATGTAGAACCTGGACAGAGGCACTTTCCAGACACACAGATGTAGAGGTGCCTTTGCCTGGTTCTCCGGGAGACGGAGGATGGCTGGCATGGGTACCCAGCCTTAACACAGCACACAGTTGTACCCTAGAACAGACTGTTCCTCTTCTTTAAGCCACATTCCCAACAGATTTTAGGTGAAGTTTGCATGTGCAGAGCTAGGGGAGCCCAAGTGGTCCAGAGTAGGATATTGAGGAGTGAGTTTGGAGACAAGGCCTCCCCATTTTCTGTGGTCCTTGAACACATCTCTTCAATGGACGCTAGGGACAACGGGACTGGCTGGCCGCCTCCTTGGCTCTGTTCCGATCTTTCTGGACCTCCAGGTCAATGAGCAGTGGTGACCAAAGCCTTGAGAGGGGATCGTTTGGTCCATGTCTTTGCCAGGGTTCCAGACACAGCCCTACTCAGCCAATCTGAGCCAGAGGAGAAGACAAACCCAATGCCATGTCACAAAATCAGATAGATTTAAGGCTAGGGTTGCCCGGCTGTGCACTGGGGCAGGAAGACATGGCGTCCACTCTTGGTAGGTTAGTTGACCTGATGTAGAGCCTGCTTCAGCTGATTCACTAGGCAATCAGTAAAGGGCACTAGGTGAGGTAAAAGGTGAGGCACTAGGTGAGGAAGTCCCAGCTTCAGATTCCTCAATTTGAGCTGCAGGAAAATTACCATCCAACTCCTTGGGGACCATGGGATAATGAACTCTGTCATGTCCTCTGCTCCTCCTGGCCACACAGGTAGGAATGATCTAGAAAATTCATCACCAGATCCTGCCCTAGAAAAACAACCTAAAGCAATTTTCCATGAAATAGTTCCAATTGAAGCAAAATGGAAGATTTATCTCTACCCTCCCTTCATTGCTTGGCTGGGTGACCAAGTCTGAGACCTTTCTAGATCCATGCCATGGACAGGGGATGATGACAGGAGAGGCAGACATGAGGTTGCAACTCAGCTCCTTCCAAGTGTGGGTCCCCCAGGCCAAGAAGGTGGTTGGACGCTGACTGATTCTCTACCTCTCCCCTGGATATTTGGAAAATGGGATCAACATGTCACTGTGTGGAAGAAGCTGGAACCCATAACTGATTTTACACTCTATAGGATGTACAGGGTCATGGTGAAGACAAAGAGTTTGAATGTCAGACTGCCCGAGTTCAAATCCAAGCCCTGGACTCATAATCTGCCTGTGCCTCAGTTTCTTCAGCTGTGCCATGGAATGATTGCCCTGTGTCCTTCATAGGACTGTCTGTAGTACACCCAGTAAATGCAGTATCTGGCATAGAGCAAATGATCAATAAACATATGTAATTTACCCGTCCATCCCTCTCACAGGTGTGTGTACATGTGTGTATATCAGACTTAAAATATGTGTATGTATGTAACTTTAAATGTACGTATGTACCTATGCATACACTGTTAAGTTTGATTAGCTTTGGGGTCTGCTTTCCTTCTTTGCAAACCAGCAGCTAAATTGTTCACTATTCAATATAAGGTTTTGGAAGGGGAATTTTTTCTTTGAACCAAAGAATCTTGGACAGTTTTCCACAGATTATTCCACTTATATTTGATTTGACTTTCCCCATCCCTGACTTTGGCACCTGAATGATTCAGATGTTCTCCAATGCTGGCCAGGCAGGAATAGGATTCACACCAGTGGCATTTTAAAGACATGTTGCTGAGATTTCCTTCGGGGCTTCTGACTCAGGAGATACAGGTGAGAGCCCAGAGAGGAGCTTTAAGGAATCCCCAGGGGGGTGCCTGTGGGTGGTTCAGTCAGTTAAGCATCTGACTCTTGATTTCAGCTCAGGTAATGATCTCATGGTTCGTGGGATCAAACCTTGAGTCGGGCTCTGTGCTGACAGCGCAGAGCCTGCTTGGGATTCTGTGTCTCCTTCTCTCTCTCTCTGCCCCTCCCCACCTCAAAATAAATAAATAAACTGAAGAAAAGCCAACACCCTCAAAAAACTGTGATGCATGGTCACAGTGGAGCCACAGGCTGAGAACCTTTCCTTGTTGCTGGACTCACCAGGTGAGTGTCAACTCACTCCCCTGACCCGGTCTGTCTCCACCTGTTAATAACAGGTAATAACAGGAGGCAGCAGGGGAGGACCTGGAAGGACTGGATCCAGAATTCAAAGGAAGAGAGTGCGTCATCATTCCCTAAGTCTGAAGTGGTCAGAGAGGAGTAAAATGTAGGTCAACCTCCCAGAAACAACTCCAGGGGCACAGCTGGGTTCAGGGACCTCAAGGCACAGCTTGGGACAGCTAGGCACACTTGGGTGGTAGTAACCTAACCTGCCTCAAACCACCCCTCTGGACATTTCCTGGGAAATCGCAGGTCGTGCACACACCCAAGGTGTCACTGCACCAACTGGAGAATCCCCAAGGCCTGTGGTCTCTGCTTTCCCCTTTCTTGGGTCTCCTGACTCCTTCACGTGGCAGGCACACTGTGGTCACATCCTGTCACCTCACAACCTTCCTGTCTGCAGAATGTAAAATCTGAAGCAATGGTTCTGCTTAGTCAGGCTAGAGGCACATGGCTGAGGCTGGAGGTAAGGGGTCTGGGGTCAGGGGAGGGGAGTGGATGGGCCCATTGGTCCCTCCAGGATCCCACAGGATGACGTAGCGGTGGGGGTGAGATCCAGGTGTCTGATGCCCGTGGACACCAGAGGTCCTGGTTCTGGGGCCTTCGACCTCCAACTGAGACTCATACCGTCCACTCCCCTGCTTCCCAGGCCTTACACTCACCGACGTACAGCATCTGCTTTCCTGGGCTCCAGCTTGCGGTGGGCAGGTTTGGGGCTTCTCGGCCTCCATAACCCTGTGAGCCAATTCCTGTCATAAATCTCCTCTTAGATCTGTGTATACAGGTGTCTCCTATTGCTTGTGTTTCTCTGGGGAACCCTGACTGATATGAGTAATTTCAAAATACAAAGTTTAGAAGAATAGCAGGACCCGGGAGGCCTTCATTTTGTATTTTCAGAATGATTGCATTTTAAGGACTAAAGGAGATGATGTCCACAGAGCAATCACAACAGACCCTGAATGGGGCGCCCTCAATAAAGGGTGGTTATTCTGTTAGCTCTCGGCACAAGGTCAAGTCAACTCTTACCAAGGTGTGCACCCCTCACCCCCACCCCAGGCCCTAAACATGTGACCAAGCATTCCATCACTCCCTGTGAGTCTCAGATGAACCGCACGTGCCCTGGACTCCAGGCCAGCCCACATGGCTCCTTACGTCTGTTTTCACCCTCTTGATCTGGCCAACGCTCACTGAGCCTCATTCAGTTGAAATGTAATTTCTTCCAAGGAGTCATTCCTGATCCCCATAAAACTGAATCTAGAGCCCGTTTCCTACAAGAGCTCTCATAACACTTACTTGCTCAGTGATCACCAACTGGACAATGGCCCAGCTCTGTGCTGGTTCATGCTCTGTGTTCCCTGAGCATTTATTGAGAAAATGAATGAATACCAATAGTGTTTCTTCAGGGAGTGGATGGTAAGTTCCTCAAGAGTGGGGGTCTTTCGTTCTGCACCTTCTCAAAGCCCCCCAACATGTTAAGCATGAACTTGGTTGCCAAAGAATTAATTGCTTGGTGGAAGACAAGAAAAGAACCTCAAAAAAAAGAAAAAAAAAAGTAATCGTATAAAATGCAACCAGAAGGTGAGTAAGACAAAGATAAATCATGACCTTCCCTGAGACGTGCTTCCCCTGGCAGTGAATTGGGGATTGTTCCTTAGTCATTTCTATGTGTAGGATCAACCACGGGCCTTGCGATGGCAAGATGATGCTGGCTCTTGGCTGTACTCTCATCTGTATCCTGGACAGGCCTGAGCCTCCTGGAAATCAATTCAAACATTTGATACACAGGTTCCTGCATCCACAGTTGGCTTTTTCCTTTTACTATTTAACTCTGGCACATTTTTCTTCTCCCATAAAACAGACCCCTCTTAATCTTAATGACACTCACCCTGTTACCCAAGGGACAGACGATACCTCAAGAATCATACTTTTCCCTGCCTTCAGTGAGTTCACGGTCTCTTTGGAGAAGACAGATTTGAAATAAAAAGTATCACCAGTCAAGCATGCCATAGGGAGGGAGGTTAGTGAGGAGGCCTGCCTGGGCTGGACCTGGAGGGCAGGGAGGAGCATCCAGGAGAGGTCCTGAATCACAGGTGACCCCTGAGTTCCCGGGGGATGCTCTGTGTCTTATATTAATGAACTGCTAAGTCTTGCACTGAAAGTAAAATATCCAACAGAAGGGTGTGAGGAAGTGTTAAAGAATGGTGGAGGCAAGTCGACAGTGACAGCTGCAGGTCACAGACCTGTTCTGTAGGCCACATCAGCAGGACCAGCTGAGTGATCTGCAGGGCCCAGGGCAAAATGAGATGTGGCCCCCTTTCCAAAAATTATTAAGAATTTCAAGATGGTGACAGCAGAGCATTAGATGCCCCTTCTTAGCATGGAACCCAGTGGAAGAACCCTCATGATTGCTTGCCCATGAAGCCAACCTTGCCCGTCAGTCAAATACCAGGGTGGAACCTGACCCCTATTTTTGTGATGGGGGGTGGGCATTCAGCCTGCTGGCGGGAAGCTGAGGCACAGGAGGGCACTCAGGTAAAACTCTGCTTTGTCTTGCAGTGCCTGGGTGGCTCAGTCGGTTAAGCCTTTGACTCTGGCTTAGGTCATGATCTCATGGTTTGTGGGTTCGAGTCCCACATCGAGCTCTCTGCTGTCAGTGCAGAGACATCTGTCCCCTCTCCCTGCCCCTCCCCTGCTCACTTTTTCTCATAAATAAACTTAGAAAAACCATATCACCAAAGCCTTTCCTCAAAGGGTCATTGTCTGTTTATGTGGACATGTTCTAGCCAAGTCCCTTCCAAGAATGAACCACTGGGCCCCATAGTCTTTATTAGCCACCAACGGGATTGTTCCTGCTTCGTCCCCTCCTTTAATTGTGGGAGAAAATTAGTGAAGGAATAAAATTCAATATTTTTTAAGGAAAAATCTAAGTGAAAGAAAAATTACAACCCAGAAAAGTTAAAAAGATACAAAATATCCCCCCAACAGCCCAGTTTGAAGGAACCACTTTCAAATTCCAGGAAGGCAGAAGCATCTCGTTTTTAATATCAGTTATACGTGGATTTAAATTAAGGCAAAATGTAAGGACAATATTTTAGCAAAAGGCATCATGAGATGTACAATAAGTGACACAGAATCTAATGCAAAGCACATACAGAAAAAGTAATTTAAGTATACATTTTTGAGATGCCCAGAGCAAATTATAATATTAAAATACTCATTATCTTATTGACAATACCTACTAAAATGTGATTTATCCATGGATGGGAATGTTTGTAAAGTTGGCTAAATGTCTTTTATTTGACAACTATTAATATGAAATGAGAACAAGATAAATCTTTCTAGAAAAAGCCAATGCTGTTTCAATTAAATCATGGAAGAGTCTCAGGAGAAGAATCCACATTAATGCAATATTATCTCACTTTTTGGGGAAATAAATGGTTAGTGCCAATGCCTATTGATCTAAAATACAAAGCAGCAGGGAGGAGGAGCCCACGGGTCTTCCAGGCCTCACCCCGGGAGAGAGAGTAGAAGCTAGTGTCGGCCCCTCTTCCGGGAGTATGGCTGAGTCAACTTTTGGGTGAAACCACCAGTCTCAGGGTCCACTTCCCTGCCTTCTGGGCTGAGAACGGAGGCACCACTGAGGCCTCTGCGGGTCTCTATGAGTCTAGCATGCCTTCTGGATGATTCCAGAACAAATTGTGGGTTGTGCCATTTTGTGTTAAGTACATTTACTTTGTTTTCAGCTTCTAAAAAATGGTAGTACGTGTATAGTTCAGTGAGTGTAGAAACAACACATGCTAAATTTCTTAGGGCAGCCTTGATTTCAGATAGTGTTCCTGTGACCTGTCACATCTCTTTATGTTTCTTGGGCTATAAGCCTTATAGTCTTCTTTTTCTCCTTTTCCTCTTCCTCTTCCTCCTCCTCCTCCTCCCCTTCCTTCTTATCTTATCATATCATATGATATCTTATCTTATCTTACCCAAACTTTCTAAAGTGTTATGATGATTGTTGGCTACTGTTGTCCAGCTCAAATACATTGAAGTTTACTAAAGATGCCTTGAGTTTTTGTTCTTTGACACTGTCCTTAACCAAGACGTAGGTGGCCCAGTGGGGACTGGGCTTATCTCTACTGGCCAAACCAGCCACCACCTTTTCTTCTCCTGGCAACATGGAACTTCCTTCCAATGGGTTAACAAGGCCCTTCTTTTGTTGCCTGTCATGGCAATAGTCCTACAGGGGCTGTTTCCAGCTTCCATCTCTAGTGACTTCTTATTCACATTATATTAAATTAGTATGCACATTATACCAATGAACATTTTATATTTCTTCAATTATAATTCCCTACCCAAATATACTGCTTTAATTGCTGGGAACACCAGTGTTAAGTCAACATCTCTGTTTAACACGGGCTTAGATTTTTTTTTTTTCTCTCCCATACAGACTCACCTTGTCACCTGTCCTTTCCAAGTGAGACCTGACTGTGCAAGCGACCTGAGATGATGGAACTAGTTATTCCTTAGAGAGAGGCCACAAAACTACTGTCCTCAAGTTCCACAGGCTTTAGGTATGAGGGTGGTTGATGACTGGATGCTGGTTGCCTTCAGAGAGAAAATAAAGAAACTAAAGTATCCCTGTAACCAGGAGTGAAAGAACTGTGAGAGACAGACTCCAAATGACACCTTCTGGGACCCAGATGGTGGCAGCTTGGCTGACTGGTGGCCACAGCTGGCCTTTCTCTCTTCCCAGCACCCTGATCCTCTACTGTCAATGGCTATTGAATTTCCGCCTCCACTACCTGGGATACCTTTGGCCTCCTTTCTACCTGGTTCAGCAAGAGCTGAACCTTCAGAGGCCTGAGGTCTGGTGATCCACCCCCCTGCATTCATTCAACAAACATTTGTTGTTCATCTGCTCCATTCCAGTTAGTTCTGAATAGGAGGACCTCAAGGTGAATGTGGTCCATGGATAAGATGCTCCCTAAGGCACCACACCAGTAGCCCACGTGATGGGCTTTGCCTGGGGAACAAGGAGAGCTTCCCTCCCATGAGTGAATTAAGGAAGAAACAAAAAAGGTAAGAAGGAACAAAAGAAATTAGACCATGGACTCCATCCAGAATGGCTTTGAAGCCTCAGGTTGACAAATGAGCCTGGTGAAAACCAGAAGGTCACAAGCATAAACAGTAGTTGAGAAGGATCCTACTTTCTTCAACAGCCAAGCCCACACTGACGCCATCACATCCTGTGTGCGGTCAGCTCTTTTCTGTGCACAATTTAAACATTTTCTCACATCTTTCCACATTTCCTCGCAGAGTATCAGAAAGCTGATATAAGACAAAAGTCCTGCTTCCTCACCGTATACGCGGAGTAGAAAGTGAACACTTAGCAGCCAGTGAGGCAGAATGTGCTTTGACCATATGTTTTCACTCTTCTGTGGATCCTGAGAAACTTGAAAGAAGACCATGGGGGAGGAGAAGGAAAAAAAAAAAGTTAGAAAGGGAGGGAACCAAGCCATGGGAAACTCTTAAAAACTGAGAACAAACTAAAGGTTGATGGGGGGTGGGAGGGAAGGAAGGGTGGGTGAGGGTCATGGAGGAGGGCACCTGTTGGGATGAGCCCTGGGTGGTGTATGGAAACCAATTTGACATTAAACTTCATATTAAAAAAATTAAAAAAATAAAAATAAAAAAAGAAATTAAAAAAAAAAGAAAAGTGAATTCTGTGTTGCTGAAAAGTGTGGGGCCACCCTGCCCTTGGGGAGAACACAACTCTCATTCCATTTAGGGTCACATAGAGACTTGGGCAGATGGTCCTAGAAGGGGTAGTCTGGCAGGGGACGGGGCCTCTGGTCTCTGAATCTACATCCTCTTCCAGTAGGACCTGTGACAGCCTACCCACCACAGCCTACCGGAATTCAGATGTAGCAGATCCACTCTGGCACCCCAAATCAGCAAAGCCACTCACCGTTTCCTCTTTACTTTCTGCCCCGAGGACCCACCCTGACACTGCCTGTTCTGTTAGATCTCACAGCAAAGACAAGGCCTCCTGGGGGGCTCAGGCGGTGAAGCATCCAACTCTTGATTTCAGCTCGGTCGTGATCTCATGGTTCATGAGTTCGAGCCCCACAACAGGCTCGGTGCTGGCATTGCGGAGCCTACTTGGGATTTTCTCTCTCTCTGTCCCCCCTCTGCTCTCTCTCTCTCTCTCAAAATAAATGAGCTTTAATAAAAAACACAAAGAACTCACAGCAAAGACAAATGCCCTCATATTTATCTACCCCTGCAGGCCATCAGCCTCCCAAAGATGCTTTCACACAGTGGGGTAAGGACCACAGACTGACACTCAGCACCCATCCCAGGGTCTGGCTGCCACCCGCACAGCTCACAGGGACAGTGGAGAGCTGACCTTCCCAGGGGGTGGTTCACCCGAGAAGTCAAGCCGTTGTCCACACAGCTATAGGCAGCCGCTGAGCCCCTAACCTTGCACAGCGTGGATGAGGGCCTGGTGGTTGTAAAAGGCAAAGGTCAAAGGAATCAGGGAGATAGTCACCCTCAGCTCAGTGGCTCTGCTGGGGTCAGGCCAGGTATGAGGTGCACACACACACACACACACACACACAGAGTCATATATATACACCAGCCCACATGCACACTCATATATGGATGGATGGACGGCCCTCAGTGGCGATATGGCATTCCAGGATGGGCTTGGGGCCGGAGGCTGAGCAGAGGCAGAAAAGCAAAGAAACAACCAAGGCAAGACCAGGAGTCTTGATACCTGGGGAGGCCCTACAGGGGTGTGATGGGGATGTGACAAGGTCAGAGGTCGCAGCCTGGATGGGTCCCAGGGACAAGCCTGCACCAACATCCCCTAGGACAGGGTCAGTGCTGTGTCTTAACTGCACGACCGCATGTAGCTGCCATTGCTGAGGGCCTGCCCCATGCTGGGCTCCAGGCTTGGCTCTGATGCTAAGAGGCGATGAAGACACTATCCCCAAGCTCTCCTGCTGGCGAGGCCCACAGTCCTGTGCACAGATAACTAACTCTAACTTGCTGAGCGACAGGTACAACCGAATGTCGTCCCACTGCATTGGGGATGTCCAGCCAGAACCCACCCAGCACATGTTCACGAACAAAGAAATGACTGAGCGCCTTCATTTGAACTGCCCTACAGAGCATCACAGACGGGGTGCCTTGAATGGCAAGCATTTATCTCTCGTGGTTCTGGAGGCTGGACCTCCGAGATCAGGGTGCCAACAGATTTGGTATCTGGCTTACAGGAGGCCGCCTTCTCACCACGTCCTCACGTGTGCAAGAGAGACAGAGCACATCCTCTCCTTATAGCGATGCTCACCCTGTCGCGAGGGCTCTCCTTCCTGACCTGATCACCTCCAGAATGCCCCGCCCCTAATACCACCCTATTGGAAATTAGGGTTTCAATATGTGAGTTCTGAAGGGGCCCAAACCTGCAGTTTATAACAGCGAGCCAATGAAGCAGTGGGAGCAGTAAGGAGCAGATAGAGGAAAGTGAGACATCCCACGACCGCACAGGGTCCGTGTGTCGCAAACTACGGTCAATATGTGGCAAGTTGCCAACAAATTACAATTTCTATACAATTACATGGTTTGCTACCTCCTTTGTTGATCAGTCCTGAATGAAAGTACAGTTTATTATTAGTTTCCCCAAATGCTACAGCCGTGCTCGCAACAGCCTGATTACCCGACAGGCCTGAGGCACGGATGTTACTGACTTGATCCGGAACTTGGGAAGGAGAAGAGGAAGGCTCTGCTTGGAGACCAAGGGCCCTGGGCTGGAGGGGAGAGGGGGGAATGGCCTGGGGCTGGCTGTGAGGTTGAGTCTCATAGATGCTGCAGTGCGCTTGAATGTATGTGTGTGTGCTGGTGTGTGTGTATGAGTGCGTGTGTTGGTGTGTATATATGAGTGTGTGTGCATGTATATGTATGTATGTGCACATACCAGGTAAACCAAGAGAAGCTCCTTGAGTGGGCTTCTCAGGTTCTAGACCCTTCTATGGTGTGACCTGTGTATCTCTGAGAGCCCTAATTTGCACCTTTTCATGAGATAGAGGTAATGACACAGGAAGCAATAGAACAATTGGGCCAAACAGTCCATCTCTAGAGCCTCAGCTCCCTGCTCCACGAAGTGGGCTAATCTTCCCGCGCTGCGGGGAGGTTCAAGCACAGTATAGAAGGGAAAAGGCTTTGATGTTAAAAGTTGGATGAAAGGAAGTCCCATCACTGAACAGATAAAGAAATACCCACTTCCAGGGAGATATCGGAACCTGTAGGTAAGACGTGGAAACCATGGGAGAGTTCTGGAGGGGACAAGGGCAGGATGTAGGAATGGACAGGGGGGTCTGCTGAACTTGCCCAGCCAAACCCTCTCAGCATAGAAGGGGACCCTCCTGACATGTCCCGGTGGCTAAGCACCTTCACTCAGCCACTGATGCTCTTGCAACCCGATTTTCCACCAGGTGTTCTGCAGACATCTTCTTCCTCACATAAATGTCAGGAACACGTTAAGCACCACCTTTTCCAGAACCTTCCAGCAGCACCTGACTGGGTTCTGTCTCATCCCAGGGCTGGTTGCCACTGAGCAGGCCACAGGGGACCCAGATGCGGCACCCACACCCTGCTGCCCGGTGCCCTAGCTCCTGGGCCCTGCTCCCCACAGCTTTACCTTGATTTAAAATACTGCCTCTCCCTCCCCCTGTGTTAACATTTCGTAAGTAAAGAAGAAACTTGCAACCAAAGTGCCCATTTAAAGTGTGAGTGTGTTTTCCATCCCCACTAAAAGCTGTTTCAAAAGAATGAATGAGGTCTTAAAATCGAGGGAATATGATAATATGTGTTTGATAAAGAGATCTTCAGGCTCTGAGAGATGCCTCTGGGAAATAGTAAGCAGTCTGATGAGCCCCCTAAGAATCTCCACATCTCCACGCCTTGATTCGTACTGTTTCCTCTAATGGAAATATCAGCGCCCCAACCTGGTAAAACCATGCCATTTTTCATCACTTTTGAAAAGACTCCTCTTCCCCTGGTCCTGACTGACAAAATACACACTCATCTGCCCGCATGACCATCCTGTGACTGTCCTGCTTTGTCCAAGGCGGAGGGCTGTCACCGGACCCAGAACACTCAAGCCTCCCTTTATTACAGCCTTTGTCATAGTTGATGACAATTAACTACTCCTTCATCAGCTCGCTGTGGGCCAGGCTTTCATCAAAGGTGTTCACAAACATTAACTTGCTTGATCTTCTTGACTTTTCCAGAAAGATCCCATTATCATGCCCATTTTACAGGGAAGGAAACTGAAGGCACAGAAGTTTAAGTAACTTGCCCAACATAGCACAGCTTTTAAGGAGTAGCCTCAGTTAGGATCCTCTTTTCTACCCCAGCCCCTTCCCCCATGTGGACCCCTCTGGCCTGTAAGCTGTTGGGACCAAGGATTGGGTTTTACTTGCTTCTGAACCTACGGCGTTCACCTGATATCACTGTGTTCTGCTGCCCCCTGCTCCAGCCCAGGAAGATGTCCTTGTGGGGAAAGGGAACGCATCCCAGCCAGGGCCTCCTCTTTGACTTGTCAACAGCCCCCTTGCCTTGCTTTTGGTGCCATCGTGTCATGAAAATAGCAGAACCTCGTAAAGAGGATTTTGGTCCCTTGATTCTTTTGGGTTTCCCATATTACACAAGGTTTGGCCTCCCTGGGCCGTGAGCAGCACACATTTCTAAGACATTTCACCTAATAGTTGGGTGGCCAGGAGCACTGTGACTTCTGCTCCAGAGCGGGGACTGGATTATTCCAGGCCATGTCAGATTCCCAGATTCGGGTTTCATTTTTATTTGATTTTTTAACTTATTTTTTTTTCTTTTGACAATTCAGGGAACTCATTAATTTCTTCATTGAGTATCCTAACTGGGCCTTTTAGACTGTAAATTCTCTCCAGCCATCGACATGGAAAATGCTCTTCCATTTTGTTCAAATTGGTTAAGTAAAATTGGCCTAAGTAGGGAAGCAACATCCAACGTGCTCACATATCAGGGAAGGTTACCGACCGTGGTGTTCTCTATGTTTTCAGTAGAGACACAGCCCCCAGGCAGATGCTAAACTATAAAAGACCACCTTTCAGTGGTACAGAGAGGTTAAGTCCTAGGATTTGAGAGAGGAGGTAAACCATGGCAAGCATTCTGAGGGATTTTTCAAATAGACCCGATGTGTGCAAAGTCTCTGTTCCTCTTCCTCCTTTGTGGCTAGATGGGACCCAGACAAAGACTGGGCTTCCTGGCGACGCATGGAGAAATCACACAGTCGAGAAGATGAAACCGTGCACCAAATTTATCCCAATAATTGCAACAGACAGATCGTTTGACAGGCTCTGTTCAGACTTCCCAAACAAATCCAGCCCACAGTGGTCCATTTTGGAATCCTTTGGCTTCTGTCTTCTGGAGGCTTATATTTTTTCATCCTAAAAGTTTCCCCTTGGGAAGCTGGGCTGTCTTGGACAATCAAGAATGGTTAACAACCATACTAGAAGCTGCCTACAGGTTGACAGGCAAACGGGTCGAGTACCTCGTGTAATCTCCCCGGTAATTTGATGTCACACCTTTAATAATTTCTCTGAATGTCTTCATGCGAGGCTTCAAGGACTCCTTTTGTTTTTGACAAAATACAAAATAAAATAGGACAATTTTAAGATCAATTAGGCCGTGAAAAAATGCTCCCCTCTTCTGATTTCTGCACTTTTATTATAATCAAATGTCGCCAAAGGATTAGAAACGACAACACTAATAGCTCGTTGATTTCTATTTGTTCTAGAAGCAGACACTAATTGTTCGTGGCAGTTTACCTCACTGTTGCCCGCTGCTAAGCTTTGACGTCAGGCGAGCCAGCGGCCCTGAGCCCGCGGCCTGGCCTGGCATGATGGACGCGGCCCAGAAGGGCGGGGCTGCCCAAAGGGGCGGGGCGGGGCGGCCCAGAGGGGCGGGGCGGCCCAGGTCGCAGAGAAGGAGAGAGAGGCTGGGCAGGTATTAATTAGCGCTCCTGTCCTACACTGGTTTTTCATTAACCTGACAGATTTTTCAAAACCAGAAATGCTTTCTGCCATTCTTGGGTCACGTGAGCCCTCTTTCTCATCGCCCAGCAGCTCAGTTGTACTGAGTGTGTAGCCACGTCCCGCACCGATCTCGGGTCCCACTGCAGTGTCTGCGGTGCTCTGCACAAAGCTGAACAGGGCCTGAGTTCCTGAGCACTGGTGGCCTTCCAGACCCTTCTATCCAGAGGCCATTCACTTACAAATTGTCGAGCTTAACCCAGCCCCTCAAAGAGCAACGCAACCCACCAACAGGAATACACAGCCTTGGGGGGGGGGGTATCTCTTAAACACACAGCTTAAGAATGTAAACATGTATTCACTCAGGATGGGCCATCCGACAGGGAGTCTTTGACTCAAGATTCTTCAAATCCTTCCGTAAGAAGGTTCCCTCCTCCTCATCTCCTTCTCTGCTGGTCCAGGCCATGATCAATGGTTCAGGCATGAGGCAGCATTTGCGTGGGATGCTTAGCCAAGAAGGAAGTAGACTTACTCCCCCGCATGAAGCCTTAATACCAGGCCAGCGACGAGCTCAGCAGTGGGCTGGGTCCCAACCACTCTCACAGCTGCGGCATGTTAGTAGCCCAGCCCAAGTGGTGAGACTTTGGCTGCTTCTCCAGGGGATCTGGGACCCGTACCTTTAAGAAGGATCTACGTTTCAGCCTATAGATATCTTGTGTCCTCCGACAGGCTTCTTGCTCCCTTCCCCCATGATGAATGAATGAGCACATCATGGACCACATCCCATTTCACACGGAAACCACAGGGAAGCAGGGAGATTAGATAGTCAGAATGCAAAGCCCAGTCATACCCATTCTAAGAGCTCCAGGATGCACGGGAAATCCCCGGTCACCGGTTCCTCTGTTCCTCATCACACACCACCAGCTCCGTGAGGCCTGGCTTGTGTATTAATAACCACCTCAGAGAAGATTCCAAGTCTCTTACCTTCTCTGATTTCTGTTTTAGAGCTGATATAAGGAAATATAACACTCTGGATCATTCCATCTTACCCAGAGCAAGACAGTCCTAAAGGATTTAGATACTGGACAAAAATGTGCATGCTATAGTTACTCTCAGAAACTCGGTTACAACCAATTTTGAACTCAATCCAGACTCAGTTCAAGAACCCCAGGCCCCAACATGTTGGCTCGCATTTGAAAGGAAGGCTGTGTCTACAAGACTGCCAATTTGAACACAGGCCAAACAGCAACCAGATCCTAGGAAAAAATAATGATTTAAAATACGTACATGGCACTCAGATTCCCTTTTCTGTCTATGAGATTTTTTTTTCTTAAAAACATAGGTATGCATGTCGCATCTGTCCCAACTCAGTGTTTGCTGGCTTGTACAGGCTCTCAAGAGCCAGTGGTTAAAAATTTCAGGAATTTTTTGAAGCTGGTTGTGGAGCACAGCTGTTTTAAGTATTAGGTTATATAAACTTACAATTAAATAAGTTACGTTTTTAAAAGGTTAAGTATTTTATTTCAAATAAAGTTATTTAAATAATAAATACGTAATGAAAGGTATTTACCTCAAAGCTATTATTTATTTTAGCTTAGATCTCCCGAATAAATCACTCTCTAATGACTTCACTGCATTTCCCTCCTATCTACGATCTTGAGGTTCTTCATGCCAATTTTATCTGTGGGGTGAAAACAGTAAGCACTGGTGTGCTATGCGCTGGAGCTCTTTACACAACAGGAATTGGCATCCACAGTGGATCAGGGCCCCCCCCTCCCCCCCCTCCCGGAGAACGGGTTCTTAAGCAATTACTGGCCACCACTGACCTACACACAGAGTTCGACGATATTTCCGAGCCAGGTTGATCTTTTAGGAAGTTCTCAAAAACTGTGCTTCTCCACTCATTTTACTGACGAAATCTGTTGCCCACATTTATCAGCTAACATCCATTCACCCCTGTTTGTGGGAAGTGAGAATCTCATCTCTCTCTCTCTCTCTCTTTTTTTCCTTTAAATAGATTCAGCCCTGTACAGAATTATCCCCTGTAATGGACTTAGTCTCCATCCTGCAATTATTAATATCGGGCAGAGGTCGTGTGTTTCTTGGCAAGGCTCATGTTCCCATGTATAAATCATGATAAAGTAGGTTCGCTCTGGAGGGGGGACTGCTGTTTTCAATTTGGCCAGTGTAGAAATGCAGTTGGTTTAAACAAGGGCTCTTTTAGAGACTGAGGTCCAGCGGTACGGGCGGGGGGTGGGGGTGGGGGCTGAAATGATCTGGATACATTCACAAACTTTGCAGCCAGTGGAAATCAGCCCAGGGACAAAATGCACCCACTGTGCCCGGGAAGGTTCCCTCTCACAGCCTGGGGAAACAGCAGGTCTGTGTCGTGCCCCCTCTTACGGCCAACGATGCGGATGCTTTCTTTCACTTGTTGGGGGGAAGCTTGCAATCCCTGTGTTGAGTCAATGAGTGGGAGCTCGCACGTCCTGTGCATGCCTCTCCTGGAGATACAGTCACATCTGCCCTCCGTGCAATAAAGCTTTCTGGCTTCTCTGATTAATATTTAAAAGAAGTAACATGACCTGAGGAACAGGTATAATCCTCTTGTTCGGAGACTTTTGGTACTACACGTACCATAGCCACGTGCCCCAGTGTTGGACAGACGTGGCACCATTGTCCCCGAAGATGTCTCTTCCACCTTCTCCCCACGCCAGTCCTCCCCCCGCTGCTTGCTCCTCTGGGTCAGTCACAACTCACTTCTCTGTGTCTCCTTCCTGACAGCTTAGGGCTCCAAAAATGAAAATAAATAAATAAATAAATAAATAAGCCAGATCAGGCCTGTCTTCCTACTCCCGGAGGAGAAGACTGAACAGGGATGATCCCGCCTGCAGAACCTCCAGCCTGATCTGATTAGACTCTGCTGTTCCCTGTCAACATTCCCTAGTTTATGTAACTTTATCTCCTCATCTCGGTTTTTCTTCATTTATTACTTTTAAATGAATATTTATTGAGGATTTATGATATGCCGGGAAGGAGAGAAAGCATGCACCAAGACATGAGGAGGGGACTCTAGGAGACTTGACATCAGTGAAGGGGGGTCCTTCGGGAAATGGCAAAAGATAAGGCTGAACGAGGTAGGCAGGTTATCGGGGCATCTTGCTAATGTGGTTGGGATTCTTCTTTAGTCAAAGGGAGCTTCTACATGATTTTAATTCAGGAGGTACATGTATATGCACACATGTATATTTCAGGTTAGGAGACATCACAGCTCAGAGCAGCCTTCTCTGTTGTCACGTGACCACACTCCTGTTTGTGCACCTGCTAGGGAAAATGGTTCGAGGTCCCTCTGGCCCAGTCTCCCTCGTTCAGTATTTTATTTTACTCAAAAAGCTAACTTAAATTCTCTATTTTCGTATTTAGGTATTTAGTTCTGAGTTTAGCTATACAACACTCTTGTGCGCTTTTCCCCTTGCCGCATTTAAGTTCTAGTGTATTCTATCCCTCTGCTCATTTGTGCTTCATTCTAACAGTCCAGGGGTCAGGACCTATCCTCAGGTATTGTTACAACTAGTAAGTTCAGGGTGTGACAAGTAAGAGCTCCTCTCTGTCGTAGCCACCCATTCACAGCAGACCCGGCCACCTCCTTTGACTAATGAAGCATGAACAGAAGTGACGTGAGCCCCTCCCAAGCAGCTGCTGTTAAGGCCAGAGCCAGCTTCGCTGTGACTTCCTTGCTCCCTTCTGCCAGGAGACCGGCAGCCTCCCAGACCACTGCTATTTGGACGTATTTACCTTTTACTTTTTCCATGGTGCAGCTTAGTCTATCCTGATGGGCTAATAGGCTTAATTTTGTGCTTGGAGTTCCAGGTAAGCCCGTAGGGAGTTAACAATTTTTATTCCATCCTGGGGGGTTTTGTTTTAAGGTTGTTTTTTTTTTTTTTTTAAGTTTTTATTTATTTATTTTCAGAGAGAAAGAGAGACAGACAGAGAGACGGAGAGTCCCAAGCAGGCTCCGTGCTGTCAGCGCAGAGCTTGAGGCAGAACTCGATCCCACAAACTGCATGATCGTGACCTGAGCCAAAATCAAGAGTTGGACACTTAACCACCTGAGCCACCCAGGCGCCCCTCCATCCCGGGGGATTTGTCTCATACCAGTTTGCAGCTAAAGTGGGAGAGGATTCCTGTATCTGTAATGTTGGCAACATCCCAGTCACCTCCGGTATATGAGAAAGAGACACAGTGATGCTTCTATTAGCTATTAGTTGATAAATATAAGATTGTATTTAGTCCTGTATTTGTCTACAGAACAAATATGACAACAGCCTCGGTAAATAATGAAAAATAATACAAAATAAGTCATGAAAGGGTAAACAAGGATCTTCTAAGTGCTAAATTACATCTGTGTCCCCCTAAACTAATCAGCTTGAGTTTTGTTTGAAAACCAGGCTCATTTATACCAGCTTCTTTCACTGTTTTTTTTTTTAAATTTTTTGAGCATTCCTTTTGACTTCTTATCAACCCATCCAGCTAAGTGGTTCAAAGGCAAACCCTTAACACCCACTGCTTTAACAATATTTCACCCGATTTTAACTAAAGCTCCTTTAACAAAGATTTCTAAGCGGCCCTCCTTTTTCACCACATATTTTTCTTATTTATTTAATTACCAAATTTTTAATGGAGTGATGCTTGCCAAAAAAGAAAAAAATGGTCAAATTGCACAGAATCATTCTGAGTTAAAAGACAATTTCCTTTTCCTGCCACTTTCAAATCCACTTGCCTTTTCTTTTTTTTTTTTTAATTTTTTTTTCAACGTTTATTTATTTTTGGGACAGAGAGAGACAGAGCATGAACGGGGGAGGGTCAGAGAGAGAGGGAGACACAGAATCGGAAACAGGCTCCAGGCTCTGAGCCATCATCAGCCCAGAGCCCGACGCGGGGCTCGAACTCACGGACCGCGAGATCGTGACCTGGCTGAAGTCGGACGCTTAACCGACTGCGCCACCCAGGCGCCCCTCCACTTGCCTTTTCGAGAAAACTACTGAAAACACTTTGGTGCATATCATTTATATCTTTTGATGTCAGAATTTGTGAGTGAGTATTTTACACATGCAAGTTTGTTTGTATAGAATATTCTTCATATTTTCTGCAGGATCCTTTCCCTTTCCATCAATGTGTCTTTTAGCTTTTTTGATATCATTTTAAAAATATTATTATTTTTGATGCCCATATAATATTCTATAGAAAGGATGTACCATTATTTATTTAATCGTTCTCCACATGATGAGTATTTAAGCTGGTTCCAGTTTTTAGCTATTACAAGTAACATCACAATGGACATCTGTAAACTTTCAGCTTTGTGCAATTATGCTGATATTTCTGTAAGTTGGATCCATTCAAATGCCTTGCTGACAAGGGTATGCACTATAGATTTGGACGGTTCCTGCTCTGTTATCCTTCAAAAATGCTCTAGCAAAATACTAAACCACAGTGAGCGTGTGTGAGTGTGTCTGCTGTCCCCTAGCATGGCTCCCACTCAACGTCACATTAATCTGAATTTGCAAACTATAGCCTGTAGTTGTAATCTGCGATCTACTCCCTGCTTTTTCCTTTTCTGTAAGTTCCTCATATTTTTAAAGTGTATAACGTGATGACTTAACCCACATATACACCGAGGAAAGGTTACTGCAATCACGTTACTTAACACATCCCTCACCCCACAGAGTCAGCTTTCGGAGGAGGTGGTCGGTAAGAACAGTTAGGATCTACTCTCCTGGAAACTCAAGGATACAATACAATATTGTACAATACAGTATTTTTGAGTCCAGTCAGCAGGCTGCACATTAGTTCCTGGAACTTACTTGTCTTACAACCGGAAGTATGTGCTCTTTGACCAACATGTGTCCCATCCCCCACTCCCAGCCCCTGGTAACCTGTTGGTCCACTCTCTGATTCTAAGACATTCTCTGCTGTTGAACTGGGAATGTGTCCACATGTTTGTGAGTATTGGTATTCCCCCCTCCCTTCGTCAGGAAATACTTCTGCATTGTTCTCCTGTCTTTTATTTTTTTTCTTTTCATCTTTTCTGTTTCTATTTTAATGGCTTTCGCCAAAATTTATTCCAATCTCTTCCTTTATTTTTCAACCTTTTAATCTTTAGGTTTTTCAATATCATGTTACTTTGTGTTTCTTGTACATAGCACATCACTCTTTTTTAAATATATTTTAATGTTTATTTTTGAAAGAGAGACACGCATAGAGGGAGAGTGGGGGAGGGGCAGAGAGAAGGAGACACAGAATCTGAAGCAGGCTCCAGGCTCTGAGCTGTCAGCACAGAACCCGACTTGGGGCTCGAACTCATGAACCATGAAATCATGACCTGCGCCAAAGTTGGAAGCTCAACCGACTGAGCCACCTAAGCACCCCATCACTTTTTAAAGAAATCCAATCTGCTCTTTGTCCTTTAATGTGAAAAAAAATGACTGCATGTGTATTGTGTTGATTGATATATTTTATTTCCTTGCTGTGTCTGTCTTCCATGCTTTAGCTGGATGGATGAAGTTTTTTTCCTTACTTATTTGCTCTAATGTGTTGGAACTCACACATATTATTTCTATTCTTATAATACTATGCTTAAATTTGGTTTTTTTTTTTTGAAGATTTTTATTTTTAAGTAATCTCTACACCCAGTGTGGAGCTTGAATTCACACCCCCGAGATCAAGAGTCACCTGCTCAACCAACTGTGACAGCCAGGCACTCCTCAAATTTGTTTTTATATCAATGCTGAGAGCTCTTTATAACTTTTCTCTCCCCCCCAAAAAAAAGGTCAAGGTTGCACCCTTTTCTTTTTTCTCACCACTGTTTCTTTTATCTCATATATTTGTTTTTATCAAATTCTTTTTTCATTTCGCAGGAGTACATCCTTCAGAATCCTTAAGAAAGAATGGTAAACATTTTGAATGCTTGCAAGAGTAAAAATGCATTTATTTTGTCTTTGGTTTTGAATAAGTATTAAATGTCTTCATTATTTAATTAAGATAACCACAGAACTCCTTTTTAAATATATTTTTAAAGTGTATTTATTTTGAGAGAGAGAGTGGGGTAGGGGCAGAGAGAGAATCCCTAGTGGGCCCAATGTGGGGCTCCGACTCATCAACCACAAGATCATGACCTGAGCTGAAATCAAGAGTGGGACGCTGAACAGACTGAGCCCCCCAGGCCCACCAACAGCCATAAAATTCTTAATTCAAAATCATTTTCTTCTCAAAGACCCTGATCCGCTGATTTCCTGTGTCCCATGTTGCAAACTAAAATTCTAATACCGGTCTCATTTAATTCTTTTGTTGATAACATTTCTCTGTTTTCTTTGTTAGATTTTAATATTTTGTCTTCTTTCCTGGTATCGTTAGTTGGGGTCCTATCAGGAAACCAGACCCTTTTCCAAGTTTTCCAAGTCGGCAGGGGTTTAATGCTGCCGATTTCATGCAGAGTCTCCACCGCTGAGGGGCAGGGACACGTGGGCTGCTGCTGTCCTTGGGCACCCGGGAGGGACGCGATCACACGACCTGCCGCCCAGGGACCTGGGCTCCCGCGGCACTGATGCGCATGCTCCACAAGCCCCCACGTGCTGTTTGGCAAGCCAACTCCAGCCCACTTTTCTCCTCAGTGTTCTCAATCCGGCCTCTGTGGCATCTGGCTGGAAACTGCTGACCACAGGTACTAAACACAGACCCAAGAACCGCAGCCCCTTGGGCACTGGAGGGGGCGGAAAAGAGCCAGAGCCACACCAAGAGTCAGAGATTGTTGTCTGGCATGCGACTTAGTAAATTGCACTGTGGCTTCTACGTGAGATGCATTTTATTATCCCTACTTCGTGCATAGGAGGATCGGAGACAATGGTCAGTGTCAGGAATTCGCTTGTGATGTTTGCTCATCTCCTCTGCACCCTTCTTTCCTACCAGAACTCCTTCTTGGTGGATAGATACGTGTTGGGCTTCTAGATCTGGACACACACACTTTGTAGAGTTTAATTCTTTTCTGATTCTCCCTCATTTTGCAGTGCATTACGGGAAAATCCTTTAACTGGCTAATTTTTCCTCAAGCCGTGTCTATTCTATTATTCAGCCAAACTACTGAGTGGTTTTGTTTGCTTGTTCTTGTTGTTGGTTGGCATTGGTAATACTACTCCTCACTCTTAAAATTCCAGTGTTTCTTTTGAATTAACATGTTTTTCATTTTTATGGATGTACATCCTGTCAAATAAGAATAATGAGGTCCCCCAGAAGACAATCTCCAAGTCTCTGTTTTCTGTTAATTTTACTGCCTTGGAGTTTTTTGGAGTATTAATGTATGCCTCTATTGAATATTTGGAATTCTGTTCATTCTGTGTTTGAAATTCTGTTTACTCCTGTAGATGGTGGTCTAAATTGATCAGTGTCAGGGCTGGGATGTTACTCCTCAGTCCAAAGGAAACTCCTCCTTCCTCATGTGGCCAATGTAGCTTTTGATCACAGCACCCCTGAGTCCTGTGTTTATGCAAAGCAAAGTGTGCCTTCATTTAGGATTCTCAGGTGGTTTGCTTTGTTGGCATGGGGACTTCCCACCCTTCTTGCCTTTGTTGCCCCAAACTCACGCTTCTCCAGAGGAGTCCAAGAACAGGCTGGTTTGGAGTGCTGTTGGCATGGCTCTCCTCCAGGCAAACTCCAGAAGAGGTGACTGTGAGACCGGGGCCTTATTGCAAATGTTCCACACTCCTGAATTTAATTGCTTAGCAAAGAGCCATAGCCCAGACCTCCTCCCTTCCGCTGTCGTCCATGACCAGAGGGGTGATCCTCAAATTCTCCAGGGAAAGCACACCAGTTAGGCGGTCCCACCTCTACCTCTCCGAAGTTGTGGTTTCCTTTTCTCTGCTGGAATCTGATGTCTATCTCTCTTTAGCTACATATGGTACAGAATTTTCTCAGTGCCGTTGTCTGCTGATGACATTCCTCATAGCTTCTCAGCATCACTTTAAACTAAGTCTTTCTTGGGGCGTCTGGGTGGCTCAGTCAGTTAAGTGCCCGACTTTGGCTCAGGTCATGATCTCATGGTTCGTGAGTGTGGGCCCCTCTGCTGACAGCTCGGAGCCTGGAGCCTGCTTTGAATTCTGTGTCTCCTTCTCTCTCTGCCCCTCCCCTGCACTCTCATTCTCTCTCTCTGTCTGTCTCTCTTTCTTTCAAAAATAAATGAACATAAAAAATTAAACTCTTTCTTGGGGCGCCTGGATGGCTCACGTAAACATCTGACTTCGGCTCAGGTTATCATCTTGTGGTTCGTGGGTTCGAGCCCCGCGTCAGGCTGCACGCTGAAAGTTTCGGGCCTGCTTCTCTCTCTTTCCCTTTCTCTCTACCCCTCCCCGACTCACTCTCTTTCTGTCTCAAAAATAAACTTTAAAATAAATTAATTAATTAAGTTTTTCTTTCATGTCTCCTATATCATAACACAACAAGAGAAAGATAGGAGGAGGGGTAGAGATACATTCAGAAAAGCAGAATTAACTGGAAGAGTTCCTCTTTCTTTAATGCTTTTAAAAACTTTACATTCTATGTAAAGCCTCATATTTATATATTGCAATTTTAATGATTGGTAAAGTTCAGAGTTAGCCTTCTACTAAATTGGAAGTGGCTTATATTTTCCAACATCCATGAAAATCAAGCATAAGATAACAGAAGAGAGATTCTGTCAAGGAATCTTTAGGAAATAAGGACTGAAATTGAATCACTTGGTCAATACGTTTTGCTCTATGTTTTCTAAATATAAGATGTAAATTGGATTACTTGGGTTAAATCCGAATGTATGCAATCAGAGAATGTTAACAATATCACATTGTAAAAGTTTATTTTGATTTCAAGCTATTTATATGGCTTCTTCAACCTACCAAGTTGATATTTCCTTAACTATAACACCTTGGCCCAAGTAATTAGATGTCAGTGCTAATTTGGTCAAGGTTATACTAAAAGTGTTAATGTTTTCTATGGCTATATTCAAAACCAAACAATGGCATCCATCTTGGCACTACCTACAAATTAATTCAGAAAAGCTTCAGAGGGCTTACAGCATTTCTGGTTCTTTGCTAGTCACTTTCAAGTTCAATAGCACTCACTGAACTCAGCATGCCCATAGACAAATATCCTTGTGCCCATTTTACTGATAAGGAAAGAGGTGCAGCTGGTGGCAGAGCTGGGATTTGCATTAAGGTGTTTTTTCCTTTGTTTGTTCCTTAAGACTAGATGCAGGAAATGGCCTGTGTGAGGAAATAAACCCCTAGAGATAAACATTTCGTTCAAAGGTATTGATTGTTTATGAATAATAATTATTGCTACTGCCCTTCCCTCAGCAGTTCTGCAACTCCAGGATCCAAAGGAAGTCAAGCTGATTACAAGTGATAGACTATTCTCAGTTAAATTATACTAACTGCTTCACCCTGGTTGCCCCAGTGCTTGGTGGGTAAGAAGTGATCTAGTGAAAACACACTGTAATTAGCCACAAAGATCAGACTGAATTGGGGCAGAAGCATTGCTTTACATTTACCTGTGTCTATTTCCCTCTCGCTGAGCTGCCATTTGTCTCAATATATACTTAGGATATATTGAGGATAAATATATATAAGGTAAAGAAGTATATTGTCTCAAAAGGTGAGTTCTCGGATAGTGCTACTCTACCAACACCGTTCTTACTGTTTTTATGAAAAAATGGGCCACAATTTCCCAGTGGTGAAACAATAATCCTGGGAAAGAAGTGCAAGTTCACAGGCTCAAGCATTTGCTCTGAGCTCAGCAGGGATCTGGTCTTGTGCTTGCCCAGTCATAAGAGTATTGGCCAAAGACTGCACCAAACTCCCACTCAGAGGGCCCCAGTACAGCTGGAGGCTGTTGGCTTTGAAATCACTCCCAGTGTGGCTGGTGGGGCCAACATTGGATCAAAAGGATAAAAATTCGGTTTTATGACCAAATAGAAAACAAAAGAATGAGGACAGAAATAAGGCCAAAATATATTCGTGATGATAACAACTGTGACCAACTCTGATTTTTCTATCAAAAGATGTGCAGAGAAGTAAACAGAAATTACACACAGTTCAGCTTTGTTCATATGCACACATTACACCAAATGATATGGACACTTTTAAAGTAAAGAGTCCGACAGTCAAACGCTAACGAAAGGAAACCAAACAGGGCACTATTCATAACAGAGAAGGCAGAGTTCGAGATAGAAATATTCAAGTAGGATAAAGAAGTATATATTTGATATTGAGGAAAATTAAAATCACCTGAGAAGGAATAACAGTCATACCCTATAAACAGTGAACAACATAAATCAAATTATATCAAGGAAAAATTAATTATTTAAAAAAATGAATTAATGAAACCAAAGCCGCAGAGGGAGGTTTGGATTTACTTTCTTTGGCATTGGAAAATCAAATAGACAGGAATAAAAAGTGTGCCTGTAGAGGGTTTAATTGACAAAATTAACAAGTTCAATCATCACACACAGACAACTGTATATGAATATGCATATTGCACTGGAGTTAGTGCTTTCTAATCATCCTGTGTGTTTGTATGAACATGTATAAGCACACACAAACATTCCCCTACAAATACAGACTACCTTTCTTCAACTATCTATTAAATATATACAAAATTACCCACATGGCAGGCCATACACAAAGCCATAGAGGAAACTCTAAGTAAGCCTTAACAGATTTCCAAGTGTAGGAATCTTTTAAATAAAAAGCTCAATAGCATTAGAACAGAATAACAGAAGAATAAAAGAAGCAAATCATTTGAAAATTTTAAAAATAAGCTTGTCTAAAGAACTCAGAATTAAGAGATATAATTATTCTAAAAAGAAGACAAATGCGTATTTGCTGCAAATATAACTTAGAAAACCCAGAGGAATCAATGAGGAAACATAATAAAAGGGCAGAAACATACAAAACTATAAGCTTTGCCAGCACTTCTGGACGCCAGCATCCAGTTAGAAGATGTTTAGGAATTTACATGCCTCTCATGTTAAAAAGCAAAATCAAAGAAAGGAATGTGGGATCATACCTACAAGGAGTGAAAAGGTACCACAAGGAGAAAATGTTATGTTATTTCTAAACTGGCATAAATAAAGAGAAATCCCTTGATTCTGGTTGTGCAGATCACATATGATACAGGCACCCAGGTACAATCCCTGTGAAAATCTCAGCACGATTTTATTTCACTTGAAAAAAAAAAAACTGTTCTGAAAATCATCTGGAAGACTAAATTATGAAGAACAAGACCAGAATGCCCAGTATCATCCCCCTTTTCTTTTCAAAATTGTGCTGAAAGTTCTCACTAGAGCAGCTGGCAAGGTGAAAGGTGAAAAATTCACTGGAGAAGAAGAAACAAAACTATCATTTTTGAAAATGGTAAAAAATAAATAAAATAATAAGTAAGGAATTGTGTACCAATAGCCCAACAGGATTTTGAAGATTAATTAATAAATTAATCAATGACTTTAAAACTTTTTCTAGATGCAAAGTTAATATATAAAAGTTATTTTATATAGTTTCATGAAACAAAACCTGAGCATTGTGAAGGTACCATTGTCAATATGATAAGGAAAAAAAAAGTTAGGTACATAGAAATAAACATTGCACATAACATGGGCAAGACTCCTGTATACGAAACTATGAAAGTTATTACATTAAGTTAAAGAAGAGGTAGTAATGAAGACATACACCATTTGTGAATTGGTGATACAATAGAATCAAGATTTCAACTCCTTGAAGATAATCAGTAGATCCGAGTGACAATACAGTGGTTCTAAAGAGGCTTTCCTTGTGGACTGGTTGTAAAACTGATTTAAAAATTCACATGAAATCCAAGGTGTCCATTTAAAAAAAGAAGAACAAGTAGGAATAATTGCTTTCTCTGAAGTTAAAGCTCATTGTGATGCTTTATTAATTAAGACAGTGGGTATTGGCAAAGCTATACCGAAACAGAGCAATAGAATGAAATTAGAAGATCTGAAACCAACCTGTACATATATAGCAATTGATTTACACCAAAGATGTAGTTGCAAAACAATGAGGAAAGACGAATTTTCAAAAACAATGGTGAGGAAATTGGTATCCATGCTGAAAATAGGAAATTGGGTCACTAACTCACTCTATACCCAAATTCTCTTCCAAGGGGTTATAGACTTAAATGTGAAAGGCCAATGAACACATGTTTAGAAGACATTATAAAAACACATCTTCGTGACTTTTGAGTAGAAAAAGATTTCTTACATTGGACACATAAAGCATCCCAAAAGGATTTGACTGACACACTTGAATAAATGTGAACCCGTTTATTTTTATTTTTTAAAATTTTCTTAATGTTTATTTATTTTTGAGAGAGAGAGAGAGAGAGAGAGAGAGAGAGAGAGACAGTGCAAGTGGAGCAGGGGCAGAGAGCAGGAGACACAGAATATGAAGCAGGCTCCAGGCTCTGAGGTGTCAGCACAAAGCCTGATGCAGGGCTCAAACCCACAAGATGTGAGACCATGACCAAAGCTGAAGTCAGATGCTTAACCTACTGAGCCACCCAGGCACCCCAGATGTGAACCCCTTTTAAAATGAGAATATTTTCTCATCAATAGACACCATCAAGCATAGGAAAGGACAAACCACAAAATGGAAGAAGATATTTGCAATCCATATACTTGTGAGAGGCTCAAGCCTGGAATATATAAAGAATTTCTACAAAACAACAGGAGAAGGACAGACCACCCAAGTAGAAGTGGGCGGAAGACATGAACAGGCACTTCACAAAGGAGGGAATTGAAACAGCCAGTAAACACATGGAAATGTGTTCAGCTTTGTTAATTATTGAGGAAATGTAAATGAAAACCACATGTGATAGGGTCACATCCACCTGAAAAGCCAAAATGAAAAAGACAACCAATACCAGATAATGGTGAGAATGGAAATCCTTACACTCTGCTCGTGGCTGCATAATTGGTTTGACATGCTCAAAAACACTTAGTATTATCTATCAAAATTAAACATATGCCCACACTCTGAGGCATAGCACATAAAGTCTCAAGTGTGTGCTCAAGAGAACATGTGTGCATGTGTGCCTTGGAAGACATGTACCAGAATCTACAGCAGCATTATCCAGAAGAGCCTCAAACTAGAAACAATTCAGGCTTTCAAATCACATTTCAAAAATTAGTTCTATAGGATATTACATAACAATGAACATGGCTGAGTTAAAACTACACATAAAAATATGGATGCCTTTTAAAAAGAAAACATTGAACAAAAACATCTAGATACAAAAGAGCATAAAAGTCTTTTTAAATAGAGTCCGTTTATATATAAGTACATTTTTATAAGGTTCAAAAATGTGCAGAATTACATTATCGGGTTTTAGAATGCGTACTTAGATTAAAAATAATAAACAAAGTCAGGGCTGTGATTTGCCCTAAAAGGCAGGATGGTGTTTCTTTGTGGACAACAGGGCTTAAGGACCAAGCCCAGCCTCTCAGATCTCCAATGTTCCATTTCTTGACCTGGATGATAGTTACAAGGATATTCATTTTATAATAGTTTGTTAAGTTCTACATTTTTATTTGATGCACTTTTTAATATGCGTGTTGTATTTGATAATAAAAATGTCTTAAAAATGGAATTTTTAGAAAAGACTAAATGTGTCGCAGTGAGACTAATAAGCAAGCTCTTGCCTTTTCCTTTATGAATGTGCATAGTAATCTGGGTTTGTGAAACCAGTGTCCCAAGAACAGATGGACCTGTCCACAGGACAGAATGGGTCTCTCTTCAGCAGCCTCCAACATGCACAAGCACTTAAAATGTGAAAAGGAGTCTTTTTAAACCAAGGAGAGACGGGCTGGTTATTTAATAAATGGTGCCAGCACAACTGGCTGGCTAAACAGAAAAAAAATATTGAGCTAAATGCTCTTCTCATACCACATTCTAAAACAAACACTAGATGAGATAGTAAGTTAAATATAAAAATCAAATAATATACGAGATGATTTGACCTTTGGATGTATGAGGGCTCTCTAATTTAAAAAGCAAAGGGAAAAAAAAAACAATATAGTGAGAACATCAATAAAATAACCGTCTATTATTTTAAAACTTTTGACGTCGGAAGACCTCCAGTGTGAAAAGTTAAAAAACATATGTCAAACTAAGAAAGCAATATTTTAAGCCAGTAAGGTGCACAATGATTAACAACTTTAATACACAGAAGTGCATGCATTGTTAAATAAAAGGAAACAAAGCCTCGAGGAGGTAGCCATGGTGTTTATAAAATATAAATACAGACGGACAGTGACTATTAAAGAGTTCAACCTTGCAAGTAATCGAGTAATTAAGGTGAGAACAAGAAGATCCCATTTGTCACCTACCAAATTGACACGAATTTTACAATGCTTATTTTTAAGTACTGGTAAGGGTGCCTTTGGGTAGAATCCTCATCATGCTGACGGCATGTCCATCGGGGAAAGCGATTTGCCAGTATGAAGAAACAGAAATCTATTTCTCTTCTGCCCACCCCCACCCCTGCCAGCCACTAATTCTCCTCCTGGAAGTCTATTCCAAGGAAATAATAGGGAGTGTGGACAAAGATTAATGCATAAACATGTTGCTCGCTGTTATTTGTGATAGTAATATTGGAATCGCCTCCGGGCCAGCACTCAGGGAGTAAACTCTGATTCACCCCCCCATGGCCCACACGCAACGCCAGGAATCCCATTTAGAAAGAGATTTTAATACCTTGGGAAAACTCAGGTGATACGGACAAAGACAGCTCCAGGTTTTGGGGAGCTGGGAAGTACACAACTTGGGTGGCCTCTTTTAGAGAAAGAATTAAAATCAGCAGTATGGCAAGGAGCCCCTGCACAGGTCAAGGGCCCCAAGATTAAGTTACATTTGGTTCCTCGAACCCCATCTCTGAATATTAAATTAGGCAGCTTTAAAAAAATACAAAAATACGCGTGCAATAAACGGGCTGAAATAAAGGTGGATAATTTTAACTTGGGGCTTCGAGATCATGGTCCGTACATAGCCTCTTGTCTTTATGATCCAGCAGTTTTTGACCATCAAAACACGTTTTAAGTGAGGAGGGAGAAGGAAGTGGGGAATTCTGGGCAGAGGAGAGAACGAGCCAAGCATGGCGAGCTGGCTCACTGGGGAGGGTAGCGGCCCAGGTCTCAGGGGAGTCTGTGGTAGGAAGCCCAGGGGTTTGCTGGGAAGTGGACAACCGGGGCCGTGACAGTCTCCCCAACCCACAGGAAATGAGTTGTAAGGATTTTTGAAACCTGCAAAGAGCCTGCTTTCCCAATTCACTTGCTATGCCGCTTTCCTACCATCACGAGAGACCAGGAGCTGCATGAATGTAAAAATTTGAGGGAGCGTTGGCAGAGCAAGGACCCGGCCATCAGTAGCACCTTATTGGATAGGAGTTTGTCAGGGTTTCTAGCTCCAAGTCTTCCTCGAGTGTAGGGATGTTTCCCAGCCTGACAACTCAATAGGACCAGGTGGTCCCCTGGGGAAAGTGTATTTCGAAGGGGTCCAGAAAGGAAACATTCCAGATCCCGTAGGATTGGCCAGCGAGACTTGGGTGGGATTCCAAAGTAGGGTAGGGGCTCTGAGCAGAAAGGGGCCCAGAACACGGTGGGGCTGGGGGGGGGGGGCAGGGAAGGGAGACCCTCAAGACAACACGGCAAACATTCCCCCACGGCCCGGAGTTTCTTGGGGGGGACATGCGACCTTCCCCTTTCTCTCCAGGTGCTTGGGTCCTAATCCCACCCCTGCAGAAAGGCTCTCCCGGAGGAGGAAGTGGAAGGGGATAAAAGCAAAGCACATCAAACAGCCGAGCAAGCAGAGAAGGCGACGCGCCATCCGGGCGAGGCGACATGCATATTCCAATTTACTATGTGACCGAGTTACTAATTTAGAGATCAGATTATGTAAAGATTTGTGCCAGCCAACTTATGCATAGAGCAAAGGTGGAGGAGGAAAGGGAGGCTTCTCAGCAAAGTAGCTCTTGCTTGTGGGGCGATGGGGCCACCCTGTTCTTATCCGTAACTCTGAGGGACCATCCATCTTTCCGTAACGTTCTCTCAATTCTAAAATTCTAAAAATCATCAAAGAGGCATTTGGCAAGTAGCCACCCCCCTTCCCTTCGGGGCCAATTTTCGGGCACATGAGATGCCCACAGGAGGCTTTGGGAAACAGAGGATGTGGAGGAGAAACCATTTTCTGGGAAATGAACCTTTATCCCCATCACTTACCCCAAAGAAATCTAATTATTTTTACTCCGCCATAACCTTTACTATTCGAAAGGTAAAATAGGATAAAAAAATTAATTTTACTAGCAGAATTTACTAGATTAATATGACCGAGAGCTCTGCATAAAATGTTAGCATTAAATATTAAAATATATTAATAAAATACTAGATTATTAAAGCCTAATATTTAATATAACATATTAATTGGGGGGATTGTGTCAGTTTAAACATAAAAGAGAAAAGTGAAGGCAACAGTGACCTTTGCAAAGCGGGATGACCCCGGCCACAGGCTCGAGACTTCACTCAGTAGAAATCAAAGAAGGGTCTCACATCACCGCCCCCCGTCAACCCGCCCCGTGGCCTTGAGGATGCAGGTAGGCCCACGGGGTTAGTGTAGGAGCCCTGGGAAGTCAGCGAGGGGCAAGGTGAGGCCTCGGGCACTAGCAAGGACATGGAGCCCTCACCACCCAGTTCTGAAGGGATGGGAGGGAAGGGCCACCATGGCCTGATGACTGAGAGCTTTGGGTGTAAAGGAAGGACCTCAGGAAAGGTGCGTGGGACAGGACACAGTCACCAGCCAACCCACAGCTGCTCAGGGCGAGAAGAGAGAATCAACACCTCGACCCTGCCCCAGTCCTGTCCCCTCTCCCTTCCTCTGCTGGCCCCTCCCATTGGCCACACGAGGGCAAACTGAGGGCCAGGCAGGGAACCTGGAAGATACAGGCCAAGGTGCCAGGTTCCAGAGCACAGCATGGCGGGCAGCGGGGAGTGGAGGGGCAGCGGAAGGGAACCGACCTGCTTGGGCCATCCCCACGATGGCCACGAGCCCTGTGGCTCGTGCCCTCGCTTCCCCATCAGTAACAAGTCAGCCACCTTTGCTTTTCCCGGGGCCTCCTGCAGATGACCTCTGCCAGAGTTACAGGCAGGTGGGGGCCCTGCAATGCCTTAATAAACGCCTCTAGACAGAGGCACCAGAAAACAGGGCCAGAACTGAGTGTGGTCAGACACAGGGCTGCCGCTGGCTTCCCTGAGAGTCGCAAACCTGCCTTTGCCACCGCACTGTCCCCTGGCCTCTGCCCACCCTGTCCTCCCGTGGAAACCAGAGGGAGATGGCTCAGGGCTCCACACAGGGAGAAGGGCCCGGCCACCAGTGTCCCCAAGGCCTGGGGCAAGCGCTTCCTGCTGGGTCTGTGACCTCCTCTGAAAAGTACAGGCCTGGCCTGGGGACTTCTGAGGCCCCTTCTGCTCTCTGACCTTCTTCACATGATGTGTGCACAACATGCTGCCTAGCCCCCTAGACGCACACGTGCGCGTGAGCTCGGGTGTACATGTCTTCAGAGTGGACGCAACATCAGAGCATTTGCCGCCCGGGGCCATCTTGTCCCCCACTCCGACCCTGGGGGAACTGGGCAATGTTTAGAGACACATCTGGTTATCCCAACTCTACGTGACGTTACTGTTACCTAGCGGGTGGCGACCAGAGTGCTGCTAAACATCCCGCCGGGCCCAGGACAGTCCGCCGCAGAATCATTCTACCCAAATGTCGATAGTTCCGAGGCTGGGGCTCCCTGGACTCCTCAGGGGAATGTTTTGGACTTCCATTTCCCTCTAAACCAAAGTGACAGAATTTTAAAATTAAAAATTAGGATTCATGGGTTAGTAAGTGCGTCAGTCTGCTAGGACTTCGTAACAAAGTAGCACAGGCTGGGGCTTACACAACAGACATGACCTCTCTCCCAGCTCTGGAGGTTGGAAGCAGGAGATCAAGGTGTCTGTGTGGCTGGTTTCTCTTGAGGCCCCTCTCCTTGGCTTGTGGATGGCTGCCTTCCGTGTGTGCGTGTGTGTGTGCGTGTGTGTGTGTGTGTGTGTGCGCGCACTTAATCTCCCCTTCTTTTAAGGACACCCGTCAGATTGGATTAGGACCCCCCAAAGGCCTCCTTTGCCTTAATTGCCTCTTTAAAAGCCTTACCGCTAAACATAGTCATATTCTGGGTTGCTACCAGGGATTGGGGTTCAACATATACGTTTTAGGGTGGGAGTGGGACACAATGCAGTCCATGAGAGCAAGTGACATTGGCAAGATCGATAGAGTTGAAACTCGCCAGGGGACCTTGACTGTAGTGATATAGCTCAGGCAACATCAGTGACAGGAACAAACGTGGACACGTGGCTGCCATGCCCAGAAAAGCTCCAGGCAGAGGGAGCCCCACAAACACTTGTCCACCAGGGAGTAGCGCACCCAGACGTGTCTCCACTGTGAAAAAGCACTGTGGCTGAGATCCCCTGTGTGTTTTTCTATCTGGGTGTGCATCTTACCTCCGGAGATCCCACTTGATGACAAACTCTTATAAACGTGCACTTTCACAAAAGGCTTATCTGGACAATCACTCCCTAACCCCTCAAGTCTTCTGGAAACACAATTAATTCATGGCATTGTTTCTCACCAGAAACATGCCCATAGCATAAGGGAGATGGGAAATTTCCATCTGCTGGCTCTGTGCATCTGAGCTGCAAGGCTGGATTTATTCACCTCTTAGATGACCAAACGGAAGACATGAGAATTAGGAAAAGAAGCAATCTGGGAATTCCAAATGTCTTAAATATAAAAACTCACCATGATTTCTTAAAAATATATTTTGAAAAGTGCATTCATACAATGTGTTTGTTTTTTAAGATGCATGAAAATGTCTAGTGATTGAACAAATATTGTAGATGACATCCTGAGTATTGTTACAGTTTTAATAACAAAATAAAGAATCACGCACTTTGAAGGCTGTGCCACTCACAAACATTGTGCTCTAGCCTAAATATCACAGTTAGTTTTTAACACATTTGCCCTTGGAGCACAAAACCAATAATATATGTCTTAATGCTGCCAGCCTAGCATTTATGGAAGATGTAAAAAAAATTGTATTTAAATTAGAAATACTAAAATTAATATTTATTGACTCCGTGTTTCATTATCATTAGAAATTAGTTTGTTCTTGGCTAAACAGTTTATAGCAAGATATAAATATGTTCCATTGACCTATTAACTGGCCCAATATATTATGGAGTTATTGACAGCAGCAGTAAAATTTACTAACAGCTATTAAACCTTTTAACATACTTGATACGCCTCTGTCCCTGTAATTCCCAGGAATTAGGTGTGTTTTTTTCTTTTTTTAGGATAATCTGCTGCTGATATTAAATTCTCCCAAGATTTTAATATGTTGTCTAAGTTTATGGGCCATAAAATAAACCTAGAGCTTACAAAAATTTACATGACAATATTATTTTTTTTAAAAAGGGCATGTAAATTTTAGTACAGTAAGAATGATGATATAAACCACAGGAACACATAAAAAAAAGTTCCCCAAACTGTATTAAAGGAATATTTAGGGTCTTATTTCAACACGCAAAGCCAACAGAATGACTGTGTAGACCAGTGTGCAGGGAGGACTGACGACCATTATTGAGGTCCAGAAAAAGCCACACCACGACCGACACTGGTGCCCAGGCTGGGCGTCCACGGGTGCACCAGGGTCCCTCTGTGTCATCAGATGCTTTCTTACAACCCAGGTGCTGAGCCAGCAGACTGTTCTCCATTTCAGAGTGTGGCTGCAGCTGAAGTGGGCTCGGCCAAGTTCAGCAGAGGGTTTCCTCCAGACTCCACCTTCTGGCAGAACGTCAGGGGGGCTGCTGCACATCTATGTCTGTTGGGAGCCAAAGCTCCAGCCTCTTTGGCCCTCCAGCCACATGTCTGGGTGACCGCAGGCTGAGACATTTTCCCAGGCCTCGGGCTCCAGGGCACAGGGCACAGGGCAGCACCGTGGTTCAGTCAAGCAGAGCCTGCTAGTTGTCGCCTGGATTGTACTTCGGGCAGAAAAGAGGGGCCTGGACGTTGGCGCCTATTCCAGGGTCCAGGGCACAGTCAGAGGTCTGCTGGATCAGCGAGCAATGCCTATCAGGTGCAGAAAAACGCAGTCGGTGAAGAAGGTGGTCAAGTGCACACCGAGTCCTTGCAATGCCGTGCACCAGGTGCTGGAGACACGGAGATGAGCAACCTCAGCCCCTGTGGCGAAAGAGCCACCCGGCAGCCAATTCGGTTGGAGAAGCCGAGTTAAAATATTCAGTACTTGCATATTAACATATCATGTGTCTACGTGCAAAGTATACATGTACAGTGAAGTATATACAGACATGCTGCTTGCAGTGGAGTTGTAAAAAATTAAATATGTATGTGTGTGTTACCTGAGGACATATACACTGACATCATGGTGGGCAGAATATTGGCCACCAAAGACGACAGACCCTAATCCCTAGAACCTGTGATATTTCTATCACAAACAGTTTGGGGCGCCTGGCTAGCATAGCGGGTTGAGTGTCCGACTTCAGCTCAGGTCATGATCTCACGGTCTGTGAGTTCGAGCCCCAGGTCGGGCTCTGTGCTGACAGATCAGAGCCTGGAACCTGCTTTGGATTCTGTGTCTCCCTCTCTCTCTCTCTCTGCCCCTGCCCTGCTCTGTCTCTGTCTCTCAAAAATGAATAAACATTAAAAAAATAATAAATAAACAAACAAACAAATAAATAAATAAATGCAAAGAGTTTGTGGATGTTACAAACCAGAGGGTCTTGAGATGAGGAGATACGCTGGAATGTCTGGGCAGGCCCTGAACACCGTCACAGGGGTCCTATTAAGAGTGAGGCAGAGGGAGGGGCGCCTGGGTGGCTCAGTTGCTTAAGCATCGGACTCCTGGTTTCAGCTGAGGTCATGATCTCACAGTTCGTGAGTTCCAGCCCCACACTGACAGTGCAGGGCCTGCTTGAGATTCTCTCCCTCTCTGTCTGCCCTTCCCTCCCTCCCTCTCTCTCTTTCTCTCTCAAAGTAAATAAACTTTAAAGAAATATATTATCTTACAGTCTGCAGGACAGAATTCCAAAATCAGTATCACTAGGCCAAAATCAAGGTGTGGGCGGGGCTGTACTTCCTCTGGAAGCTCAGGTGAGAATCCGATCCTTGTCCCTTCCAGCTCTGGTGGCTGCCATGTTCCTTGGCTGCAGCCTCTGGCCCCCTGGTCGCATTATAAATCAACAGTCGGACATTTAACTGACTGAGCCCCTAAGTTTCTGTTGTTTAAAGTTCTCCAGTTTGTGTGACAGCAGCCACTATATAATATGGAGGCACGTATTAGGATCGCATCACTCAGACCACGTGACCAGGACCATTGTGCCCAGGCTGGGGGATGATTAATGTGACCCATGAGCCTCTCCTGCCCCCCCACCTCTAGGGACCCATGAGTGCACCCTGAATGCTGTGTCCCATGAACCCAGCCCTGAGGGAATCAGGGCGGCTTCCTGGAGGTGGTGACATTTGGGCCTTGACACTGATCCCAGTGTCTTTGTCCTTATTTGTTAATGGTCTTGGCCCAGGTCTATCTCTGAGATGTTTATACTTCAAATCTAAGAGCTGCTTTGATTAGGTCATAAACACATTCAATTTTGCTTCAAGCATCCTGCCCTTTTCTTGTGTGTGCCCTTTGGCCACCAGAGTTGAGCCCCCAGGATGTGGTCACTTTTCTGGGTGTGCAGATAAGAAAGCTGGCTGCTCCATCCTGAGACTGAGACTCCACAGAGTCAAGGGCTCACTCGTGATTCCGGGCCAACGGCTTGGCCCTGACAACAGGCAAGCAAATCCACATCCTCGCTTCTTTGGGTCCCTCACAATGTGTGGCACAGATGCCTCCCTTAAGACAGATCTATTCAAATGAACAGAATCAATTCCACCTTACTGCTAAAGCCAGTGCAGCTCAGTGTAGACAGTGGCCAACTTGCTCAGACTTGAACTTGGACTTTCGATTATTAAAGGCTCAACCCTAAGCCATGCTCTAGTCAAAAGGCAAAAAACAAAACAAAAAAACAAAACAAAACAAAACAAAATAAAACAAAAACAAAGACCTACATAGTTTTAAAATCCCCAACTGGGAATCAGTCAGAGTCCCAGCAGGAAACAGATGGTGCACTCAAATTAGAATAATTCAGGGAGAGTTTATTTACAAAAGATCCAATTACAAGGGTGTGCTGGGGGGGTTGGAAACCATGAGAGGTGATGTAAGAGCCCCCCACAATGGAGCTATTACCACCTCTATGCCCAAAGGGACAAGGGGAGAAACTGGGGCTGGGTATGGGAAGGCGGCAGAAGAGATCAGGGCAGACCCTAGCTTGAGGGAGCAGAGAGGACCTGTCGGGGGGTGGGGACACCACTGGCCTAAGGGTCTCTGGGGAGAGTCTCCTACTGATTCGCATTTCTAACCACCCTCCTATCTCCTGCCCGGTGTCTTGATTGGCTGAACCCGTGGGTCAGAGCCCCCCACAGTAACCCCAGGCTGAGAACAAGTGTCAGAAGGATGAGGAGGGGACCCTGAGCACGAGCTGTAACCAGGCCTGTTTATTTCTGCCCCATCTCCACAAAATTGGGTCCGCCACGTGGAGGCAGGAAGTAACGTGGGAAAAATGTCAATGATGACAAGGAAAAGAGGAAGGACATGTTTTTTGGTAAGAAACTAGGTAGGTTCTATAATTCATCCCCAGATTTCAGACTAACCTTACGAGGCACCATTGCAAAAAAGGAAAACACAATAATTTGTGTATCCTTTCCTTAAAAAAAAAAAAAGCCAGAACATCTTTTTCTTTTCCATGAAGAGCTTTTAAAAGAGGACATTATACAAAAAAAAAAACAAAAATAAGCACACAAAAAACTATGGATGTCGGTAGCAACTGGTTGCCATGAACTCAAGTGGTATCTTTCACTGTCTCTTATCTTGGATGAACAGAAGCCATATAGGTGGTACTCAGGCATAGCTCAGTAAAGTCAAAATATACACATTTTCTTGGGTTCCCGGAATCTTTGGTGGCATTTACACTGAGGACAAGCTGATGACCACATTACTGTGTTTTTGTTATTAGATATTATCTCATTTTTACTGTGCTTGGCTAGGAGGTTTTATTAGTCATGGTTCTCTAGAGAAACAGCCAACAGAATGCATTTGTAAAGAGAAAGAGATTGTTATGAAGAATTGGCTCACATGGTTCTGAAGGCTGGTAAGTCCAAATCTGCAGTGCAAGCCAGCAGGCTAGAGGCCCAGGGGAGCTGGTGATAGAGCTTCAGTCTGTAGAGAATCTTCTGGAGAATTTCCTCTGGCTCAGGAAGGTCAGTCTTGTTGTTCCATTCAGGCCTTCAACTGATTGGATGAGACCCACCTACCTGATGGAGGGCAATCTGCTTTCCTCAAAATTCTCTGAATTACATGTTAATCTTATCCAAAATCGCCCTCCAAATTGACACGCACGGTTAATAATTACAGAGGCAGAGCAGATGTTTTAGGTGTGTGCCATGGGGGCGATCTATGGTGCAGTCCTTCTCTACTGCTGCAGGAATTCACACCAATCCATATCCTTTGACAACCGGAAGCAGAAATGGTGGCGCTGGCAAACGAAAATGAAATCTGAGTAATGTGACGTTGCCAACTCTTTTAACCCAGAGGTGGCCTGCAGCCATCCCTAACTCTGATCACTGCCATGTTGAGTTTCTGGGCCAGTATTCCATTTAGCCAACAGTGTGAACAAACGCACTAGAGACTAGAAAACCTTCCCACGATCCTTAAGTCAATGCAACATGAGCAAAGAAACAGAAGGTCAAATGACATTCCAGAACATTCCAGAAGAATTTTTAGTGGAGCCACTAACTTGGACAATTCACAATCCAACACAGAGTAACGAAGGCAACAACATAAATAGGCAAACTTCGGGCACTGTCTACTTTATTCAATCAGCTACTCGATTTAAAGCTTCTAACCTACCCAAAGCAATTTTGAAACCCTTAAAATATGTAGTGGTGATATTTCTACAGCCTGATGGAGACCGTGAAACAGAATGGTTTTCATCAAAGTTGGCCTTGAATTCTTCTGGAGATTAGTAGCCTTAGAACCTGACTCATCTTTCTCCTCTCTGGAGGATTCCAAAGAGCCTCAGGCCTTGACTTCTGGACAGAGGAAGATGAGGAAAACGAGGTCCACAAGGCACCAAGTCAGTAAATTCGTTGAGGGCTTCTCGTGAATGTTGGTTGTGGAGAGTCAATCAGAAGGGCTCAGGTCAGAAGATGATGAATTCTGAGCACCTTTGCTCTTTGCCTGTTTCTGCGGTGGCTACTCTTTGCCCCCCTAACCAGAACGCAGAAGAAGAGTGCCAATGAGTCCCTCAGCCGAGGGGCACTGGCTGGCATCGCTGTAATACGCAGTTTGTAGGGAATGAAAGCAGCTTTGGTTTCCTTTTGTATAAGTGCACCCAGTTACCGACGTGACACTGTGGTTTCCTCGCTCGGCTTTGAAATATAGTAAACTCACAAAAGCTACTGTCGAGTTCAGAACAAACACAGGGGGTATGTTTAGTTATTTGTTTTTGTAGTAAAATAAAATATTTATTATCCGCAGACACCTACTGTGAACAGAGGGGGAGGCCACTGTGTTTTATCTCGCCGGTGTCATGTTTGACTTCCATTAGGGATGGATTATAGACCTGTGGGTTTTCATGAATTCAGAAAGTCCACTTTGAACACTGATTTCAAAGCCTACAGGGGGTGTGAGAATGTAAGAACACAGCTTTGGAGGAAGGGACCTGTTGCATCTCGCAAGCACCTTGTGTTTGATAAGGCAGATTGGAGGTTCCCTGCGAGACAGAGGCCAGGATGCTTCTCCCTTAATAAGACGACTTTAAAGGAAGCGTTCCTATTGTTTCCTCCACACTTTCCTCAAGGTGTACACAATTAATTCAGTCTCGAGTCCTGAGAAAACCACCATTGTATCAGTCGGCTTTGCCTTCTCGGTCTCTCTAACTCATCACAGGGAATTGGAAAGTATGCTAACTCACTGGGGGGGCTGCTGTCTTAATGCCTCCACGCCTGCCAGGCTGGCTTTGCACACGTGTGTGCACGCCTGCACCAATGCCCGCACTTCAGACCTTTGAACCCACAAGAGAAGGTGACCAAAATAAAGAGGATGACCACCTTTGACACCCATCTGGAGTCCTATCACACCTAGACCCATTCTGAGCAGGCACTTAAAAGTACTTTGGCAAACCCGAGTTGCTCTGAAAGAGTGTATGCTGGATAAGAGAAGGCGAGAAATCTAAAGGAACCCACAGTTTTCCAAAGAAGAAAAAAGTAGGGGTATATCCCGCTGATGACCTCAAGAATATGAAAGTCTGTTTCATGGAAGAAAGTCTGAGTTTGTTCTGTACTGTCTGGGAGGCTAAAAGCAAAGTTCACATATCAGGATTTCATGGAGTTGGGTTTTGGGTCCTCAGAGGGAAAGTTCCATCAGCCTCTTCAGAATTCTGGGAGTTATTTATCATCCAGAGACGGGGGAATCCCTTGATGGGCAAGACGGAGAGGGAGAAGAACTGGATGAAAAATCAGGGACAACTGTGGGACTAGAAAATTCCCTGGTCCAACCACGGAGAAGTCATCTCCAGGGCAAATTTATAGCAAAATGGATTATATGCAAATACACAAAGCAACTCATCTGTTTGCTTCCACCTTCCAAGAATATCCAGGGACACTCTAGTCCTTGCCTGATGTAACAATGAGTGGCACAGAAGGATTGTTCTCTTCATCTTTTTGCCCTGTTGAGATGTCTACTTCTTGATTCACTCTCACCTAGAGACTGCTGCAATGGTCCTAGCACAAGCGCTCCGTTCACCTGTGGGGATTAAGACCCAGAGAGTGTGACTGAGACCAGACAATTTTGCTTTTTTCTAAGTGACACAAACCACCCAAATGAGAGTACGGACTTAATTCAAGTTATTTTCCATAATGATTTTTAAGGACAAATGCCAGAGAAGGAGCCATATAGAGAACATTCAATTGGGAATCAGGGAACCTAGGGAGGGGGTGCTCTGGCTTGGGCTCAGCATTGAAAGTCACTCAAGCAAACTCTTGAGTTTGCTGAGGTTACATATCGTACCTATGTTTACCTTTTTAATTTTTGAATTCTTTAGACTTTAATGGTGGCTCTCATGTATTCATTCAGGCATTCAACAAATACTAATTGAGGATAAGCAAGACAGAGGAGTTCTGAGCTCTTCCATATTAAATATGACAAGCCATGTGTGAGTGTGGCTAAGTCTCCACTGGTGCTGCGGCAAGGAGTTAGCCATCTGTGCTCCAAGGAGTCTCTCTGTTTCTGACACCTTACTCTTCCATACTGAACTACCCACCTGTCCCCTACCCAACCGTCCATCCACCACCTGCCCTGAGAACAGCAATTGAATTTCAACGCATCAACTTTTTAGCTGCTCCTTCCCATGCATGACGCCCTGGCACGTGTGCCTATCTCATAGCGTAGTGCTTGGCTGTGTCCCCAAGATAGCCTACAGGTGATGCCAACATACCCAGAGGGTGACTTGTGAATCAGTCTACTGCCCGTGAGTTTCATGATATATTTGCTTCTGGTTTCTGATCTTCTGGAATCCCTCTGGTTGCCGTGGATCCTAGCAGACGCAGGTCCTGGAGCAGGGACCTCTGATTCAGATTAAGTATTGACTTCCTGTATCACTGATTTCCAGGAGCAGTTTGTGTGTGGTTCCAGCCATGCTGCAGTACGCTGATGGGAAGAAGCAAGATTGTCAGGAAAGAGTGATTATGTGATAGGTCAGTGGCCAGAGCCCCAGCTTCACTGATAGCTGGACATCACAGTCTGAGAGCTAGCTAGCTCAAGAGGCACACACACTTACAACTAGTTAGAAGAAACACACCATTCTGGAACTTTCGCATTTAGCCCTTAGAACCCTAAGACCAGCTTCTGAAAGGCTGAACTTGGAAGGCTGGAGATGAAAAGAGAGAGTCATGGCTTGTCTCTGGGGATGAGGCCATCTTCCTTGAGTTTCATTTCTGGCTCTCCAAAGCTGCTTGGAAGCAATTTGGGAACTGAGTGATGGTTCTCTTCCCTTTTTACTTTGCTTTGTTCCCCACCCCCCCTCCCCTTCTCATTTTCTCTCTTTCCAAAAGTATCATGAAAACTTGTTGGGATTGGTGTGGGAGCTTCTCACTGAAGGCTTAATTCTGCTGTGAGAGCAGAATAGTGATAATTCAATGGCTGTGTGTCTTTCAGGTTCACGGAGGGATGTCTGGGCTGATGCTCAACCAAACAACAACTACAAGAGACCCAACTGCGTTAAAACCCTGACAGTCTACTCCTCTGTGCTAGATGGGGTCGTGACGTCATTGCTAGAAGTTTGGGGTCCCTGTTTTTTTCTTACTCATCTACCAAATAAAGCTTATATCACACTCCATAGGAATATCTTAGAGTGTTTTAACAAACATTTGGAGGATTTTTTTTCCCTAAGGGAAATGCTATCGAAGATGGCATTCTCTCTGTGTTTACTATAGCAGCTATATCACTGCAACATTAAGTTCCCAAATCAAGCTCAGAAATTTCTGGAAATTAAGAGCCAAGTTTCCCATAGCAACCTCTCTTGTTCCATCACACACATGTATTGTGGTTCTGTTATCATCTGATTCCATAATAATAGACAACTAAACACAACTTGGCTAATCTTTTAGAGAAATGGTTAACTACCTAAAGAAATCGAACATCCCAGCACCCCATCTCACTCAGACAAACTGGGTGTCAGAATGGCTACCACCATGAGCAGAGGGACTTAAAACCTGGACCTTTTAACTTTTCATACTTACATCCCAGAAAAGTATGAGCACCGAACTTCATTAGACTGAGCTGTGGGCAGCCACATGTAAACCCCTCATCCCAGCCTGGCCTGCCTCTCACGTCACCGGTGTTAAAAGCATCCTGACCATGAAAATCTTTCAACATGTGCAAAATGCACCATTGTAGACTGAGTTTACACCCTCAGCATCCAACCCTTTTCCTGGACACAGTGGCTCCCGTGAACGGCCTTTTTCAGCTGGGTGTGCAGGACACAGAGAAGCAAATCCTATCATTTTATGGGTGCACAGTGACCCTGGGGGTGGGGGTGGGGGCACAGACTCTCAGTAGGAACAAGGTGCATCCTCATGGAGAATCTGTCTTAAAACTCTCCCTGGAGAACATCTTGTATTAAAACAAACACAAGGACATATACTTCCTAGTATAAAATGTGCATGAAGTTTCAGGACATGATGCAGGCTTTCATTCAAGGGATGTTTATTGAATTCCTGCAGGAGGCCGGGCACCGATCTAGGCTCCTCAGAGCTAAGATACATGGAGCTCTGACTCTGGTCCAGACACTGTTACAGCTTCACAAGTATCCTAGGAGGGAACTACTCTTTTCTACTCCCACTGTACAGGTGACAAAATTGAGGCACAGCCACTTCAAGCAACTTGCCCCAGGGTCCCTCAGCTGGAAGGGAACAGAGCCGGCAGGTGACCTCACGCTAATGTTGGAGTTCCAACCTTGAGCCACCCAGCCTTACACTCCAGAGAAACATCACACTTTTTGTTGTTCTTGATGTAAGAATTCCCAGATTTCAGTAGGAATGTTGAGCTCGTTGACCTTAACTTCTTCACCAAACTGCTTGGCAGGGGCCTGTCTTGTTTTCCTGATGCTGCCTTGCACATCTCCCTCGTGTGCCCTACTCACCCCAGCAAACGCCTCACTGTGTGCGCAGAAGTGATGCTTGCCAGCAGCCCTGAGGCCTGGCCCTGCTACTCTCTTTCCTACTTGGCGAATGCCCACCCTGGGCATCCTTCTCATCGTGCTCCTCTGATCCACTGGCATTAGGGGCTTTGAAAGCACTGGCACAGAAGCAACCCATTTCTCTGTGGTGTCAGCCATCCACGGGGCCCTGTGATCTGCTCATGGGCCCGCCTCTGGCTCTAAGCCCTGAGCTCTTCAGGAGAACAGGTGCACATTGTTCACCACTGCGTGCTCTGCTAGCTACACCACACCCAGGGCTCGCAGGGTATGGACTGGATGAATGAGCAAGTTAAGCCAAGGCACATCACTCCCTTACAGTTTCATTTCAAAACGTTGAGAAATAATAAGAATGTGAACTCAGATATTGCTTGTGGCCACTCCAGCATGGGGACATCAAATGCCTGTGATTAGGGGAATTGAGGAGTGGTTCGCTGTATGTCTTAGGACATAGCATTAGCCAGTGGTCAGGAGGCAGCTAGGTCCTAGGGTCCTAGTGGGTTTATAATTAAACAGAGTGGCAGCTCTCAGTTGGGTCAGAGGCAAGGAGGGCACCGGGGTGTCTGTCCTGGAAGCCATCGTCCATGATACACCTGTCACAGGTGCTGTGGATGCCCGCCTCTATCCCCTGTTCCCCAGCTCACGGCTTGCCATTGCCTCAGTTTCCGGCAACCTGGGGGCTGCCTACCCCCATTCCCTCTTTAGTCACAACCAACGACTGGCTGATACGAAGGTGCAAAGACCAGTTGTCTTCTCATAAGGGATGTGATGCACGCTCCATAGCACCCTTCAGTTTCCCACCCCCATTTCAGGCCAAGGCCAGACTTCAGCAGAGACTACATCCTTCCTCAGCTCATTCGACTTTCGCATCTTGCTTGCCACGCTCCTGTTTAAGTGTTTCCTGAAGCTCATTCTCTCAAACAGCAATGAGCATGCAAATCCCTGCCTCAGACTCTGCTTCGGGAACCTGAGCTAAGGCAGAAGCCATACGGGGGAGCCCTTCAGGAGCCATAACAAGGTCACGGATTGTAGAGGCACCTTTTTGCCAATGAAAATCTACCCACTGAAATGAACCCATGTTTCAGAGATGTGATACAGGCGAAAAACATAAGAAAGGAAATCTTACATTTACTGGATATTTCCATAAAGATCAAGGAGGCCAGAACACCAATTATAGACACCGTGTTAGCTTTCTATGGCTGCATTAAGAAATGGCTCCAACTGAGCAGCATAAAACAATAGAGACATAGTCTCTCGAGGTTCTGGAGCCAGAAGTGCCAAATCGAGATACTGGCAGAGTTAATTCCTTGAGGATGCTCCTCTGGAGAACCTGTTCATGATGTTTTCCCAGCTCCTGGTGGCTCCAGAAATTCCTAGTGCTCCCGGATTTTTCAGTGGGTCACTCCAGTGTCTGCCTCCACCTTCAGGCTTCACATGGCCTTCTCTGTGTGCGTCTCTTTGCCTTCCTCTCTTCTTGTGAGGACTTGTGTCACTGGGATTAGGACTCACCCTAAATCAAGTGTCAGATCACATTTGAAGTTCCGTAGTTACATCTGCAAAGACCCTATTGGAATAAGGGCTCGTTCACAGGCTCTTGGTGGCTATATTTTTTTCCTGGGGACTGGCATAATTCAACCCACCCCATATACTCTTTTGCAATCTTAGATCCTTTGCCAAGATCCAAACAAATGAGTCGACACGTTATTTAGCAGTGAGGTTTGCTTCCCTCTTCACCACCCAAAGGTCCTCCTGGAAAGGGCTTTGCTTTCAGAGCCGCTTGTAGCAAACTGTCCACTCTCATCTGCCAAATGTAATGATGGGCTCGGCTGGGCACCCAACGTCAAGCAGCTATAAAGCAGTAATCTCCTTGGAATTCTTCCCGACAGCAGGTGACATGTAATTTGAAATCTCAGGACCTTTGAGTGACTAAGAATTTGGCCGTGAGTTTGTTCATAAAACTCTATAGTCAAGACAGATTTACATGAAGTTGTTAAGCTAAAAAAAAAAAAAAAAAAAACTCAACACGATGCCTCGTATATTCAGCGTATCGCTCATTCTCTCTTTGCCTTTCACTTTTCAGATCCATCAATCACGTGTGACTCTCCTCTGAAGTCATGATTTACTTTTAAAGTCACCAGAGCATGCATTGTACACGTGGCACTGAGGACATCCTTAAGAACTTGACATCAACATGTAGGAGACATTTCATCTTTGAGTCGTCCCTGAAGATCCCATGTGGCACCAGCCAATCCACCAACAACCCTAGTTGGGTCTCTCTTTATGTCACCTGCTCCTAGAGAGTTCTCCCTCCACCCACCGAGGAAATGCACGGCCTGTGGCAATGGGAGGCTGGAGCACCTCAGAAAAGGCTAAGTCTTCCAGCCTGTGGACAATGGATATATTAGAGCAGTTACAGTGATTCACTGTCTGGGACCAGCAGCATCATCTGGGAAGACGCACAGGGAGCATTAGGAAATACACCGTGGCCCACGTCAGTCAGGGTGGAGCCCAGCACCAAATGCACGTGGGTGCGAACCAAGTTGCAAAGAATAGGATCCCGGGCTGCTTGTGTTTCTGGGATGCCACGTGCGGACAGGGACGCATGACCCGTCCCAGTGTCGTCCACAGTAGGAGCTCCTATCCTGCTGTGAGCCAGGAAGGAAATCATCTACAGCTTAACTTAAAATATTCTCTCCTGTTTGATTAATTTCGTCAATAAGAAGCCAACTGAGAGGCTTGTGATGATTTGTTTCAAAATCAAACGATTTTATATGCAAAACCTGAAATTATGGCCCCTGATGATGATACTATCATTAATGCAATTGTTCTTAATTAAGAATTTTTATTAGGCCTCATCAACTGAGGTAATAGGTGTGTGGTGAGATAGATCTGCCCCCCGATATAAAGGGCCTTGGTTAGGAAAAATCCAAGCAAAAATGACACACTTTTACTACACTCGGAGAAAAGCACGGCCATCTTCCCAGAGAAGAAAGGACACTCATTCTGGTGGAGACTGTTCCTAAAATTTACCAAAGTCCCAGTTTCTAACCTGAGGAATTGGGGGGGTTAAGCCAGAACTCTAGGGTCCGGGTGCCCTGTTCTCAGGGATGATCTTGACTTTCAAGCCTTATGAATGTGCTCGGCGTAGACTCGGAAGTAGAGAGTAGCCTTGGGAACGTGTACACTCTTGCCTGGTGTTGTCACAAAGGCCCCATGTCATCCGGTGCCCTCTCCCTATAGGGGTGACTCACCCCCGGGGGATGTAGGCACCCTCTGAGTCACACAGGGAGTGATGCTGGCGACAGATCAGCTGGGGCTGAAGCTGCCCTCACCAAGCAATGTAAAACTCACTTTAATTAACATCGATACATTTCTTTACATCCACAGCCTCTTGGAGGAGCTAACGCAAAACAAACCAAAGGGAAAAAAAAAATCTCAATTGTTTGGGGGATTTTAAGAGAATTCTTTAATATCAGATTAAGCCCATTTTGATTGTAAATCTATTTTGAGCTCAACATTACCAAAGAATATTACAAGAAAACTCTGTTTTATGAACTTATTATGATTTAAACCGTTCTCTCTCTGCTCTTTCTCTCTGACTCTCTCTCACACACATTCATTCTCCAGAGGATCTAAAAATAAGCCTCCAGCTATACATGTCAGTGCTCCAGGTTTATCCCACAGACTAAGGAGTTTTTCACAAAATACCTTTATTATTTTCCAGGGTTCTGCCACAGTATCTGGAAGCAGAGACTGTTTTAGATGTGAACTGTGGGGGGCACGGGGCCACCTCACGGACAGAATCCCTGTTCTCATCACCGCCAGAATTGGGGGCTTCTAAGGAGTTTGGAAGTCCACGATGACCTAATTTTAATAGTGACTTTTGCCCCACGGGATTTCTGCACAGCAGATCTCCCGTGTGTGCCCGAATTACCGTCGTGGGTCACACACCCCGCCACCGTTCATCGAGCGGCGAGAGCATCATGAGGCCCTTTGCCAGGCGCTTGTCCTGGGCTTGGGTCGCGGTCTGCAGGCATTTTGGAGAAGTGACTCAGGAAGTGTGCAGGGTGCACTCCAGGGTTTGAGAACATTCTGCATTGCTCCCAGGACGACTCTTCTTCCAGGTTCAGAAATGGATTTTTCAGGTCTGTTCTGGGGCCCCCGGGGCCCCAGGACGGTGGCGCGGAGAGGAGTGGAAACCAGTTGGTGGTGATTTGTTCCCCGCCCCGTCTTTGGCCTCTGTGGGGCGCCAGCAGAGAATGCAGGAGACAGGATGTGGAAAATGTGTTTTCAGTGACGGCCTGGACCCAGAAGATTCCGAGGAGCAGACCCCTCTGACAGAAGCCAGGGACTGGGGACCTTCCCAGAAGATCCATACAGTCACCAACGTTTCATGAATCCACACCTCATGGCCAATTGTAACAAATGGAAGCAAAAGATACTCCAACAGTCATTACCACGGATGTGCTGCTAGATCGACTCCGTATGTAGAAAATTAATTTATGAATACAAATAAATTTTAAAATTCCACCATTTCCTGCTGAAGGCTTAGCTCTGTGTTTTGTTTTTCTTTTAAAGTCAACTCTGCACTCTGGGGCACCTGGGTGGCGCAGTCGGTTAAGCGTCCGACTTCAGCCAGGTCACGATCTCGCGGTCCGTGAGTTCGAGCCCCGCGTCGGGCTCTGGGCTGATGGCTCAGAGCCTGGAGCCTGTTTCCGATTCTGTGTCTCCCTCTCTCTCTGCCCCTCCCCCGTTCATGCTCTGTCTCTCTCTGTCCCAAAAATAAATAAACGTTGAAAAAAAAATTAAAAAAAAAATAAATAAGGTCAACTCTGCACTCAAGGTGGGGCTCGAACTCATGACCCTGAGACCAAGAGTTACATGCTCCACTCACTAAGCCAGCCAGGTACCCCTTAGCTTTGATTTTGGTGACATTTTGAGGTATCCCCTGACACAGGCAACCTGAGAAATATCGTTCATATGTTCTCACAGCTTAATAGCTCACTGGGTAAATCTCTACCTGAGCTGTGGCCCAGCTCCTTATATCGTCATAATTCCATCTTTCCCAATTATCCCAAGAATAACACTCACTGAGCCCCGTTCTGTGCCAAGTGTAGTGCAAGTTTCGTGATAGCCGGTGGCTCATTTACGCAGTGGTAGATACTGCGGAGTTTCCTCTAGTTCTCGGAGGCATTTTGTCACATTTTAAAGTTTCTGAAATTGGGATCTGTCTTATAATTAGTAATAGCTTCTGGCAAAGATAAATATCACTGCATCAAATATGTACATTGATTTTGAAATACGCCATTGATTTAAAGTCATCTTGGAATCGAGGTAATGTGGTTTTATGGTCTCCGTTTTACAGACGAGGCAAACCGAGGCAGAGAGATGACGGAGGTCTCTCAGGGGCAGGTAGTAAATAGCAGAGGAAAGGAGGCACTACACCCAGTTGTCTTCGCACAGGAGTTTGGCTTTGATGCTTTTCTCATTACAAGTAAGTCTGAGAAAAGCAGGCTAATTTATGTTTTCTGAGGATCCCCGAGGGTGTGGGGAGGGGCTTTGTGGAGATGAATGGGCCACCTGACCGGGGACCAGACGGGTGTGGTATTTCAGTTTGACTTTCACGTGTGCTACCTTTTACTTTCTCCTCCTGAGCACGCCCCTCCATTTTTTCTCTTTTCCTCAAGCATTGATGCAATGACCGCAAGTTTGTGGGTCACTAATTTTTTGCACAGGAACTTACCAATGTCACCACCTCTCCTGCAGCGGTTGCTGGCTCGAAGTCAACGGTTCATCATTTTTGTGTTCTGCAGTGATGGCGGATGCCCACGTCAGCGACATCGTGGGGTCCGATACAAACCTAATAGGAAGGCTTTGTCAAATGATTCATGGCATATTAGAAAAGCCACTTCATCCATGTTATTTTATACCCATATAAATAGTCATAAGTGATTGCACCTTGGGACTTGGCTAGCGTGGGACAGCAATGGCTTTATGGAAAAGGAATCTTCTCTCCAAGCTCTCTCAATCTCCTAATGATCCAGCTTCCAGGATCCCTTTCAAGATCGTGTCAATGGAAGGTAAAATGCTAATGAAGACAGGTCCTATCCATCAAAGTCATGCCGCGCACGAACATGGCCTCCGGGTTTCTCGGCGAGCACTGAGCTGACAGGACTCACCGGAGGCTGGTGTGCTAGAGGTCAGCACGCTGTGGTGGCCATCCACCCTCCCAGATGTCACAACTCGGAGGCCCGGTTTCTTTTCTTGGTTGCACACAATCTTCTCTTTATGCATCCTTGCAGTGGCTCAAGGTTGGATCTAGAGTCTTGAACCTGAAAGAACTAAGGATCGCTCCCAGGAGGAAAGAGGAGCAAGGACGCACGTGGGAAGGCCAGGTTTTCCAAAGCAAAGTGCTCCATGAAGCCAAGTGCTGGTGACCATCTTCTGGGCCAGCTCTGTTCTCACTTCTCAGGGATCAGGAGGCATCCCGAGAGAGCCCGATAGCTCATGTGCCTCTGCCGAACAGTTCTGGCTGGGCTTCGCAGGGCTTCCGGCTACGGGGTGAAGAGATGACACGAAAACACATAAGTTTTCTCCCCAAGAGAAAGCATGTTGCGTCTATGTCCACAAGCCCTTCCCCCCTTCTTCCCCTCCCCACACGGCTGCTCCTACTTCCTGTAGCCCCAGCACCCACTCTCCCTACCAGGCAGCAGAGTCCACAGGTGGATGGTGTTTGCAACTCCTCATCCAGGCTCTGCCTACACAGCCGGAGCCACTCCCTCACCTCCACTGTCCACAGAGCACAGAGGATGCTGCGGGCCGGGGCAGAGCCAGCCACCCTCACCCCCACATCTGCCCTGAGCTCTTCTGACATGTTGCTTCACCCACTGAGGAAAAGAAGCTTAGGATGAGAATTTAGGGGAGATTCATAATAACCTGGGACAGTCTCCTTCGGAGGACGCCGGCAGCTTATGGAAGTCACAGAGCTTTCCTACCAGTGTTTCCCCTTCAAGAGCTGGGCCGCACTGGGAGACCAAGTGGCCCAGCAGCATGTGGGTGACTCGGTGCAGCCCCTACCCCCTCCCAGTTATAGCGGGGGACGCCCTTCCTCCTGTCTCCTTTGACGGAAGGAATGGAAACTTTATACTGCATGGCTACGTTGTGGGAAAATTCCAGACTTCCAGAGCTAGAGTTAATGTTCTGGCGAGTTTCTACACTGGAGAAATGTTCAAAATAAAATGCAGATCATGTCAGGCATAGGGACGATGCCAGCAAAATATAAAAGCTGCCTTTAAGTCCATGTGCTAGAAAATCGGTCCTGCACCTTGTTTGCAGCAGGAAGAAATATAGTTCCAGCAGCCACAGGTGGTAGAGTTACGTTGTCTGGAAACAGGAAGAATAAGAAGTCAGGGGGCCGGGCTCTGCGCTTCCCGGGGAGAAGTGGGTGTGGTGGTGAGTCCCAGCCCAATCTGGTGCTCCAGGGATGTCTATGTCACAAAGGGAGATTTTGGGTAAATATATAGACAGAGATGGACGAGTGTAGCTACAGGGGATGATGGCTTGGCTACAGACAGATACACGTACAGATACAGGCAGTGTAGACAGAAAGACAGTAAAACCTTGCATCGCAAGCAACTTGTTCTGCGAGCGTTCCACAAGACGAGCAAACATTTCTAACACATTTTAACCTGATAAACGAACGATGTCTTGCAATACGAGTCGTATGTGATGCCAAATGTCACATGATCACAGCTGAGCCAATGGCTTCTTTCTCTCTCTCTCTCTCTCTCTCTCTCTCTCTCTCTCGTGCGGGATTGTGGGTGATTGTCTCCCACACTTGGATGCTCGGTCTCAGGCTGCAGTGTTTGGCAGGAATCAGTGATTTTTCAGAATGTTGAAAGGTGCCCACACTGGCACTCGTGTATTTTTTGTCACTTCGAAGCACGTCCGGACAGTCCTTCGCTTTTCCGGACAAGAGTAAGCTTATTTTAGGTCACTGGATAGGTTTCTTTCCAAGTTGTATGAAAAGAAAAAAGATTCCGTTGAGCCGACAGATAGCAGTCATTCTGTGAGTGAGAGTGAAAGTCGTCCTGCCTGATAACCCTCCGCTCTCTTGTCTCCCTCACACCAGCCACGGAGGTTTTCAAAGGTGAGTGCAGGTGAATTTGCCTATTTTCTTTATATTTTTTATTTTCTTTATTATCTTGTATGATACTACAGTATTGTAATCATTTTATATGAAGATTTTGGGGTTGTGGAATGAATCATCTGAGTTTCCATGATTTCTAATGGGGAAATCCGCTTTGATAGACAAGACCTTGGGATTACAAGTATGTTTCCAGAATGAATTACGCTCACAAACCAAGGTTTTACTATGTTAGGTAGGTAGACTTACAGATACTTAAATGGAGATACCAGAAGGAAGGGGAAGCTTCAGTGGGCTGTAGATAAACAAAGATGTATTTTCATCCACACATACCTGCCCCTTGTGCGCTAACTCTGGGGGCTTCAGGAACGAAAGACATGCTCTCTGCTTTCAAAGGGCCTAGTCTAGTTAGCAAGATTGCTTTGATACAAGGAGATGTAACTAGATCATGCCACGAGAACCCAGTGGAGGGGCCCCTAATTCATCCTGGGGGGGAAAGCACAGAGGCTGGGAGCCGGGACTGCCCTCAGGAACAAGGGGGGGAGTGCAGAACACAGCTCAGCACTTGGAGCAGGACTTACAGGCTCTGGGGGTATCTGCACACCATCTTCTGCCTGTGTGTGTGTGTGTGTGTGTGTGTGTGTGGTGCATACACAAGCATATGTGTGCCACCTGCCACGTGAGGTGATGAGGAGCCTTCACGATTCTCAGAGACTTGCCTTCACCATGAGGTTTGTGGTCCGACCCACAAGCCTTCAGTAGCCCCTCAAGGCCAATGACGCCTGCAAGGTCTGGTGGAGAAGGAGGCAGAAAAGGCCGCCATCTTGAGCTGTCTGTGGTCTTTCAAAGGGCTGAGGATCTCTGTGCCAAGTTGGGGTGAGAGATACGTGTGAGAGAATATGGCCAGGACACGGGGAGAGCACTCGAAGAAGTCGGGGGCTGTGCCTGGTGGACACATGTGTCCTCTTGAGGGGACAGGGACTCTATAGTGCCTGGTTGGAGGGGAGTTTATAGTGCCAGCTCTGAAGGTTCCAGAAACCTGAGAAGGCACGGAAGGTCACGGGTGAAGGGTGGAGGAAAGGCAGACCCTGCACCCACATTACAGGCCGGCCTGGAAAGGGCACCAGCAGAGTGGCCACTGATTTCCTGTTCAGGAAGCTCGTGCAGAAACTTCCACTAGATGCCACTGAAGTGTGATCGATGCCTGAGGAGACCCCGGGGTGGGGGTTGGGGTGGGGGCAGAGGGTCAAGCAAAGAGGGCGAGGTCTCTTGCTAAGGGCAAGGGCCTTTAGCATGGAACTGTGAAGGGGACAGGCCATCCCAAGGATCACTCCCAGGAAAGGACCTCCACGAACCCACTAAAGTCACCTCTGACCCTTCCTGTGACCCAGTAAGAGGCATGGGGGCCCTGCGCCCTCTGCGTCTGGACCCCTCATTTTCCCCCAGGACTGTTCGCCAAGGAGACAGAGACCCCATGCCTGTTTTGTCCATTAAGGAAGCCCATTCCAGAACACCATCACCACTGAGGATTTTTAAAGCCCCGTGACAGAATCTTCTTGGCAAGAATTTGAGCCCATCACTTATCCAAACCTCTGGGATCTAAGAAGGCAGCCTGAACTCCTACCCTCAGTAGAGCCAGGCACGTCCCAGAGGCATGTAAACGAGGCGCCTTATCCTGATGTGGTTGCTGTCAGACCCAACTCGGGGGTCCCGCTCACCACAGCTGAGCGTGGCTGGCAGGTAGTGTTGTTACCGATTTGTGGCTCAGAGGCAGAGCCGTGAACGTCACCTGAGGACCCACATCTGTGCCCAAAACCAAAGCTGAACCTGGAGCTCACACCAGAGAAAGAAACACTTCCTAGCTTCTCCTGTTACCGTTTCCTCCCCCCTTGGCTGATCCGGATCCGTTGTGTTGGTTTTCAAAGCATCCGTCGATGCATTGCTCTCTCAAGCTTTTGTTCCAATCTCATTTCTGTGGCAATGGGGCCTTCCTTGGATGCAAATGCAGAGCACATTGGGCTATTAATTACTACCGATTCATGGTTCTGCAAAGCAGAAAAACACGGATTTCTGCCGTCGTTTAAATAACCATTTCTACTATGAGGAGGCTTAACAGGTAACACACCTGAGTTTACAAAAAGGATTCGTGAGAATCGTGTTTGCTGTGGCTGCCATATCAAACACGCATCAGCAGGGCCTCCCACCTGGGGGTGTAACGAGCTCGCTGTGGTAATTATAGCAACGTACGTGGATCCTTAAGCCTCTGGCAATTGCGGAGAAGGAAAAGTAAAGAGAGACAGAGGAGAGGGATAATGAGGGACAGCTCCTTTCTAAATAACACTTAATAAGAAACAAAACATCCGGGTAGCAGCGGGATGAGCGGAGCGGTTCTGGGCCACCTGCCATGGCTCCCTGCACACCTCCGTCCTCAGGCCCGTCCTCCACAGCCAAGCCCGCCCTCTCCCGTCTTCTCCACACCTTGTGATGGCACCAGCTTTTATCTCCCACTGATAACTTCTGACATGCCATGGGCAAACTTTTCCAAGCAGAACCCTGGGCTGTCCCAGGTCCTTTGCCCCCGTGAGGTGGCAGTCGGGGTGCGATTGTGTCTAGAAGTGTGGGGGCTGGGACGAGGCAGGTCCCCCTGGATGGCGTGCTGGGGGCCTCAGGGCTACTGCAGGGAGCTCCCAGCTCTGCAGACCCCCGCTCACAGTGTGCCTCCTCCCTCCTGGAGGTTTTCTTAGGGGGAGTCCACTACTTTCCCCTCTGCCGGCCACCGCGAGGAGGTTCGAGGTCAATGCCCAGAGTAATCAGTCATGGAGAAGATGCCGGACTCAAGGTGGCTTCCTGTTCTCTGTGCCAGAATCGGAAGGTCCTGAAAACAGATCTGTGCGTGGAGGAAGAATGTAAGCTTGTTCAGTCTGGACATCAAGAAAGCTGTTCAGGTCCCCAGCCTCTGCCAGGAGACACAGCAAAGGCGTGGCACCCGTGAACAGGGCCGTCCACAGAGACCACGGCCCCCGGGGCTTTGGTCCAGATAGATGGCCTTCCAGAAATAACACATGATCACCATACTTCCTGTTAAGATTTTCTGTTTTTAATACAAATTGCATAGATTCAGGGTGTACAGCGTGACCATATGATAAACATATGTATAGTGAAAAGATTACTACAGTCAACCTAATTAATGTATTACCTCCTCATGCAGTTTCCTTCCTTGTGTGTGTGCCGAGAGCACCTAACATCTACTCTCTTGGCAAATTTCCAGATTCGGTACAATGTTATTAACTATAATCATCGAGCTGTACATTATTAGCTCCCCAGACTTACTTATCCTGTAACCCTACAACACCGTGCCCTCTGGCCAACACCTCCCCATCGCCCCCATTTCCCTGACCCTGGCAACCACAGTTCTATTCTTAGCTTCTGTATAATTCAACTTTTTTATCCTACACATACGTGAGATGGAGCAATTCTTTTCTTTCTGTGTCTGGCTTATTTCATGCAGTCACATGTCCTCCAGATCCACTCATGTTGTTGACAATGGCAGGGTTTCCTTCTTCTTAAAGGCTAAGTAATATTCCACTGCATACACTCACCCCAGTCTCTTTATCCACCATCCATATACAGATACTTGGGTTGTTTCCACATCTCGGCTATTGTAAGACTGTACTGAATGTGGGAGCACAGATATCTCAAGGTCCTAATTTCATTTCCTTTGGGTTCCCTTCCTGTTAATTTAGAGTTATGTTCCCCAAGAAGATACACTGAGGTTCTAACGCCCCGTACATCAGGACACCACCTTATTTAGAATACGGTCATATATATATATATATACATATATATATATATATATTTCTTTAGTATTTTTTTAATTTTTTTAACGTTTATTTATTTTTGAGACAGGGAGAGACAGAGTATGAATGGGGGAGGGTCAGAGAGAGAGGGAGACACAGAATCTGAAACAGGCTCCAGGCTCTGAGCTGTCAGCACAGAGCCCGACACGGGACTTGAACTCACGGACCGTGAGATCATGACCTGAGCTGAAGTCGGACACTTAACCGACTGAGGCACCCAGGCTCCCCATGTTTATTTAATTTTGAGAGAGTGCAAGCAGGGGAGGGGAAGAGAGAGGGCAACAGAGGATCTGAAGCAGGCTCTATGCTGAGACCAGAGAGCCCAACACAGGGCTTAAACTCATGAACCATGAGATCATGACCTGAGCCGAAGCTGGATGCTCAACCGAGCCAGCCAGGTGCCCCAGAAATAGGGTCTCAATAGAGTGATCGGTTTAAAATAAGGTCATTAGGGTGGATCCTAATCCAATGTGACTGATGTCCTTATAAAAGGGGGGCATTTGGACACAGAGAAGACAGTGCAGAGACACAGGGAGAACACCATGGAAAGACAGGGGATCAGAGAAACGCATCCAAGAGCCCAGGGACACCCGAGGCCACCAGCAGCCAGGAGAGAGGCCTGGAAGCATCCTTCCCAGGACCTTCTGAGGGAGCACGGCCCAGTGACACTTTGGGACTCTGGCCTCCAGAACCGCGGACAGTGTGTTTCTGTTGATCTGGGCCACCCAGTCTGTGACTGTTTGCTAGGACAGGCTCAGGATACTACACGTCCTCGTCCCCACAGCTCTTACACACCCTGACTCCTTCCTCAAGCCCATACAGAGGCCGCTGCCCCCATTGCTGCCCCTGCTCCTGCCCCCGCTTCACCTGGGCAGGGCTCACGGCCTTCCAGAGAGCCTCCCCGGCTACCAGGTGTACTGCGTGCAGAGGTGCAAGAGGGAGCTTCCACCAGGCAGGGCTCTGCCTCCCGTGCTCTGCCATAAACAGGAGGAAACAGCACTTTACTTCCCACATCCTTGAACTCAGCTGGGGCTGCCGCCGGTAATCAGGCAATGAAGCCCAGTCTTTTCCGATTTGGAGCTCGGCTGATATCCCATGACCTATGGGAAATGAGTTGATGGTTTCAATCAAATGATAACCATGTTGGGTCACTCCCCATCACGGGGCTGCAGGAGGCCAGCCGGGCTCCTGTGTTTGTCTAAGCCCATCACGGAGTGTCAGTTCCAATGAGCAGCCTTGCCACTGCTTACAGGGCCATTACCTGGGAATGCAAACCAAGGAGGGCGAACCTCTCGCAGCCCGCGCTCCCATGGTGGACAGAGCTCGCCTGATTCTGCTATTTCCCACTAAACGGGCCTTGAGGGACCTCCTGGTTGATGAAGTGCCTGACAGGCAGGTGGGCCGGGGCTGTGTTCGGTGCTCGCTGGGGGGAAAGGACATTCCCTTCCCCGGGCTGTGAGGCTGGAACGCATCAGGAGTCGAGGCCGGGCCAACTTCTCCTTCTGCCTGGGTCTCAGGGCTACTCTCTGCTTAAAAGCAAATGTGTTTTCTCGAGCGGCACGGTGTCCACGTTCTGAGAGGCAAAGAGAGACCGGGAACTCCTCCAGGAAATTCTCCTGTGTCCTCTCCCCGTGTTCCTTTCTCTGATTTCAGAAAACCGGGTGCCCCTGCTCACAGAGGAGCTAAGCGAACAACACACACACACACACACACACACACACACATCACTTGGTTGTGTACACCAATTAATATCGTCCGAAAACTTGAAATGCCTAATAAGTGCTGACTTGTTTAGATTTTGTAGATTCAATACATTTAGCATTACTCTTTCTTAACCATCTGGAGAATATGACTAAGTGTAGACTTCATGCAGGTCTGTCCACATGGAAGTGGTTCATGGAACAGTACACTGTTTAATATTATAAACTCACTCCCAACTCGGGCCAACCTCAGAGCCTGCTTCCTGGACTGTGTTGTCCTAACACTGTCTGGGAGCATAACGGCCCCCAACTTAGTCTTCCTGCTAAGTCCCTCGGCACCAGAAGGGGGAGGTGACAAAGCGCTGAGCCCCTGGCAGGAAGTACATCCCATGGCACGTTCTCCAGCTCAGCTCTTGGGGAAACAACACTCTAATAACAGTGAACGAGGACAATTCCCACCTCCTCTCACAAAGAACAGACACCAGTGTCTTCATTAGCCTACTGGAGTGCTCCAGTAACTCTCAGAAGAGGACCTGCTGATCAGCTGTATACCTCCAAGGTCTCGCCAGCCCTCAAGAGACTCATGCACCTGCACAGAGGACCTGGAAGGGTTACTTGGCAGTTATCCTGCTGAATAGAGTCCAACCAAGTTTGCAGAGGCGGTAGAACCCCATCTCTGGCCAAGCCATGGAGAAAGCCTGCATCTCATGCCTAATGCCAGCTCCACCCCATACCTGATGGCTGCCCTCTAACCTCGTCCCCACTCCTAGACTCTGGAAGAACAGGGATGGTTGGCTCCCAACTAACCACAGAATCTACAATTCTTAGGATATACATTCAAGATGGTGGGCTGGGCTGGGCTGGCCTCAGGAGGCATAGCAAAGGCACGTGTAACCCCGTGTGCACCTCCCAGAGCCACAGCTGGACTAGCTGAGACCACAGCACCTTGATGGCATGACTTGGAGCCTCACTGTCTGCCCATCCTGTCACTGGTCCCCCAGAAGTCTCCACCACATGGTTGGCATTCAGCAAATATTTGTTGATGGACACAAGAGCCAACTAGGTTGTCTTCCAGGGCCAAGAAAATCCAAGAGAAGTGCCAACTTAGCCACAAAGAGACTGGAGTGTGTGCACCTGGGGTGTCAGCTTGGGTCAGCTGGTGATGCTGAGTGACACAACAGGTCTGACACTCACTGGGGCCACTGGGCTGCCGGTTGCTACACAAGATCTGGGGAATGGCAAACTGAGACATGAGGAATGTAGGAGTTCATCGGGCATGGAGATGGAGGAAATGTTCCCTACAAAAGGCAACAGCTTGTGCTAACGTGCAAAGTCAGGAGTCAAAGTCAGCAGAGAACACCCGAGGATGGGAAAAGGGGTGTTCTGCCAGGAGGAGGGGAAGAGGGGGCTGAGGAGCAGTGAGCAGTGGGGGCAACAGAGGGGTCAGGGAGGAGGGCCTGAGACAAACTCCCAGCTGGCGATGAGCAGGGCACGCCACCAAAGTCTCACCAGCACAGTGACGCCACATAGGACACGTGAGCTGGATGGCTACTCTGGCTGCCCTGGAGACAAATCAGTCGGGAGACCTTGGCACAAAAGCAGGGAGCGGAGTGGAGGGAACAAAGGCTTTTCCCACTACCCAGCGATGGCACAGCCTCATCTGGAACAGCCAAGGACCCTTGGCCATACACTTGGGGCAACCACTTGTGTGTTCTCTCACTGCACTTAGGACCCTGAACCATTTTCGAGTGTCCTTGTCATCCAACCCATTGGACAGGGTGTGGAGCCATCAGGCCAGCTTCGGCAAGGCTACATTCCTGCAGGTCCCACCTCAGAGCTAGCTGACCGCCCATACTTGGATAATTCTCACAGTATTTCTTTTTGACATTTAGAAACATTTAAGGAATGGTGATTTAGCACCACCCTGTATGGAACTCTCCCTGAATTACGTAGTCAGGTAGTTAAAGCTACAGTCACCTCCAGATGCCATCAAGAAGGCTCCAGGGACCTGCTCTGGCCCAAGATGGAGCATAGGGAGAGAAAGAGGAGCTCAGAGGAGGGAGACAAGTCCATGGTGATGCACGACACGGGGGACAGCTTGGCGGACAGATACTTAAGCATCTGAATACATGGAGAATCTTTGAGCAGAAGCGGATAAATCCGAAGGAACGAAAGCTGACCCAACAAGATGCAGACACTAGGACTCAATAATAATATTTCCAAATGTACAAAAGGGCTTTTTCTCTTTCCAAGTAGGTTTTTCTGAAATGTATTCTGCAGCCTTTTTCTGTTACCCCTTTGGCACACGCAGGTACGAGAAACCCGATTCCCGCACTGTTCCTGTCGGTTTGGGAAGGAGAGCAAACCGCGTTTTCCCAGGTGCATAGGAACGTAAATTCAGCTGAAGCGCTGTGTCATTAATCAGATTCCAGGTCTGGAGAAATGATACCAGACTGGGGTCCCTGTATTAAATGCATCAACTTACGAATGATTCATTTATTTATTGGGGGAAAAAAACCCCACAAAAGTGGTGGAAGACAGCCAGTTATGTCTCATCCAACTCCTGCTTGGATTTTATGATTGAAAAAGGGAATAATTTAACAGAACAGGTATACTCAGGGTGTACAACCCATGCACACTTCCTGTAATGCAAATGGATGTCTGACGGTGGAGACACGAGGGGATGCCAGAAGGCACTTCCACATTTGGAGAGTGGAGGTGCATAAATCTGAGCGAGAGGCAAAGCTCAAGCTTCATAAAGCTTGCCTGGCTCTCAGCATAAGGCCATGAAATCGAGCTCTGCTTCTAACTGTGTCAGATTGGATAATGAGCGGATACTTTGTCTTGAAGTCATCATGGAAAATCTCAGCAGATCTTCCGGTCGAGTGTTTATCCAAGTGACACGCACGGGTTGGGAAAGACATGACAGTCAGACAACAGCCCAGTACTTCTCCCAACAGTAATTGGACATTTGCGTAACATATAGAAGCTCCTTTCTGAAGTCCAAGGCCAATGAGCCCACGGACCTTCTTGCTCCATTAAAAAGACAATTTTATCTGTGAAATAATGGGAACCGCCAGACTCGGGTGTGGAAATGGACGATTTTACGTATTTCATTTTGCACAGAAATATGTTTTAAATGAAATACTACCTGACAGATAAATTACTTGGCTTTGTGCATACAACAGATTGATTTAGTGTTCCCAGCAGCCCAGATGGCTGGCGACAACTTTGTAGGTGCTTAAACATCTTAGTGCATGAAGGCAGTTTCTGCACTAATGCAAAACATTTGCCGAGTGACCCAGCGTGTAATCTCTCTCTTTTAACGTGAGATACAAGTGGGCTGAGGTAGTCCACACCTCCCTTAACACAAAAGGAGTTATATGTACCGTCATCACAGGGTCCCAGGGACCCAAATGGAAAGCTTGCTCAGGGGTCCAGAGCGATTGGAAGGTCCCTCCTCAAGCCTACCAACAGACACGCTGGCAACTTGTGTTTTCTAATTGTGACCTTTGTCATCTCTGATTCTAAATAATAATGTGAAGAGGACAGCTGGATATTCAGCTAGCTGCTTTCCTAATTCTCGAGAAGAACAAAAAGGCGCCAGCCCTAGAGGAAACTCTCCAGGCGTGTATAGAGGGAAATTAAGAGACTGTGCTGAAAACATATGTTGTACAGAAGCAGCATCTTAATAATAATAATGAGGGCTCAGTGTCCAGACCATGGGACCATCCTACAGGTGAACCTATTTCATAATGAAAATCTTGTGGTGCTAAATTACTTGGATGGAGGCCAAAACAGATCTGTGCAATGCCAAGTGTTGCCTGGAGGAAACCGTCCAAGAAACAAAACAAAGAATGACGTTCTACTGTTTAACCAAACCTTCGGAGAAGGACAGCAAAGTGATCAAGGAGCCTGCGTATCTGCAACCATGAGGTTCCGCAGGAGGGGCTCCCGTTTGCAGGGCAAAGCCAGCCAGGCACTACCCAACACATGTCTGGAAGGTCACAGAGTGTCTGGGTGGAGGGCAAGGGAACCCACGTCTGGGACCAGAAGTCACCCTCAGAGCTCAACATCTGACAAATAAAATAAAAATTAAATCTTTATGCACAAGCCTCACTCAATCACTGTGCATGTGCGTATGTGTGTGTGTGTGTGTGTGTATGTGTGTGTGTGTGTGTGTGTGTGTGTGTGTGTGTGTTGTTTATACATTAAGAGGAGAGACAGGACGATATAAGCTAAAATTCTAAAGAAACCCTCAGAGGACATGTTCACAATAAATTATTTTGATAAACTCGAATCTACTTGAGGGCACATTCTTATAGTTTAGGGCAGATCAATACAACTGAATCTCTCATCGAGGCTCCAAGAACCAGTCACCATGTGCACAGACTTCATGAGATATTTTGGAGGGGAAAAGCAAACACGGGAGAGTTCAAATGCTTTGAATGTTTTGTAATCAATTTCCATGGGAATAATATCTGTGACAATAAACTACTTATCTTTTCTTATCATAGTGGTTTGAACAGTGAGTTAAAAGACTGGAAGGTCTTGATGACAGATTATATTAATATAAATATTATATATATTCCATTGCACGGAAAATATTTATATATATTTATATAAAATATAAATATACATATATGTATATAAAATATCTATTATACATAATAGATATCTATATATCTATTACATATAAATCATCTCTATATATTTATATACTATACATAATATATAGCATATAAATAATAAATAATAATATATAAATCATAGATAGATATAAATATATAATTTATGTATCTATATATAATATAGATACAAAGTTATACATAGATAAATTCTGTCTCTCTATCTGTCTGTCTCCAAAAAGCTATACCCAAGGGCACCCATTCTATCACCTTCAAATATCAAGAACGTCTGCTACACACACTGCTGATGGGAGCAGATTGCATTAACACCGCTGTTCCTCAGTGAGGTAGACTCCAGAGCCTTTCTTAAAGTTCAGGAAGGAGACCCAGGAACCCCCCAATTTGCAGCATGTCAGTGAGCCACAGCAGATGGCCAGGAGGAAATGTTCGGAATCAGCAGACCTGGAGGTTATATGGGAGTTACCCAAAGCAAAATCCTGCCTGGTGGATGGGGCTTGTCTATGACTGGTCAACAGGAGCACAGGACAGTGTGGGCAAAGTCATCTCTGTAGCTGATCTGAAAGCTTGATCATTCACAAGCCAGGTCCCTTAGGCCACTTCTGCAAACACAAGGGCACCGTGTAAGAAAGATAACTTCCTCCTAGGGCTGCCCACAATTCCAGGTCCCTCACCCCCATCACTCTGTGACCCTGGATCTGCAGTGTGAATGTTTATCAACCAGTTATAGTAAGATCCAAGAAGGTGGTTCTAACAGCATCCAAGGAGGTCTGGGGAAAGAGCCAAGGGGGACTCTGTCTCCCTACTTTGTGGAAATACTAAAATAGGCTCCTTTTTATTAGGGGTGAGTAAAAGTTGTGTGAACTTAACGAAATTTCTCTCAAAATGAAAGGAGGCTCTCACAACACTGGGCGGAAGGATACTTTCGCAAAAGTGTTTTTAGAAGAAGTATAGTCCAAGAACAAAACGCAAAACTGAAGTAAGAAACCAGCAGGGAAATTAAAGAACCAAACAATAAGACAAGAGAAGCAAAACAAATACGTATTGTGATAGACACCCAGAAACTGTGTCAAATGGCATGTTAGAAACAGTGCTAGAAAATACCAGTTCAATGTTGCTACACAGCTGATACAGTTGTCCACTCGGAAAATTTCCTGAGGAAAAAACACACGAGTTCTATAAAGCGATTAGTAACTAAGCGCACATATAAAACACAAAGTTTCTCTCTCTAAAACTGAAAATATAATGGAAACAAAGTCCGTTAGATCTGTTGCAGTATCCACACAAACAGCAAACATAATAAACTGGCCTCCAAGGAAATCACACAAGGAAGTTTAAAAATGCACTCGGGTAATATATGATGCAGTTGTCATTTTTAAATCAGTGGCTAAAGGATGATAATTTTTAAAATGCTTGTACAATTCCTTAATTATTTCAGGAGAAGAAGGAAAAAGAAATTAGTCTTACCTCATGCCATAGACCATACTACCTGCTGGGTGTGAAGATAAACTATAGTCATAAAATTATACAAGAACTAGAACACAATGATGATCACTATTTATCTGATTTTAGAACAGAGAAATCTTTCTCAGCGGCACACAAAGAAAGGAGCCATAAAGAAAGAGACAGGTCCAACTGCATTAAATATTACAAAGAAATACGGTAAACAAAATAAAAAGTCCACTACGTTCTGGAAAGTTTGTATCTATCACATTCCAAAGAGTTGATATGTTTACTGTATAAGGATTTCTTGCAAACCAATACAAAAGCAAGGAACAACCCAATGGACAAAAGGAAAATCACAAAACCAGAAATACAGATAGTCAATGAAACATTGCAAATGTTCAACTTCACTGTTAAGGAAGTGGGGATTAAAATAAGAATCTGTAGTGTTTTGCTTGATCACTATTGGTCACTGTTTTTAATGAACACAATTTCTTTGCAGATTTGGTGAAAGGAGGCATTCTCAGGGACTGTTGGCAAAAGTCTTAACGGTCTTATCATTATACCAGTTTGGGGAGCAATTTGCTAGTAAAATGGAAAAGGGACAAACACAATCTTTAACAAAGGAATTCCAGGCTCTCCGAGTTGTGCTTGAGGGCTTATGTGTAAAATGTTGAGGGAAGATTTATTTTTCACAGTGATAATGGGGAACAAGCTGAATGTCCCATAATAGTGAGCTAGTTAAACCATCAATGGCATATCCAAAGGACAGAATATACTACTTAGTATTGAAATTCATCCTCCCCAAGAATATTTAGGGACAAGAGAAACCAGTCTGTTAGAAGAGAGACACAAAGTCTTGGCCCAGTTTGGTCCATAAGTGCAAAAGGAAGCACCCCCAGGTATGACCACTCCATCTTGCCTCTTCTTCCGAGTTTTTGGGTTTTTCCCAATTTTGAACAAAGAACGTGTTTTGCTCTTAGAGCCAGAAGGCTTAAATAAGTCAAATGCTTCAGACAGATAAATATGATGAATCACCCCTCCCATTACCATACTAGACTCTTCTACTGCAAGGACCACTGTTCAAAACCTTGGGGATTACAACCCAGGGGCAAGCTGTGTGCCCCTGCTTTTTGTGAATGTGAGCAAATTGTTGAATCTCCCAAAGCTCACACTTGACAAGTGGTCCTTAAAACCCAACAGTTAATTAGAGTATACATTTAGGTCCTGTATATTCACAACCTAGAGAAAGAAGATATTATCTCCTTAGGTTTTCATCCCACGGCGATAAACTGCATGAGGACCACCACGTAGACAACTCTGGATGGTCAGTGCTGTGTAGACCACACTGGGAGAGATCCTGCTCAGACGACAAATTGTCGTTTGTGGTCTGCCCGGCTCAAGTTTCATTCAGGGTTGATCACTGGGAACTTGCCAAAGAGGACACAGAGTTTGGAGCAAATGTGGATGCAGGATGTTTACAGGTACGGCCTTTCGCCTCCAACGCTGCCGCGGCTTGCTAGACGACAGGCAGCGCGTCTGTCTCTGCACATTAAGAAGGCTCTTTGCAGAGCTGCGCAGATACTAAATGTATCAGAGCTCCATCACCCAGCCTGCAAAGGAAGCTCTATTTTCTTATTCATAATGAATATCACCAAGCATTGTCGGGTTTATTTATAAACGTAACCATACACTGTTAGAATAGAAAAGAAAAAAAAAATCAAAAGGCCATGTAGAAGGAGCTAGAAGTAAACACACCAAGCAAATAGACAAACGGAGTTACTGCAATTGTGTGCTGCATTTAGATCTATAGAGCACCCAGATCCTAGTAATAAAAATTAGACATAAAATTGACATATTTCCCAGGAACTCGATACATGGGCTGGGTTTGCCAAGTTCTGCTATAATTTTACACGGAGTAAAAACATCACTAGGAAAGGCAAATGAGGCGTTTTGATCTATGAGCTCAGGCTTCCATGTCTAGGATATCCTGAATGTTCTCATTTGATTTGAGAAAAAAATTTAAACTAAATCCAAGCCAACAGGAAATTTGCACTTTTTCATAGCTGAGAGCCAAATGAGCTGCTGAAATACAAAGGGTTCAAAACGCGTTCACTGCAGTTTGATCGCATGCAGACTTTCCGAGGGGGCTGAGCAGGGTGCGACCCGATCTTCGCGTCGGCCGTGTCAGAGGATCCGAGAAGCAAAAAACAAAGAACAGATTCCAGTTTTGGCACTTTGCAGCTCCATCCTGGCAAATACGCTCAAGAGGCTGGAGGGAGCTTAGAACACGAGCTCGGAGAGAAATGCTTGGAGGCCCATCAACAGCCCGCGGCCGCCAGGGAACGCACCACACTCATCCTTCGGTGGCCTTTCCAGCAAGCTTTTAATTTCAGCAGGAACGCGGGGCACTGACGCAGTGCCTTGGGGTCTCAACTGGTCTCAGATTTTAAAATATTAAGCCAAATACTCAATTTAATAATGCAGAAGAATTTAATTTTGAGTCCTGACTGCAGATCAGTGTCAAAAGCATTCTTGAACAAGGAGGAGGTGGAGGGGAGAGCAGCAGACGCGAGCTGTTGATGAGTTTCCAAGTCTTTTGAGGCCCGTCCAGACATCATTCCAGGGGGCGGCCCCAGGGGGGCCCTGGCTGCACTTCCCAGGGTCTACCTCCCAGAACTTATATTGCTAATCAAGTAGGTCCTAGCCCTCCTAGGACCTACACAGGGGCCTATTGTACTGACTTGCTGTGCAGCAGGACAAGAAGATACTGGATGAAATCATTTCCTGCTCCACCCATGGGAGGCGGTAGGTACCAGCACACCCAACACAGACAAGGGCGTCGCGGGACGAGTGGAAACCCATTCCCACAGCACGCACGGAGGGCGGGGGGCAGGGGGGGAGCAATGTCCACAAAGTAAAAGCAGAAACGCCCCCAATTCAACGTGAAACAAAAGAAAGGGTTTTGAGGGTCAGGCACTCAAAGAATTTTAAATGATTATTTCATAGTAATTAATAAAATTTAGCACTTTGTGTCTAAATTAGAGCTTTGGGGTAAAAACCCCAAAGGGACCAGTCTGCCCCTCCTGCCTCCACCCTGGGGTCCTGACAACCACGCGGCAGGTGGGGGTGGTTCCCTGTTCCTTCCCCCCCACTTTAGGCCTGAGGAGACAACGCGGGCCACAGCATGAGAAGCTCTGGACCGGAAGGGAGGGGGGTGGCTGGGACCCTCCAGGGCTGTCCCGGGCTCGCTGAGCCCCTGAGCGCCCTCCCTCAAGGCCAGCCATCCCTCCGGCCTCTGCTCCCCCACCTGGACCAGGAAGCAGCCGGCTTGCCTGGGCCCCCCGTTCCTGGCACCAGCATTCGAAGACAATTAGACCTTAGGGCCGTTTCCACGTTCCTCTCTGCCCGTGCTCCTTTCCAGGGCATCTTCCAGCAGAGCCACGAAATGCCAGGGGCAGCCAGGGCCTGGCTTCTGCCCTCCAGACCTGTGTCCCCCCGCTGCTTTGATATTTCAATGTACAGGTCCAATAGGGGCCGTAGCCTTGTTGTGGCTGGGCCTGGGGTCTGCCAGCCCGTCCCAACGCAGGTCTTACAACTGTTCCTCAGCTGCCCAGGTAAAAGGCCCTCCTGTCAGCAGGTCTGGTCCTGCAGCAAATCTGGCCACGCTAACTCTAAACCAGACTGAGAATTCTGGAATCCTATGGTCAGGCCCTCGGCCATCACGCTGGCCACACTGTATCACATCCGGGTGACTCCAGTGGCCTCCTCGCTGGTCTCTCTCCTTCTGTCCCTCATCCTCCTTGGAATCCATCCCCAAAGTAGCAGCAAGAGCAAGCTTGTTCAAGAGCGGTCGGAAAAATGTCAGTCCCACCCAGATTTCCACAGGGGCTTCCCACAGCCTTCACAGCAAAACGAAACTTGCTACTATGATCTGATCTCCAGTGCCTGAGGGACTCGTCGCCTCTCCTTCTCCCACTCTGCTCTCCTCCAGCCACATTGGCCTTCTTTCTGAACTTAAAGCCCTGCTCCCGCCACAGGGCCTTTGCACTGATTGTTCCCTCTGCTCCTCCCAGAGCTCCGTGAGGCCAGCTCCCTCGTTTCTTCCAGGCATTTAGCCAAAGATTATCTCTTTGGTGAGTTCGTCCCTGACCACGTATATTTTCCACTGGCCCAATATTTCCTTTCTTCTGCTTGCTCTATATTTTCTTCTCACTACTCGTTGCTGTTTTTTCTAATATACTACGTATCATATTCACTTTTCCCGGTCTACGTTTCCCATGACAACGTGAAAGTCAGGAGCTTGTCTTTGTGACCCCCTCCTGAATGCCGGCCTCCATCACCACCCCAGGCACACCGTGCACCCTCTCTAAATTTTGGCGGTTGGGGCATTGAAAGGCCAGGGAAACGCCCATGCACATGGCAGGTGTGACCCTTTCTTCGCCCGCATGTCTTTTATCCCTGACTCTCCCCAGATGAGCTTATCACAATCCATCGCTGCACTTGTCGCGGCCATAAGACAGCAGCCCCGACTTCACCCCAAAACTGTAGTATATTTGCTCTTACCTCTCGGTCACTCAAGGTGGTTCCTTGGATTTTATGCCTGACGCCAGCTTCTCTCCCTGACTCCATGCTGCGTTTGCAGGGAAAGCCAAGCTCCTGCATCGAGAATGCTGGGATTCTGCAATGCCTGCATCACACCAGGCACTGGGCCTTGTCAGCCCCTCCCCCACACTTCCTCTGGAATCTTCCCTTCCTCTCACATCCCCGTGGCCACTGCCCCCATGCCCGACACACCTCCTTTCAGCAACAGAACAGATGCGCTGGCCTCCCCCCTGCAGGCCGCCCCGCCCCACCCCCGCCCTCAGCCCCTCTCCCTGGCAGCTGCCTGCCACAGACAGATCCTTGCGTCTGGATCTGTGCAACTCGGCCGCTTCGTGGGAGGTAACAGCAGCGAGAGGGCAAGATACAAATAGGTGTGGGTTCGCTGCCACCCTGGCACAGACGAGCCTCCCCCGCCCTCTAGATGCCAGTGCATTTGGAAATCTGAGGCAGGAGATCAGAGGGAAGGAGGGGAGTGGAACCCAAGTGCATATTCCCCCGGCCACTGCACAGAAGTCCCGTGAGACGGCTTTGCCCCGTGGCCACAGCCAGGTGCTGGGCCCAAAGGGACCTTCTCCCTACGGACTCTGGCTGGAGTCCGAGTTCTGGGATCTGCTCCTCCCCACGATCCCTTACGCTCAAAGGTGGTGACCATGTGGCTGTTCCCGGCCTGGAGCCACCATGCACCTGAACTTCCCTCCCACCCTCCCATCTGTCACCTGTCTCCAGACCTGTGCCCTCTTCCACTTCTCCTGTGTGTGCTCCACGTGCTTTCTGGTGCAAAGTCTGGCAGACTAACACAGCCACACACCTATTTATTTCATACGCATTTGGTAGCAAAAAGGATATAGCGGTTTGTATAACCTTTTCCATGAGCCCAGGAAGCCCCAGCCCCCTGATCTTTAGGTGACCAGCCAGCAGTGTGTGTGAAGATGTCTCTCCAGGCCAAAGACAGGGCTGGATCGCCCTCATAGCTGGTTTCAGGCGACCAGCAGCCTTCGTAAACAGAGGATGGACCCAGGAATGGCACCCAAGACTCCATCACTAGATGTTCCTCTAAGCAGAGCCTGGGAACCTTGTTGGGGTCTTGCCTGTGGGAGCTAGAACGATCTCTGAGACACTTCAGCCAGCCACCACCTTGAAGACCTCCGGCCCCAACAAGGAGAATGTCCTCCTAGCGCTCACCCTGTTCTGGTAGACATGTTTTAGAGGATACCACATTGTCACCAACAAAGTCCCACCTGTGCTTTGTGTGGCATAGACACCTCTGGATGCCAAACTTCAGAAACAATGACAGACTAGGGAAAATATTTGCACCTTCTACCCAAGCTGAAGGGGTATAACCCTGGTATCTATAGATCTCCTAAAAATAGAGAAGAAGAATGAGCAGGCAGTTCATAGAAAAAGAAAGGAAAATGGCCCGTAAATACATGCAAACGGACCCACAATAAGAAAAATGTAAATTAAGACAATGCCAAAGCACCGGTCCTCGCCCATTGGCTGTTAATGTTTAGTCATGTTGACACTAAAATTTTGAAATAGTGTTATAATATTGTAGGATAAAGTTAAACAGTAGGGGCAACACTTTCCATGTAAGAGAAAAATACACAAAGAAGTTATTATCTCTCAATGTAAAATTTGAGCTGGGATATCAATATGAAGTCGTAATTTATCCAGACACAGGCCCCGAAGGCAAGGAGCCCACCCAAAGTCTGGGTTAAGGTCTGTCCTTGCCACACTCTCTTCTACAGACGCTGGGGTTCGACGGCTGATTCCAGCTGAGACAAGGAAAACGCAGGCTGAAACTGGGTATCTGGCTCTTGCAGAGTAAGAGTCTTCATGGAAAAAGGAAGGAGTGTCTCAAACACACACGGGTCAGCCTGAACGGATATTCACATTTGGGAAGGTATTTTAGCATCAGGAAATGATAATAATAACACATTTACAACTATAATTATATATAATTATAGTAATAATTACAAACTGAATAAATGATCATTTTTAAATCCAGAGGGAGGTTGTGTGTGTCTGCGCGCGCGTGTGTGTGTGACTGAGAGAGACAGGGACAGAAGGGGAAATAGTGACCTTAAGAGGCACCTTACTCTTTCTGTAGAAGAAACTATAGTTCCTTGAGAAGAAACAATTTTATAGCAAATGATCTACCCCTGGGAGAAGAAACAGAATTTTAAAGACCACTATTCTCTCAATTGTTGGGTTCAACCAGCAATTTGTTTTTCCTCTCTCATTCATTAAACTTTTCTCTTTTTTTTGAACATTTATTTATTTTTGAGAGAGAGAGAAAGAGAGAGAGAGAGAGAGAGAGAGAGGAAAGGGCAGGGAGAGAGGAAGAGAGACTCCCAAGCAGGCTCCATGCTGTCACCACAGAGCCTGACGCAGGGCTCGAACTCACGAACTGTGAGACAATGACCTGAGCTGAAACCAAGAGTCAGACATTTAACCAGCTGAGCCACCCAGGCACCCCGTTCAGTATACTTTATCCACCTATCAGCTCCCAAAATTCTGCCACAAGCCCCCTGAGGCATGGGTCCCTCGCATGGGTCCCCAGCCCAGGGCAGGGCAGTGCCACGGTGCTGGGCTGAGACGACTCCCATACAGCCAGTCTGGTGGCAAGCGGGCCAGCATGTAGCATGCTCTCACCAGACACACAAATGGATCCCTGTTTCTAGGAACTGCTTCTTAAAGGATACTGGCTTATGTACACAAAATGCCTCTGAAACGGGAATTCATTTGATTTATTGGTGAGAACACAGTATTAGAAACTAGTCTGTAAAACACAAGGATTATAAACCAAACACATTAATCACAAATAACATGAGATGTAGCATTTTATAAAGGCAAACTATAAGAAAAACTCATTCCTGTTCCTTTTTTTAAAAAAAATCTCAATTTTTATTTCATCAAAGAAATAATTGATTCAAGCAAGAACTGTATCAATAGAGGCTAAAATCTTTAGGTGAGGAAATAACTACATATTGTCAAAGTGTCACCCTGTGGGGCTCAGAGAGAAAAAGGCATTTTTATTCTAGAAATATATGGCAGTGATTATATGGAGCAGCACCAATAATGGTGGGAAGTTATGACGTGCCCATGAAATACAGCCACATGAAGTCCTACTATTTTTACCAAATACTGAACTTGAACCAAGTCTTTAGACCTACCACAGCTAACGGGAAATGCAGGGGATAGAAGAACATGTTAGACACTACCATAAGGAAGCCATCAACCAAACCCCAAAATGGGACTTTCAATGACACAGTAAGCATGGTCTTCTCAAAAAAAAAAAAAATCAATGACATTTAAAAAGAAATAAATAAAAAGAGGAAGGTCCTAGTGCACATTAAAAGACACTAAGAGGTGGGGCGCCTGGGTGGCGCAGTCGGTTGAGCATCCGACTTCAGCCAGGTCACGATCTCGCGGTCCATGAGTTCGAGCCCCACGTCGGGCTCTGGGCTGATGGCTCAGAGCCTGGAGCCTGCTTCCGATTCTGTGTCTCCCTCTCTCTCTGACCCTCCCCCGTTCATGCTCTGTCTGTCTCTGTCTCAAAAATAAATAAACGTTAAAAAAAAATTAAAAAAAAAAAAAAAGACACTAAGAGGTTATGACAACCAGAAGCCATCCTTGATGGGTTTCTGTCTAACAGAAAAAGCCATCAGAGGCATTTTGGGAAAAATTGGGGAGTAAGTATGGGTTAACCAGTAGATGAAGGGAATTATCGTTCATTTTTGTAGCTGGGATAATGGTGTCTTCGTGCAAAAGAATGGTCTTAATTCTGGACCAAAACTGAAGTGGCATGCAAACTTAGGAAGCAGTCGTAATGTCTGTACTCATTTTCAAGAGGCACAACTGAAACAATAGCTACCCGTAGCTGGAAATAAAGCACATGCAGAAAATATAAGTAATTGCTGGGTTTGTGTGGCAAGGCTTTGGGTGATCCCTGGCTTATCCTTTCAGTTTTCCTCTCTATTTGAAAGATGTCCAAGCCAGCCTGGGAAATGTCAAGGAGCGTCCATTTATTTGATGGGGACCCTTGGTGTAAACCAGGCAAACCGAGCATTCAGGGTGCAAGAGACTGACTTTGTATCAGGTGAGAAATAACATTTTATAATGTTTCGCGAGAACGCTGCTGGAGCGACCTAGCCTAGCCTGATTGACAGTGTTAGCTATTAGATCATTGGTTATTGATCCAGATCCAGATAACAGACCTGCCAATGGGAGCTGCTTCTGGAGCACAGGCTTCCTGATAAAAACACAGCCGATCACCCTGGCCCATGCATTTCTTATCAGCATATACAGTGTGAAATTAGACACCTTACTTGGGTTTGCACGTAATCCCGGCATTAAAGTGTTTTAGACAAAATTTCATGCACTGCACACTCCAGCACAAATCTTCCTAGTGCGTATCTTCATTCTGTGTTCAAAACCGTGGACGACTCTCCCTTGCCCCGTCCCTCCGTGGGCTGTCCCGAACCACCCCTCTGGCCTTCTTTCCTTTACTTCCGGTCTGTGCCCTGTAACGAACCACACTGGGCCATTTGCCATTTCTTTAAAGGCAGCTTCTCCTTCTGTGTCTCTGCCCACTGACTGCACCTGGACGCCACTCTCTGTCTCACTCCTCAGAGGTCACACCCAGGAGGTAGGGCTACGGGGAGTGGAATTGGTTTCACTGCTGACTGGCTGTGTGAAGAAGTCACTGAACCTCAGTTTTCCTCTCTGCATAATTAACTGAAGGGTAGTACCTACTTCACAGAGTGGGTGTAAGGATGAAAAGAGATAATCCCATGTGTCTAGAATTGTGCTAATCCATTTATGTGAGGGCTTAATTAGCACTGTCTTTCTAACATCTATCTACCTATCCTCTAGATACCTAGCTCCTCATCACCATTGCCAATCAGTATTTGATAACCGTCTGTAGAATAAGTGTGTAAAAAGAGATAAGATGAATGGATATTCAGAGCCCTGATTATGCAATGATGCCACACCAAAGCCAGGGGGCTATGATCCGGAATCCATGATCCTTCTCCATCTTGGGCCAGACGGATCCCCTAGGCCTTGTTTCTGGGATCCTTCGGTGGGGGGGGAGGATACAATGAACTGCCAGCAGGACGTTCTTTGAGCACTTCCCATGATGTTCCAGAAGCCAGAGGATTCTTACAAGGAGAAAGGATATATACCCTCATCTCAACTGGCCCACATAGGAGCGAACCCAAGGGCTCAGCCATGCCCCAACCCTAATCTTGATCCAAGGCAGAATAGAAGAGTTCCCTCCCAACATCTGATCTTGAACTTGAACCCAAACTCAGAGACCTTTGGAGAATTTTCTGAAGTCACCGCTTCCCCTTGCCAAGTCTATCCTTACTCACCCTTTAAGACACAACTGCTCTGAGAAGAATTTTGACACCTCTACCTGTAACCCCTCTGCCCTTGTTGCCCTGCCCAGGCTAGAACTGAGTGATCCTGTCTTGTCCCCGTAACACCCTGTTCATCCCTCCGGCATTGCTCACTTTGTGTTATTTTGAAATGTCGCATGTCTACGTTACTCCGCTCCTTACCGCAGGGACTCCTTGAGCTGGGACGCTGCGCGTGGCCGTGTGCCCGGAGTTTAGCACAGGACCTGGCACATGTCAGACAGTAAAGGACCATTAGTGGAACTGGCAACAGCTGGCAAGAGGCGCACAGGAAATATCCCTGGATGGTGATGGTGACGTTGATGATAAGCCTAGTAGCTTGGCCAAGCTTAATTGGAAGCATCCACACTGAAGTCATCTTGGGAAAAACAAAGCCAGAATGAGCACCAAGCACCTGGCCAGAATGGAAGGAGATGGTGAGTATGAGTTTGTCGTCTCTCCACAGGGCAGCCTGGTGGGAGCCGGTGCCGCCCCCACCCCCGGAGCCCCACAACTGGCGGGTGTTCACTCACGCATCTGTGTGCTAAGAACATCGACGCATCGCGGGGCCACTTCAGAGCCATTCGCAAACAGATTACAGCGAGATGCCACATTCCAGGAGAGCTGGGAGCAAGCCCACAGCTTCATGCAAAAGCAACGTGTTCCTTGTGTTCTGTTTTCTCTTCTCTGTGAAACTTGCTGCCCCTCAAATCAGACATGTGTGAGGCTCTGGGGCCTAGCAAACTTAGGGAACGTAAAGTTTGCAGCAAATTGTTTAAACAGGAATGTCAGTGAGTGTTCCAGCAGGTTCTCTGTGCTTGTAGCATTCTGTGGTATGGGACTCTATCTGGAGCAAGCCCCAGAAATGAATTCCAAATGACCTGGAAGGAATCCTGAATGAAGAAGGACATAGACCTTCAAAGTCCTCCACTCTACTCGGAGGAGTGAGACCCGGAGAGGGAGACACGAGCAGATAAAGAGAGTTTCATCCAAGGTCAACATTGGGACTCGGTTCTGCCCCAGGAGCCAAGAAGGCAACTCTGTGCAGGGCAAGCTGGCGGTGGGCCTCCTGACCCCTCAGACCCTGAAAGGAATAGAGCTGGGCTCTGTGGTCCCAGTCTGACCTTCTTGTCCCCGTACGGAGAGAATTATAACTCTTGGTAGTGGAAGTCCTATGACTTGCCCCTCCTGAAGGAAGAACTTTACTGGCCACTCAATTACTTCCAGAAATAAGTCCCCAGCCAAGGGAATGAGCCTCTGGCGATCTGAGGTCTGTGGCCTCAGCACCTTGGTTCTGAGCTCTTAAGAAGATGGCTCTTCAGAAGATGGGCGTTTCCTGTGCCCAAGCCCAGAGACTCCACTGAAGCAGCCTGGAATGGTTCTCCAGAATCTTCACCCCACGTGTTCAGACGGGAATGCTTGAAAAGTCCCTCTTCAGCCTCGAGGACTGGAGACACAGAATGCTCTTGTGGTCCACAGACCATCTCCTCTGCGGCAGACCATTTGCACAGCCTTTCTCAGAGAGCTCAGAAAGTCCAGAATCAACCACCTCTCACCTGGCGATGAACGCCCCCCAGGGGTAAGGCGAGCCTGGAATGGAGCTGAGGGTTCTCCCACGGCCCCCACGGTGCTTTCTGAACCACTCACTAACGTTGGTGCTTCCGCAGCTAGATTTCAGAGGTGTCCCGGTTTCCAAGCTCCTCCTGTAGCACCATGATATTCTGCCTCATCATGTCTCATGCTGGTCCCCAGAGGGCTATGGACCCCTTGAGGGCAGGAGCTGTGCACCCCCATCTGCATGAGCCTCACGGCGCTAGGCACCCAGCGGAGCATACGGCAAACACTGACAGGTCTGGTGGGTTGAAGCTGGTCGGTATTCACTTTTACCATTGGACGATGATGGACTAAATACGACTTCTGAATGTAGCCTGTACACCCGCTGAGACAAGGGGTGGCCTCAGATGATTGCCCTGGAAATTAAGGAACAGGAGAAAAAGCTGTTGTGCCATATGCCACGCTGTTCAGTCACAAATCTTGGAGAGAGACCCAGGTGTCATGGAATATGGCCTCTTGTCCAGAGTAAAGATTAATTCAGTGTCCTGGAATGACCAACCAATGTTTTACACTTAATGTCTTTTAATCAGTGAATCCAATAAATACTCTGTGTGAAGAGATTTATGACGTCTCATAATTCCACTTGGTCCAGCTCAGAATAACATTCCCTCCTAAAGAGAACCAAAGCATAGTAGCTCATGGAAGCCAAGATGTGGGCTGTGTGAATGATAGTTCATCAGCTTATAAGTGGAAAATGCCAATCACGTTAAAGACCTCAAGGTATTTTACATAATATTTTCACTGTCAGGATGCTACCACAAAGGCCAAACAGCACATGAATGGGAATACGTGATTTACGACACAGTTCGACATATATTAAAACTTGTAAAAATTCTGTGGGGTGAGGATTAGCAACTTGTTTAACCAATTAAGTGGCTCAGACAAAGTCACGTTGGGTCTTTTTCTGAACTCCCAGCCTTGGCATTCACTCCCTGAAATCTCACAGACACCCTGTCCAAGTCTCACAGACCCACTGCCTCGTGGCCGTTTCATAAGCAAGGCCTTCTAGGATGTCAAACTTGGAAAGGGGCCCATATATAATGCTTTAAAAATATCTAATGGAAAATAATTTATGCACGTTACAAAAAAAAGTAACCTGCAGAATAGGGTACAACAGGGAAAGAAAGTCTCCTTCCCTCTCCAGCTGTGAAACTTCACTGTCAGATATTTCCATCTGAACTACTTTCTTGTGTATCTGTCGAGCGCGTGCAACCCTGTGTGTGTGTGTGTGTGTGTGTGCGCGCGCGCGTTCGAGCACACGTAGATCTTCCTCATTTCCACAAATGGAGTATATTATTCATATCGTAGTGTGTTTCCTTTCTCTCAACTAAAGACATAAGCTGGAGATACGTTCTATATCACAGAATATAGCTGTAAGCATGATTTGTTTTTGTATTTTATTTTATGGATATCTCAAAAATTATTTAAAGAATACCCTATCAGACATTTTTCTCCCCTTTTGTTACTACTAATACGAACATTCTTACACATCCTTTCTTTTTTTCCTGAGTAAAGTTGACACACCATGTTATTTTAGTTTCAGCCATACAACACGGGGATTCAACAAGTTTGAGTGCCGAAGGATAACTCGTGGGTCAAAAGGTATGTGAATAATTACCAAATTGCCATCAAAGAGGAAGCAGAAATTTACACATCTGTTAAAATTAAGTGTACAAAATGCTTATTTTCAATCCATTTCATTAACACAATGTATCAATATTATAAAATGTTTTGTCAATCTGGCAAAAATGGTATCTCATTTTAATTTTAATTTTTAATAAAGAGTGAAGTTAAGCTTTTTATCCAAGGTTTAAAAGCCATTTGTATTTCTTTGCCCAATTGTGCATTAGACTGTGACTTTTTCTAACAGAGATGTAAGAGCTCTTTACATATCAAGCAAGGAAGATACAGATTTAGCGTTTATGCAGTAAAATTCTTTTTGCCCTTAATTTGGTATTTTTCTTTTGGATAATTTTTATGCCAAATCAGACAATTCATATAGTTTTGTTGTTGTTGTCGTCATTGTTGTTGCTTAATCGTGGTATGTGAATTTTGTTTCCTGCCTATTAAATTCTTTTCTAGTTGATTATATAAATAAAATTCCTCATTGTTCTACTCTAGTGTTTTCAATTGGATATAACACCTTTAAATTTGTGACTCATTTGAAATTTACACTGATGAACTGAGAGTCCAGATTGATTTTTTTTGTCAAATGATTAGTTATATGGCAACAAAATTTCTTATCCTGTCTTATGGATTCCATGCCTTTCCCTCTGATTATAAAGGCTACATTTATCATATGCTGAATTTATATATTTATGACTTTTACACACCATTTTCCCCATTGTTTTTCTCTGTTTTTCTACCAAGCACAAAATCACTTAACTGACTCCAGCTTCATAGTATATGTAACAACTGGATAGATTTCTTTTTTCTTATCATTTGTTTGTTATTTTTAGATTTTTCTGTGAATGCAAGAATAATATTTTTATGAAATTTAGAATTTGAAAAGGTAAAATATTCTGTTGGAATTTTTATTGAAATTACATTTTGTTTACATTGCCAAAGTATATATTCCTTCTAAATATAAAGCATGCTTTGCTTTTAAATCTTTCAGCAGACTTTTAATGTTTTTTTCATGTAGATATTCTTTATACCTTCATTTATTCTTAATTATTTGATAATTGGTGAAATTATAAATAAGCATATATAATATATATTATATATAAACATATATTAAATATATATATATATATATATATATATATTTATATATATGGAGAGACAGAGAGAGAGAGAGAGGGAAAGAGTCAAAGTCATATCCTAGGACCAAGGCCAAACTCAAAATGTATCTAATGAAGACTAAAGGTGAGTGACAGAATCAATAGGATCTTCCAGTAATTAAAGGACGTTCCAGAACAAAACTTAACAACCATAAAGGCAATTAACAATACTCATTGCAAGATGTCATATACAATGTTTAGCATACAATCAAAAATTAGGAGGAAAAGCATGACAAATGTGTCCCATGATCAAAAAGAAAAACAGCTGATAGAAAGTTAAGTATGTTGAAAATTTTAAGGCAAACAGGTCCATTAAGAGAGAATAGAGGAGGAATCTTTGTAGAGCAGGAAGAACTAGAAATAAATAGATCAAAGGTAAATTCTTAAACACAAGAGTGTGATATGTGAAAGGAAAAGATCGTTCCTACAGGCCTACTGGCAGGTTAGACAGTGGAGAAGGAAGTGTACACAAGGTGGAAAACAGACCAATAGAAATTTTACAAACTGAAAAACAGAGAAGACATTTTTTTCGTTTTTTATTTTTTAAAGTGGAAGCCCAGTGACCTGAGGGAGAATAACAATCCATGGAAAAAATACACAAGTGGATTCCCAGGAGAGGAGAGACAAAATATGACAGGGGAAGACATACCAGAGAAATAATGGCTGAACTATGTTCAATTTTTAAAATATTTATTTATTTATTTATTTATTTATTTATTTATTTTCAGAGAAGGAGAGAGAGCACAAGTGGGAGAGGGGAAGAGAGAGAGAAGGAGAGAGAGAATCCCAAGCATGCTCCGCACTGTCAGCGCAGAGCCCAATGCGGGGCTCGAACTCATGAGCGTGAGATCATGACCTGAACCGAAATGAAGAGTCTGACACTTAAGTGACTGAGCCTCCCAGGTGCCCCAAATTGTTTTCAAGTTTAGTAGAAAACATTAATCAGCAGATTTGAGAAACACGACATCCCCTACCAGGATAAATGAAAACTTCTCCTGGGCACATCAGAGTAGAACTGTTGAAAACCAAAGTGAAAAATAAAAATGTTGAAAGCAGTTACATGAAAGAAAATAGTACATGAAACCCACAGAGAAAAATGTTAATGACAGCTGACTTCTCATCAGAAAGAAACAAAACAAAAATGAAAGTCAAAAGATAAGGGATGGCAGTTTTAAGGTGAAGAAAAATGAAACCTGCCCATCCCTTGTTTTATACCCGTGGCAGGTGTCCTTTCCACCACGAATGAAAAGAAGAAGTTTGGTGTGACGTGAAAGCACAGGAAGTGTGTTGCCAGCATGGTTGTGCCATCAGAAATGATGAAGGAGGGTCTTCGTGAATAATAATGGTAGAATATCGAAACTTGAAAATACAAGAAGGAGTGAAAATTACTGTAAGTGGTAAATATAAAAAAATAAAAAAATAAGTGGTAAATATATGGGTAGGTATGAAAAACTGTTTGTCTCTCATCAATTTATTCAAAGTAAACAGTTAAACATTACATTAAGGATTGCAACATATATAATAGTAAAACATATGGCAACAACAGTACAGGGGATGGTAAATTTAAATAGAATATGCTTTAAGGTTCTTATGTTGAAATTCATAAGGTGCAACATCGAACAACCGTAGAACAGACATTATTTTTAAGTGCCCACGAAATGTTCACCGATGGAACCAAATGCAGGTTCATAAAAATAAAATCCCACTAAATTGTTCTAAGTTTCAAAATCTTATAATGTATGTTCTCTGGCTAACATGGAGTCTAATTTGAAACCTATATGAATAAGATATTTATAAAAACCACAAATATTTATAAATTAAATAATACACTTCTCAATAAGATGTTATGAAAAGAAAAAAATCATGACAAAATATTTTGAACTGAATTATAATGAAGACAGACATCAAAACTTGTGAATTTCAGAGAAAGCAGTATATAGTAGATAATTTGTAGCTTTTAATGTGCATATTACCAAAAAATTCTTAAAACCAATGATATTTCCTTCTTAAGAAACTAGAAAATGAAGAGCAAATCAAACAAAACTACCTGCAGAAATAAAAAGTAAAGATCAGATGAAAAGTTGAGATAAAAAATAAACAGTAGAAGAAATTAACACAGATACATTTACTTTGTTGAAAATATTAATAAAATCAACAAACCCTGAGCAAGACTGAGAAAGAGGAAAAATAGAGGCCCCTGGGTGGTTCAGTTGGTTGAGTGTCTGACTTTTGATTTCAGCTCAGGTCATGATCCCAGGGTCATGAGATCAAGCCCCACATCAGGCTCTGTGCTGAATGTGCAGCCTGCTTAAAATTCTCTCTCTCCCTCTTCCTCTTCCCCTCTCCTTTACTCTCTCTCTCTCTCTCTCTCTCTCTCTCTCTCTAAATAATAATAATAATAGTAATAATAATAAAAAGAAAGAGGAAACAGAAATATAGAAAATACAAACCTCAAGAATGAGAGAAAGGATGTTACTAATTAATGACTCATGCCTTAGCTATTAAAAGAATATTTGAAAGTTGTGAACAACTTTCTGCCAATAAACTCCACAAGTTAGAAGAAAATGGGAAAATTCCTTTAAAAACATAACTGAGTAAAACTGACATAAGAAATTTTAAAACTCTGTATAATTAATTAAAGCAACAATTATGATAAACTGCCCCGACCCTGTGGCAGGCCAAGTGGTTTTGTTGGGGTCCAGTATGGAACATGCAAGACAAGATAGCCCAGATGTACACAACCCCCCTCAAAAAACAGAGCAGGAGGGGCGACTCCTTAACTCAGTTTTTGAGGCTGAAATAATTCTGATACCAAAAAGTGAAAATGGTGTTATGAAAAATGTAAAGGCTAACATTCCTCCCAAACACACACATAAATAATAGTCAATAAAAGTTTAAGAGATCCAGCCCAGCATCATATGAAAAGGATAAGACAGTAATGTCCAAAGCAAGTGACATTTATCCCCGCCATGCAAGGTTGGGTTAACATTTGAAAATAAGTCAATATAGTCACCACCTTAGCAAAACAAGGGGGGTGGGGGGAAGAGTACAATCATTTCAAAAGATGCAGAAAACTGCGTGTTTTGAAATTCAACACAAACTCGCGATAAGACAAAATCACTACATCAAACTACAAATTGAAGACAACACGCTCATTCTGATAAGAGACATTTAAACAACAAAAAAATCTACATCTGTTATCACATTTAATGATAAGATGTTGAATGTTTTCCCTGTAAGATTTGTATAAGGCAGTAGTGTCTGTTCTTATCACTTCAACTCAACAGAGCAAAAAAAGAGAAAAAGGAAAATTCATAAAGTTTGGACAGAGTAAAGCCTTTTTTGTGTGTTTGTTTGTTTTTAGTTAGCATGATCATGTATGTAGAAATTCCTAAGAAGGCTACAAAACCATTGTTGGAGATAGTAAGTGAATTGAGCAGGATCACAGGATAGAGTCAACAGATACTAGCCACATGCAAATGGAAAACATAGTTTATGTATTTAATTTTTTAACATTTATTCATTTTTTGAGAGTAAGAGAGACAGAGCATGAGCAGGGGAGGCAGAGAGAGAGAGAGGGAGACACAGAATCAGAAGCAGGCTCCAGGCTCCGAGCCATCAGCACAGAGCCCCACAAGGGGTTCGAACTCACGGACCGCGAGATCATGACCTGAGCTGAAGCCGGATGTTAACCGACTGAGCCACCCAGGTGCCCCAACAAATGGAAAACACGGTTTAAGAAACAGCACCATCCATGATAGCATCAAACACCATAAAACATTTAAGAATAAATTTAATAAAAGTGATGCCGAACATGTGTACGTAAAACTGTAAAAACAATTTCTGAAGGAAATTAGAGATTAAATAAATGGAGAGAGAGATAAGGTTTTAGAAAACTCAATATCATCAAGATGTCAATTCTCCCCCAAGTTGATCTACAGTTTCAATGCAATCCTAGTCAAAATCCTATCAAGCATTTATATACATATTAACAAGCTGATTCTAAAATATATAACTTAAAGAACCTCAGATAGACAAAACAATCTGAAAGACAAACAGATTCAGAGAATTTTCACTACCCAGTTTTAAGGCTTGCTATAAGCCACAGCACTGGGGTTTTGACATATGGGTGGAGAACTAGGTCAACGGAGCAGAATCAGTCCAGAAGTAGTCCCACTGGTATGTGGTCATCGGACTTTTGGGGAAGGTCCAGAGTGATTCAACAGGGAAAGCATGACCTTTACATCTAATATGTTGGAACAGTTAGATACACATCCTAATGGCTTTCTCCAAGATTTCTTTATTTTTAAAACTGAAAATCCAGGGGATGTATGGACACAGAAGGGAACATACTAGTTACATGATTCTTCCATTGTCAACATCCATAACAGACTCAAACGTTGGCACATTAGCAGCCTCGCAACCGGTCAAAGCTTGTGCAGAGGTGTAAATTGGCAGGTGCTATATAATCAGCATTTCCTAATACTGAGCAGTCTCAGAACTAGTGTTTTTTCCCCATAAACAAGACACTTAACATCCCAGGAAGTCAGTAACACACACACACACACACACACACACACACACACACACACACACACTAGGGTAGGTAACACCATCCCCAGAGCTTCAGACGAGGGGGACAAAGGTCTCAGAGGTGAGTTGGGCCCAGAGAGCTTTGGAGAGGCGCTGGCCCAAGGCCCCTCTGCTTCAGGCCAACATGACCTTCGCTCCGTCAGTTACCCGTTGAGGACATCGGATTCTACTTCCAAAGAATGATCTGGGCACATGACACATCCACTTCCACTCCCCAGAGAATTTTCATTTAGTCAGAGAATAAATATAAAATGCGATTCTATGTTGCTCTGGAATCATTGCCACATTTTCCCCATAAAAGTGATTCATTTCAAAACCTTCGATTAATGAAAAGAAAAAGGGTGTTGTTGTTATTGACATAAGCGTCGGATGTCTCAGCACCAGACAAGTGGCATAAAGAGGCTCACCCCTTGCAGACCTGGGTCGACAGTGAGCCTGTGGTCCGAAATGACTGCTGGTATTTGGTGACTTTACAACACACACTAAATCTGGGGATCGTGGTCTCAGAACATCAGTACGTCCTGGACCCCAACCTCTGCTGGGAAACCCGCTCCCATCACTCCCGGGGGTAATTTAGCTCCTAACGTTCAAACTCCCCCAGAGCCAAATGTGCATGCTCTGTGATGTTGGAAACTCTTCTGTTGTGTTAACCGACGATTTGGAAACAGATGAACCCCGCATCCATCAGATCGGGTCAGTTTCCCTTCCCTGCCATCTGATCCAGAAAGTCAAAAATAAGCAGTTTCCCTGTGTGGACTTTACACTCCAAAAAACAGAAGGAAAGCAGTGTGGGAAAATGCCTGGGTTGTACTCGGGCCTTGGAGACGACCCAATGGCAGAGCGTCCCCTGAGGCTGGGGCTGGAAATGTGATGAATGAGCCGGCCAAGGAGCCCTGCCTCCTCCCCAGCACATGTTTTTCTACTTTCTTCCTAATATATTGCAGGATTATTGCTAAGGCGTGAACAGCTCTGGAGCTCCTCCCCATCCCTGAAGACTCAGCCAGCCCACCCCATGTTTTACTTGAAACATAAACTACTTGGAAAGACAAGGCCTGCACGATTGTTATAAGGGCACAGAGCATTCACAATAAAGGTGCACCTGTCCCTCATCTGGCGCTTTCAAAACGGCAATGAGTTTCACATCTTTAAGGGGGGGACACGGACAGCAGTGCAATGCTTTACGGAGGGAGCAGCAGATCCAGAACGTGGAAAGGCTTGTACGTTTGCACTTAGAACCATATCGAGAGTTCTCTAAAAAACTGTTTCCTGAAAAGCCACATCTGCCAAAAACTTTCCCGTCCGTTATATAAATGTGGAAAATATCATCCTTATGTTTCTGAGTTCTGAATCATGACTGCATCAAAATAGTGATTTTACTGTTTCTCTGAATGGTCAGAAGTTTTCTGAACCTTTCTTATGGGCCAGTTAAAATCATTGTGGTTTTTTTTTCTATTTTTAAATCTCAAAGACAGAAAGTTATATTTGTCCAAAGTTTCATGAACTCAAAAGTCCAGAACTGTTTCAATCTGCATGAGGTTCATGCTGGCCCAGACTAAAAGGGCTCTGAGGCACGAGGGGTCGTCTGAGTATGGGGTTTCTGATATTTGGATGCAAATTCTAAAACAGCTAACTTCAGACTTTCTCTCAAGCGATTGTCACATCCGAAAGGAAGAGTCGTTTCTGAAGCTGAATTTGTTTTCAAATGCAGCCGGCAGAGGGAAGGAAGGGAGCCAGGGCAGACAGGCACGGTCAGCTACAAGAGCTGTGGGGGCAGCGGGAGGTTGGCTCGGCACCGGCCTCTCTGCCCTGTGCCCTCTTGGACACCTGCACCAGTAACAGTGACAGCAGAGCCCGTGGGGCACACCGGAGGCCTCGAGACCACCTGTCTGATGTCAGTGTCACTTTGGGGCATCTGTCTGGAGAGCCTTATGGGTTTTACCGAGGTGAGGTGTCCTGGAGGGCAGAAAGGAGTCTCGTGTACACATTCGATTTTGCCTTTATTCCGTCAGCCTTTGTTCTCTTCAAGTCCTGAACCTCTGGGAGGAAAAGGAGATCGAAGCTGGAATTGCAAGCTTAAGGTGGAGGGACGGAAATGGAGGGAATCCAATGGAAAGATTAGAATCCAAATAGAATCAAACCTGCCTTTCAAGAACATCTAAATTGTCCCCACCTGCCACACTCAATTCTAATAATGCTAATCCCCCTGGTAATTAATTTCTCCTTAGCAATAGTGCTAGATAAATTTTGTTCACATTTAAGGCACAAGGTCTAAAGTTTTCCCACTGATGGAGCAAAACATAAAGACAAAACCTCAAATAAGTCATCACAGGAATGAATCTGTATCTGCCTCTGGGAATGTGGAAGATGCAGGTCTGGACATAGACTCCTTGCCCGGCCTTCGGTTCCTGGTTGACGGCTCAGTGCCTCAGTTTCTTCAACGGGGATCAAGGTAACACTGCTCTCTACCTCCTTGGCAGCTGGGGCGTTACAAGGGGCAGTATACAGGAAGCCTGCGAAACTGTGGTATCAATGTTGCTTCTACTGCAGGAATCTGCTCATCACCCTTTACTGCTCAAATACTCTGCTGTGAGGTCTGGGGGCTCTGCACAGACCTGGTCTCCATGAGTGTCTGTTGAATGCACGAGACAAAAGCATTACTTTGCAACGACAGCTCTAAGCCAATGAGAGCATTTCTACCTGCTTCCTTTACTGCTTGCAAAGGATACCATTCAGCAAATCCGTTTCTATCCTAGAAAGTGAAGAAACCGTAATGACCAGTAAGGGGGCGGGGGAGGGGGCGGGGGGCAGTGGTGAGGGAGGAGCATCCAATGTCCCACCTCCTGCAAGCAAACACCCCTCTTCTAAACCATGCAGCTGGGTTCCAGAGAAGAAGCTCAGAGCCCAGCGGTGGTAACCAGTGAGAATCTTTGGGATTATCCGAGGACAACTTTTAAACAGATATTTCAATGTGTGGCCCCCATTGGGACAAGGGAAGGAAGGCAGGCAGTGGGAGGCATGTTCACTAATAGTGTTCTGGACCAGGTTTGGGTCTAGATTTGGGGGTTTAATTGCTGCTACAAATGTGGACAATTGCTCAGAGCCTGGATCCTGGATAAATGAGAGACCTCTCATTTTAATTAATTAATTAATTAATTAATGTTTATTTTGGAAAGAGGGAGAGACAGAGCATAAACAGGAGAGGAACAGAGAGAGGGAGACACAGAATCTGAAGCAGGCTCCAGGCTCTGAGCTGTCAGCCCAAAGCCCGATACGGAGCTCAAACTCCCGAACCATGAGATCATGGCCTGAGCCAAAGTCAGCTGCTTAACCAACTGAGCCACCCAGACACCCCCAAGACCTCTCATTTTTAAATTGCAAAGGTCACTCTCAGGCCCATCACAAACTATTTAGAGTATCGTCCCTGTGACAGAAGTGTCTTAGCCTGGGATATATTTACTCATGGCTTTTAATTCACCACAAGTCTTCAGCTACACCTGACTTTTTTCTCAGGGTGCAAAGGACTTTGAGTTTCTAGTGCTGTTTTGCCTGCTTATTCTCCCAGCCTGGAACATTCCAAACCCTCCAGGAGGGGAAGAAGGCACCAGAGCAACCATTTGCATAACAGTGTTTTAAAAAATCCTTCTCCAGAAATAAAATGGGGATTCCAGATCCCTATGGCAATAAAATAGAGCCCCAAACCCCCTTTAAAAAAACATAATGTTTCCCCTTCTCCCCGAAATTGTTTATCTTATCTGTTTTTAAGACTTAAAAAGGCAAACAGTGCAATAATTATCTTTAGGAAAATGGGAAGTAGTAAGAGCCAGAGAGAATGACTCATACTTCTGTTTTCTTTTTTTCCTGCCATAACTGTTTCTTTTGGAAGACGTCTGAATCGTGGTTATTAATTTATCTTTATGCGATTTCCAGCTGCTGATCACGTGTTAAACCATATAAGAAGGGGAACAAGAGAGGAGCCTGGGGACAGGGCTTTTCTCAAAGCGAAAAGCAGGTTTTTAAAATTACAAATCCTGGCACCCACGCCCCTTGGCAATCACTGCCGTTTCTCCAGTAGGCGCCTGACCCAACAAGTGACGAAGGGTGATCAGCTGGAAAACAGGCAGCTCTATGTGCACCTACTGTGTGTTTGGCCCTATTGGAGAAGGAGAATAACACAAAGACAAATATCGCCTGGACTCCTGAAAGACTCTTAAGCACTTTGTTCATCAGGAAAGGTGGTCATGACCTTGGTGAGAAAGAGCTGAGAGCTTTTGGTACAGAGATGCCAAGACCCACACTTTTATCTTGCTTCCTTCTACCTCCCCCACTAGCTGCCTGGGAAAATCACCTGATGAAATCAAAGTGCAATGAGTCTGCCAGTAAACTGAGATTCACGATGCCTACCTCACCCCTCACCGGGGAAGAAACACAGGTATGTGAATGTGCCAGTGTGAAATACCCCTGCTATCTCTTCAGGGAAGTATGGGCTGAGATCAGCCACCCCAGAGAGGTCCAGGCCAAGTAAGGATTCTGGAAACTTGGGGAAGAGAGAGATTGCTTTTAGATTTGGGCAAGGGGATTGCAAAGGAAACCTGTAGAGGCGGCGTGTCCGACTTTGGGGCTGGAAGAGCATGCCACGTGGGGAACAGCACGCACAGGGCGCAGAGACAGAGAGGACATTCGTGGTGTGACTAGACCAAGGTGGTAGAGCCATGGAGTTCAGGAAGGAGAACCACATGAGGAAAGTATGTGGCAGCCAACTGAGGACACAGGTAAGGGAATATTGACTCCATACGGCGGATGATGGGCTGCTCAGGAACAGAGACGTTGGCTCCTTGCCTTTAGAAGTAAAATCTAATACAAGGCCGCTCACTTATCAGTTGAGTAGATGCAGTGCAGTGTGGAAAACTGGGCATCTCGTTTGCACTAAATGATATCACAAAGCTTCTGAGTTTAACATGGTGCTGGTAAGAGAGGAAGGATTGTCTATCTCTTTGCCCAGTGAGGCAGACTCTCTTCCCCTTCAAGGCAGGGTTATTAGCATCCATGAGGGCCCTCTTGGCGGGGGGGGGGGGTCTCTCTTAGTATCCTGTCCACAGAGACCTGTGCACGTCAGGAACACTCAAATGAACAGTGTTGGAGCCACAGGAATTTCAGAGTGACTTCAACCCCCTTTTGGCCAGCCCAGCTACATGCGAGGTCTCAGGGTCTAGAATCCATATCGTGGTTCTCTCTGTAAACCTAGCACACACCCAACCTGCCTGGCCACCTTGGTAAGTCAGGGGGGAAGCCGGATCCTTCTGCCGCGGCCGTTTCTGACAGGCGGGGACTATGTTCTGTACAGAAATAATGCGATGGAGGCAGGACAGCCAATCGTCACACAGCAATGCGGTTGTAGAGGGAATATGGTAATATTCTGAAATGGCAATTCTCCTAAATAAATAGCACATCAACTTACTTAAACCTAATCATAAATGGTACAAATTGGGCCCATGTGCAAACAGAAACCCGAGCCGAAGTCCAGAGTTAAAGCAGCCATTGTCTCTCTCCTGACCTGGGCTCAGAAAGCCTTGCGTGTCCGATTACATCTGTTAAAACGATTCGAATGCCAGCCCTGTATTTTAATTATAAATATATAAAAATTTTTAATAAGACGGCATTCTGGGCTCGCTAAGCTTTTAAAATGCTCGCTGGGGGTGGGGCGTATGTGCCCCAGACCCGTGCCAGCATATAATGATTGAATGTTTTCCTGTAATAAATTGAAAAAATCTGGTTTGTAAGAATGGATCCAAATCACTTGGCATTAGAAAGGTAATTTGTTACCTGGCTTCCAACGTGTTGGAACTTGGTAAGGAGCTGAGTTCGCCAAAGAAAGGGAAGGGGGCGGGAGGCAGCTTGTGCCTCCCCTACCTTGAGAATTTTCTCTACCACCCCCTCCCCCCCCAGTGCCCTCACCTCCCCGCCCTTGCCTCACATTCTCACAGCTCCAAAACGGAGGTCCTGCCGCCAGAAATGGGGAGAGGGCTTTCTCAGGACAGAAGCCAGCTCTTAGCCACCTTCCCCGTACCTCTCCAAACCTCAGGCCTGCTTAATTATGATTAATTGCCACATGGCTAATCAGATACAGTTTCAAAAGGTTGGAAATGACATTCCAAGGACACCAGGGAAGAAGCAAGATCTTTCTTTGTTCCCCGGGAAGAAAAGGCAGGTCCCTCCCTCAGCCCCACCACCTTTTCTTAGTTTAACAATTCCAAACAGAATTAATACCATCAGTATATTGTTCCCACCCCCGGGAATCAAACTTCAACTGTACAATTTCTGCAGCTGTCAGTGTTCCAGACCTGCTGTCAATAATGCAATGTTGGGGTGTCCTTCTCCTTGAATGAAAGCAGTTTCAAGTTTCGGCTTTACGTCCGTGCTTTCTGGGTGGTGGGATATGATGAGAAAGGACTATATATATATATATATATATATATATCAGAAGCTTCCACTCTGGACTCAACTGAATCAAATGTAATAGACCTCACTCTTTTCTCCTTATTTCCTCTGCTTGTTTTAGAAAACGCTCTGAGAAGTACAGGCGATTTTGTCTTGCCAGCTCCTCCCTCCATTTAAAATCCCTTTGGCTAAGTCAAGGATCACAGTATGTCATTTCCAGTGTAACAGAAGTGCTGGGCCCCGCTCAGCTCCTATTACCAGGAGGCAAATCCCTCGTTCCCGGCGCCAGGGTTTCTGCACTTGGCTCCCATCCCAGCATTGTTCCGTCATTACATTCCAGAGGGCCTCTCAGCCAGTTAATGTTTGCACTGGGAGGTCCAAATACCCAGCAATCAGCACTGAACTTTTCTCTTTTTGTTGAGAATTGCAGGTTTCTAATGCAATCACCGGCTTTAAAGAAAAACTTACAGGTGAACACAAAAGCACTAATTTACATTTTATTCACAAACAATAATATCTGTAGCAGTTTTTCCATGTGTGCTCATAAAAGAGTTTTAGAAGATGTCTGGCTTTTTTAAGACTTTATGGTGGCTGGAATTGGTTTACCAATTTGAGGGCAGTCATTTTTATTTTATTTTTCAAATTCTAAATAGCGTAAAAGTATTTTATCCCGGAATGCCAACGGTCCATACACTCCGCATCGTTAATACGTGTGCTCACGTGGGAAACAACCCTCAGAAAGGGGTAAACTAATCTGAACCAGCTTCAAGAACATAGCATTTAATTAAATCACATCTTCAGAATGGATTTTAAAGGTTGGGATTTTCAGAGCACGCGGACTAGACTCAGCATCTTGGCTGTGGTCCCACAGAGCTCTGGCAAGATGGCCGTAACCAGCGGGTCCTGATCGGGACCTGCATTTCATGGAGTTCTGCGTAGGATTTCACGCCCAATAGAAGCACCAGGGGGATAGGAGGGTCTGACCCTCCCCAACACTGCGGAGACCCTTTGGTACAGCCAAGTGCTTCTTAAGAGCACAGCCAGGCAGAACTCTGGTCTACTTGGGTCCAGCAGGGGAGCCACTGGAGGGTCGACCCCATTCCCACCATAGAATCTGGAGCCATGCCCCATGGGCCAAAGGAATGAGGCTGCACACTAACCCCTCCCCCACCCAAGGGACCTCTCATGATCCAGAAGCTTCAGCACAAATCTGGCTGGGAGTTGGGGATACAGGTGACGGTGGTTTGGGGGGCAGGGACAGAACACTTGTGACACACATGCCTGAGGGAGTTGAGCGGGGAGCTGGATGTGTGGCCACTCTATGAGACGATCCGCCATGGCTCTCCGGGCCTAATTCCGGGGTGGGAGCAGAGAGAGAGCTTTTCTCCCTGCTTTTCTGCTCTGCCCCCTGCCCACCCCCAGCACTTCCTCTGTTCTGCTACATCCCTGTTTTTCTGGGCCTCAAAAGGTAAACAAAGACAATCCTCTCATTCTCATTCGACATAAACTTAAAAGTGAAAAGGAGACTTGTTTGGACTTGACACCCTCGTGTTGATTTCATCCCATTCTTTGGAAAACCACAGCTTTAGGAGGATGACCACAAGATCACATCCGCTTTTTTCCCAGAACTCTGCTCGTGTTTTCCCGCGTGCTGCCCGGCTGTGGCCCCGACGGGCGACCGAACACAAGCCAGTCTCCCCTGGTGAGACCGCCGCCATCCCTCCAGATACAGCTTATTCACCCCTGCATTTCCAAACTTCCCAGAGGCCCATCGTGCTGCTGACATTCCTCAGAGCACCCGTCACCCCAGTGTTACCAGAAAATACTCATCTCCCATGTTCACCCCCTTGCCTCCTATACCCACTTCCTGTACTCACCTCTGTGCTCACCTCCATACTCACCTCCTATACTCAGCTACACCTGCTTCCTCTAAACCTTGTGTATACTCACTTCCTATACTCACCTCCATAGTCACCTATACTCACCCATATACCACTCACTTCCTCTATTCACCTCTATACCCACTTCCTCTATTCACCTCCGTAGTCACCTCTGTGCTCACCTCCTATACTCACCTCTTATACTCAGCTGCACCTGCTTCTTCTATTCACCTTGTGTATTCACTTCCTAATCTCACCTCCATAGTCATCTCCATACTCACCTGTATACTACCCACTTCCTATACTCATCTCCACAGTCACCTCCGTACTTACCTCCTATACTCACCTCCGTGCTCACCTCCTATACTCACCTCTTTTTTTTTTTTAATTTTTTTTTCAACGTTTATTTATTTTTTGGGACAGAGAGAGACAGAGCATGAACGGGGGAGGGGCAGAGAGAGAGGGAGACACAGAATCGGAAACAGGCTCCAGGCTCTGAGCCATCAGCCCAGAGCCCGACGTGGGGCTCGAACTCACGGACCGCGAGATCGTGACCTGGCTGAAGTCGGACGCTTAACCGACTGCGCCACCCAGGCGCCCCATCGCCTCTTATACTCACCTACACCTGCTTCTTCTATTCACCTTGTGTACTCACTTCCTAATCTCACCTCCATAGTCACCTCCTATACTCATCTGTATACTCACTTCCTATACTCACCTCCATAGTCACCTCCATACTTACCTCCTCTACTCACCTCCATGCTAACTTCCATATTCACCTCCTATACTCACCTACACCTGCTTCCTCTATTCACCTTGTGTACTCATCTCCTATACTCACCTGTATACTACTCACTTCCTCTACCTCTATACCCACTTCCTATACTCACCTCTCATACTCACCTACACCTGCTTCTTCTATTCACCTTGTGTACTCACTTCCTAATCTCACCTCCATAGTCACCTCCTATACTCACCTATTTACTCACTTCCTATACTCACCTCCAGAGTCACCTCCATACTTACCTCCTCTACTTACCTCCATGCTAACTTCCATATTCACCTCCTATACTCACTTACACCTGCTTCCTCTATTCACCTTGTGTGCTCACCTCCTATACTCACTTGTATACTACTCACTTCCTCTATTTACCTCTATACCCACTTCCTATACTCACCTCTTATACTCACCTACACCTGCTTTTTCTATTCACCTTGTGTACTCACTTCCTAATCTCACCTCCATAGTCACCTCCTATACTCACCTATACCTGCTTCCTTTATTCACCTCCTATACTCACCTCTATACTCAACTCCCATACTCACCTCCCATCCTGACCTCCGCAGCCTCTGGACCCCTTAAGAAGAAGGCCTATATCTTAGTCATCTGCCTCCCCCACTGATCCTCCCCACTTTCTTGTCAGGACTAAACAAGAAATCCAGACTCAGGGGAGAGAAAGCCCCAAACCATACTTTGGTAAGTAATACAAAATCCCCACTGGATTTAGAGCATTTACTCATCGTTGAACAAAACATTTTCAGCGGCATTTCTTACTTTATTCTTTGTCACCCCATCCTCACCATCAATGAAAGAGAAATTGTTGCCTTTTATTCAGTAGCCTTCCCCAAGCCTTCCTTGTTGTCTGGCCTCACCAATGCAGGGAGAGGAACAGCCAGAGAAGATATTATGACAAATCCCTCATACAGAATGTGGGGAGAATAGATGGTAGTATAGAGCAGGACTCCCTGCTGTGATTTTGAAAGTATAATTAATTGGCTGGTAAGCCACCACTGGGGCAAAAGGAACCCAACCCATCTGGAATTTTCTGTGGTGCTGTATAGGATTGCCGCTGTGCCACCAAAGAGGTGAGGGCCAAGGCCAGGAACACAGAAAAACGTGTCACGAGCAAGAAAACAGTGGGGAAAATTCAAAGAATTCTGCTGGTCTTGCCTCACTCCCTTTAACCCAAACCCAGACTAAACTGTTCTACTATGTCTCAGAATATCAAAAAGGGATAGGAAACTCAGAGGCGAGGACTTCCAAACCCGAGAAAGCCCAAAGTAGTGCACCCGAGTGGATTAAAGGAATTGAAGCGAAATGCAGGTTGAGTTAATTATTTATTTGAAATGTCCTCAAGCCAATTATGCTAAACTATGTTCAGATATGTTCTATTATGCTGTGTTACACCAATTTTAAAATAGAGCATATTTAATTATTTTAGACTAGGGGGTCATAAACTCAAATGTCCACGGGGGGCAGCTGAGTAGAGGAAGTTAGTAAAGCCAGCTGGGACATGAGGTGGGACAGAAAGGACAGAGGTCAAATTCCCAAGTAAGGGGTCAATGCCACCCGGCTGTTGCCGAGTGGGAATGAGCAGGAATGTGGGCCCAGAGATTCCAGGGTTTCATTCAGCTCAGTGTTGCTTATGTCATGTGTCAACTTGACTGGGCCACCGGGTGCTCAGATATTAGCCTAAACATGATTACTGAGTGTGTCTGAGAGGGTATTTCTGGGTGAAGTTCATATCCGAACCTGTACACTGAATAAAGCAAATTGCCCTCCCCAGTCCGTCGAGGATGAACAAGAAGACAGAAGGAAGAGTGCTCTGTATGCTCGAATGTTTAAAAGCTGGGACACCAGTCTTATGCCCTTGGACTGGGGATTACATCATCAGCTGCCTTGTTTTCAGGCCTTTGGACCCCAATTGAACTTGACTTCTAGCTTTCCTGGGTCTCCAGTGTGTAGACAGCAGATCAAGACTTCTCAGCCCCCATAATTCCATGAGTCTATTCCTATAATAAGCCTCTCACTCTCTCTCTCTCTCTCCACACACACACACACACACACACACACACACACACACACACCACACTCACACTATTGGTTACATATATAATACATATGATACCAATATATCATATTGATTCTACTTCTCTGGAGAATCCTGACTACTACAAGCCCCTTCAAGAGAAACCAGAAATCTGCATTTTTATGTAAAAGCTCCTAATTTTAAAATGTCAGTCCAGAAATTATAAAACATTGTATGATGAACAGAAAGCATTTGCTGGTTAGATTAAATACGTGGGCCTCCAGACTGCAATCTCTGTTTTAAATTGTGTGTCTTAATAATAAATGTTTTAATCATAATTCTAATAATTTCTAAATTCCAGGGAAGATAATTAATGGTTGAAGTAATTTATTTTATTTAAATGATTTCAAAATTCTCAACTCTCATTTTTAATGTATTCGAAGCAGACATTCTGTAGCATTTGAAATTCTGAAATAAAAATAAGCACCCTTTCACTAACATTTACCGATAATGCAAATAGTGTCACAGGTGTTGTTTCGTATAATTCCTATAATCACCCTGCAAGGTCGGAACTAGACTTCTCTTCATTTTTCAGGGAAGGAAACTGACGGACAGAGAGCAAGTCACTTGCTGAAGTTTACAAGTTCACTATTACTTTCTTGGAGTCCAGGGTTTCATCCGTGACACTATTTTGCATCCCTAACTAAAGATGAAAGCAATTTTGTTGTTTAGGGATGGGAAGTCTTTCTCTTAGCAATTTGCAGATAGGAAACATGGATGAGAAGATGAGCTTTGATTTCATTTCTTAGAATAATTAGAACCTTCTTTCCCTCGAAAACATTTTGAGTTACTCGTTCTAGAGTTGTTGATATTGAGATGACATTTGGAAGTCATTGCCAATTAGCTGCACCCCAGTTGCCCTGTGATTAGAGCAGAAAAAAAACCCAGTTATCAGAGTGAAATGCGTCTTTGTTTGTATCCCAGCTCTGACATGTGTAAGCAGTGTGAATTGCGAAAGCCGACTTAAGCCGGCCTCTGTGTTCTCCCCTGTTAAATGGGAATTCTTCCACCCCAATTTCAGAGTTACTGTCCGGCCGAGGAGGAAGATCGGAAATAATGTGTATTAACTGCCTCCCAGTGGCTGGCACCCCAGATAGAGTTTCCGTATGCTTTATTATTTAATTAGAATTAGCTCTACCCAGGGCTAGAATGAGAATACAGGTAGATGAAGCAAAGTTGCATATCTAGAAAAATAGGATCCAGAGTTTTCCACCTGCAAGGGATAAGAATGATTTCGGACCTTATTATATCCGCAATGGCCTCACTTCCCAGGAGCCTTAGGAGCCTCCTATAAACGGAAGTAGAACCCAGAGCCAGGATTCTGGCCCTGACACCTTGACTCCATCACCTTGTGACCTTGAACAAGTCACTTCTTGCCCTTGACACGAATCGGGCCCTGGGATGTCCCCAAGAGGAAACACAGGCTCCTGTGTCCCAGGGCTGGCTAAGCTCACCTTAAGCGAGAGGCCGTTGGATTCTGGAAAGTGCTGCAGAGTGGGAGAGATCACTGGGGTTGTTGAGGTAACAGTCCCCTAAGTTTTGCATGGTGCCCCGGAGCACTGCTTCCTGAAACAGTGCCAGTGAACTGCGGTGCCCCGACTTCGATTTTGCCTGCTTTGGACCCAGTGTGTGTATTCACAGGGGGAAGGACCTTTCGATGAGGATCCCAACCCCTTCTTATTTTCAGGCGTATGAATTTAGCATGGATATGCGGTGATGCTCATTCAGCCTTAGCATGCGACACAATCTGCTCAAGCCTTGCTGTGACAGCCAGCTCTTTTCTGCGTTTTCTTCCTCAGGCTGTGCCATACAGAAGCCACCCAGGTTTCCGTGGTTTAAAGCTCTTAAAACTAAGTGTATGTTTTTACAAATCAGAATGATGCATCTACCAGCCAAGGGACTCCAAGACTGCTGGAAGCCACCCGAAGCTGGGAGAGGGGCCTGAGACAGATTTTCCCTCGGAGCCTCTGGGAAGAACCCTGATTTCAGATGTCTGGCCTCCAGAGCTGCGTGGGAGCAAGTTCCTGCTGTTGACAGTGCTCAGTCTGTGGCCCTCTGCTAGGACAGCCCTAGGACACTGCACACACATCAGCTCAGTGTTCCTGGTACCCTGGCTTATAGTCACCGCCCGTCCTGTGGCCTCTTACTCCCTGAAGCCCCTCTGAGGGGTGTTAAAGAAGAAATTAGTCTAACACTTGGTAAAACGCAAGAAGGACGTTATTCAAGATTATTGCAGGAAGGGTCGACTCTGTTGCAACAGGGGAGCAAGAGGAGGGTCAAGTTCGAATGTGGCAAGGACAGGCACGGGTGTACGGCCAAGGAGCAGAAGGAGGGGTCAGTGGGTGGAGAGGTGCCAAGCGAGGGCAGCGATGGCCCAGGAGTTCTTGCCGATGTGGCCTGAGGACTTCTACATCAAGGGGAGAGGAGGAACTTGAGCAGGTGTCGAGGGTCAGGGTTTGGGCGTAGCTGATGTAGCAGGAGTCTCGTGAAGACTCAGCCAGGCAGGTGGAAGACGGCTGGGGGCCAAAGGCAAGGCCTGCCACGGTTCAGAGGAGTCTGGCTCAGCTTAGGCCTCTGCTGGGCCCCGTCACCTTTGAGGCTTACGCTGCACGTGTGGCCTGTCTTCCTCCCTCAGCCGGGACAACCCTGGCTGCCGGGAGAGGGGCTCAGCTCACTCTGCGCTGCTCCCAGGGTCAGCACCCAGCACCCAGCACCTGCGGTTGGAAGGGAGCCTCGGTCCCCCTGCTCGCCCGCCTGGCTGGCAGGGCGGGTGTCTGTGGGAGTCAGCCCTGTTTCTGTTTCCCTCTGCCAGTGATGTCAGCCCATCTCCTGCTTCTTTAGCCTGGACAGGGTCGGGTTGGTGCCCGGCAAGGGCTACCAGGCTGCCAGCAGGGCCCAGAGCACTTTTCAGTCGAAAACCGTCCACGATCCGCTTCCCCCACTGCCGCTTGACGCTGGGGCACAGACCCACATCTGAAAGCTCCCCAGGTCACTTCAGCTGTCCCTGAAATGGCCGAGCTCCCACTTCTGAGGCCATAAAATGAAGAGGTCGCATGGGCCGCGCGCGGGTCCTGGACACAGAAGAAGGCTCTGGGCGTTCACTCGGTCACTTGGGTCATTTCCTGGGACGTGTCACACACGCACGGCACCCGTGGAGAGAGGCCCCGGAACCCCTCACACACAGCGCGCCGGCACACGATACAGATGGTCCACGCGGAAGGAGAAGGAGAGCAGGGTGGCGAGGAAAGACGCCGTGAACACTGGGCCCCGTGAGTTGGCAGGAGGATGCACAGAGAAGGCACAGGCAGACGAAGGCACAGAGACCATTCTGCACATGCACCGAGGCCCCCCGCCCGCTCCACGGATGGGGCTGCAGCCCCCAGAAGGGACCCGGCCGTTTGTGGTGAGGGCTCCCAGACAGCTGAATGCCACCCTCTGCTGGGCCAGGGGTCCTCCCGGGCCTCCTGCAGCAGGAAGGGTTGAAGCGGGGAATGAGGACAAGGGTGTGGAAGGGACAGAGCGCAGAACCAGCGGCTGCCGGAGGAGAGGGCTGGGGCACCTGGCTCTTGGGTGTGGCTTGACTTCTTAGCATGTGCACACACTCATTTTTCAATTAAAATGTCAGAGATTAATCAGGAGTGCCCGTGACCGGTAATGGATAAGAAACTCGAGAGGGAGCGAGAAATTAGGAAGTTGTCTCAAAAGTTCATGGAGAAGGTGGTCGAGCCCAGAGCAGGGGACGGAACGAGAAAGCTCGGTGTGGGAGTTAGCAGAGACCCCTGCACCCCACCCGACCCTCAGACTTTGTCCTGTACCCCAGGGAAAATGGAGCAGTCCCAGGGATCCCCCTGTCTGAGGAGGCAATGAGTGACTTCTGTGCATGAGATGCAGGTTTGGTGTGGACCAGAAGGTGAGTGAAGAGGGAGCTCGGGTGTGCGAGAGTAGGGGCCAGGATGAGGGCAGGGGTCGTGGGGGAGACCAAGGCAGGGGACAGTGGATCGCCGGGGCCTAGAGGTGCCAGCTAACCCTCCTCCTCAGCTTCTCTCCCAATTAAAAAATTCCTCCCGGGGCAAAGCCGTCATCCAGGGCCTGCTGAAGCTCCTCCATGGCAGAGTGAACCCTGCTTCCTAAGTGCCCATTAACTATGCTGCCAGGTCATTAACATTCTGACCTTCCTCTTCTCTACCCTAAGCCAAGATCTGCCCGTTATTTCTAGTTCTGCCACTGGGGCACCCAAGGACACCTTCCTTCCGCCCATACCCGGTAGTTTTCTACCCCCGCTCACCTCTCCTACGCACTTGCTGCATTACTAATACGACCGTTAATGTGTGTTCAGATCTGAAAGTGGCCACGAACGTGGCTTCCACGTGTGGCTCAGTGTGGGGCAGGAGGCAGGCCACAGGATCCAATGGTCACAATGAGAAAAAGGAAGTAGAGATTGGAGGCAGGGAGGAGAGCATTCCCAGATACAAGGCTCTGAAGAGGAGACGGAAAAGAAATCAGTAGACACTTGAAGGAGCTTCCGGGCCCTCATGGAGTGAATTGTGTCCTGTATAAAATTTGTGGGTGGACGTCCTAATGCCCAGAGGGCCACTGCATTTGGCGACAGAGTTTCTAAAGAGGTAACTAAGGTAAAATGAGGTGATTGGGGGGGGGAACCTAATTCAATATGGTGGATGTCCTTACAAGAAGAGGAGATTGTGTGGCACCTGGGTGGCTCAGTCGGGTAAGTGTCTAGCTCTTGATTTCAGCTCAGGTCATGATCTCACTGTCGTGGAATCCAGCCTCAAGTTGGGCTCTGCGCTGAGTGTGGAGCCTCCTTGGTCTCTCTCTTCCTCTCTCTCTGCCTCTTCCCTCTCACTTGCTCGCTCTCTAAATAAGTAAAATAAGTAAACATTTTTTTTTTAAAGAAGAGATTTGGACACAGACATGCCCAGGGAAAAGGTGACAGTCTACACGCCAAGGAGGTAAGATGTGGCAGGAATCCACCTTGTTGACATGTTAATCTTGGGCTTGTAATCTCCAAAATTGTGAGAAAATAAATGTCTGTTGTTAACACATTGTCTGTGGGATTCATCATGGTGGCCCTAGTGGACCTAATATATAGTCCAAGGCACTTCTGGTCAAGACAGAGGGAACCCACCCCACCAGGCTCTCCTCAACCCAAGGACGCCCCAGCACTGAGAGTGGTGCTGAGCGGAACCAACCAGAAAACTCCTGATCCCCACTTCCTGCTTCTTTCTGACCTTGTGGAAGCAGACCCATTCTGTTGAAATGTAAATTGTAAAACGTTTCACGCTATAAGGCTGTGGCTCTCCAAGGCCACAGGGAAGGGTTGGTGAGAGGGGTGTCAGTACTGCCCTGCAGGCCGGAGTTGAGGGTGAGGAGGGAGCAGGCCCACAGGCCCACGGGCAAGTAGCCCCCACCAGGGCTAACCACAACTGCTGCCCCAGTGGCCTCCCGTGGCCCACGCCTGTGGTCCACGAGCAATCAATCCTTTAACAGCTGATGGGGGAAGAGGCAAAACTTCAAGCTCGGTTTCCCCATTGGCCCGTGGTGTCTGGTGAACTGCAATTCACTCCGCCTTCTTTCCAGAAGTGCTTCTCCTCCTCCTTCCAGAGAGGTCGATCCCTAACAAATGTGCCACTTCCCAGGTGCGTCCCAGCATGGCCTTCCAGGGGACCCAGCCTCCAGATGGAATGGACCAGAAATCAGCCTCCATGCAGGCTGAATGCCACGGTGTCCACAGTCAACACTGGAGTAGCTCGAACATCGTGATGTTAGTAAGAAAACAAAGACCAAAAAACAAGGAGGAGATGCCCCATATCAGGGGTTATGTGCTTACATACTGTCCCTCCACGCAGTCCCCAAAGGGGAGGGCTTCCCAGGGGAACCCCGTGCAGTTTCTGCGCCCCCCCCCGCCCCAGATCGCGGAGCTGTGCCTGAATCTAAGGCTTGTGTGCACGTTCCCTGATGGCATCGACCCAGCCAAGGCTGGTCTGCTCTTTAACTGGCATACTGGAAGGGAGAAAGGCAGAAAGCACAAAACCTTCTGTCTTGGGGTTACAGCTTGTGTAGACTTTGCACATTCGAAGGGAGCCTTGCTTTAATCGGTCTGTTCCCTCAACTCTCCTGAGGGGCCCTGCTCCTTTTCTGCCTTCTTTCCCATTTCCAGAACTGAAGTCACACACACACACACACACACACGTGCACACACACACACACACTCACACACACGTGTGCACACACACGATTTCCTGTGAATCCAAAAAACAAGAAAGAAAACAAAAAGCTGGCAGATGCTGATTTTTCCGCTTAACTGCACATATTTTATAGTATTTCTCTGTGTTTTTCTCCCAAGACGCCCACCTGACCTCACTCGCTCTCCAAATTCCCTCCATTGTGGCCAAATGTCACAGATCGTGTGAGGGTTTCAGCCCGTGAAAATACGCCGTAAATGAGCGCTCTGCCCTGTGCTCTTAACCCTTCCCTTCCCTTGGGCAGCAATCTCTTTTTCCTAAATGAAAAGCCCCTTCATTAGCAAGGTCTTTGCGAGGCTGGGCAGGGAGGGAACTGTACTACCCCACCTCTAAGAAGCGATATGAAAACAATCAGCTATTGCTTCGTATTTGCATACAAAAGTCGTGGCATTTCAACTAGTATTTCACAGGCTGGGGAGAAAAACACCCAGCTATGCTTCCCTCAAATAGTGCAAAGACAAAGAACCTGCAGAAAACGTCAGAGCCTTGAAAACCCACCTTAGAACTAAAAAAAAAAAAAAAAAAAAAAAAAAAATCGGTTACAAGAAAAAGAAAAAAGAAAGGAAAAGTTATCACAAAAATTTAAACAATTATTTCAGAAACCAGCTTAAGGGAAAGACAATTCTTTTATCACAAGCACACACTGAGCTGTGATTTCATATTCACATCAAAGTCGACTTTTTTTTTAGAGGTTTTCAGCAATTTCTGAAAATATGAGCCATTTTCAGGGATATGTAGTACCAGGCACAACAATATTCTGAGCTCCAACATGACTGAAACAGGGTTTTATTCCTAAGACATTTCTCCCAGACATCTAAATAGATGTCCCAATTTTAATCTAATTTGGAAAGAATCTTTCCTGACGGGAGGCTCCAAATTCAGGGAGCTGTTGGTCTCCAAAGGCTCATGGATGTGGCTGGAGGGGAAGGATTCAAATGTGGTTCTTAGGGAATTCGTGAATTTTCCAGGTTTCCGTATCACCTGTGACTGCTTATCTCTGGTTTGCTGTTTTAAGTCTGCATTCCAGTGTTTCTAAAGGGGAAAACTGCTGTGAACACGAACATTTTCCTTCAGAAGGTTTCCTCTTTGCTACTTAGGACAGGGACCGGCTGCTGGTTCTAATCTCGTACCCACTGGGAGCCTGCAGAACTCCCTGGAAAGTACAGTGTATACAGCTCCCGAAATGTTTTAAGCATGTGAAAAATGAATGGAAAGTAACATAAAAGCTCTCGATTTCTCCCCCCACCCTCCTCTATTTCAAAGATTCCTATCGGAACTTGAGGGCCGGGCGACGCTGGGGGAGTCCCAGACGCAGGGTCACGGGCACGAGTCAGTTCTGTGCAGCCCTCGGTCCCCGCTACGGGCCGTGCAGCCTTTATTACTTTTGCGGGACATTCACGTTCTCCAGCTCTGCTGAGATGCAGGACATGAGGAGGTAGAGGGCAACGCGCCCACGGGCTGCTGCCTGAACGTGAAGCTACTGTCGCTTGGTGCCTCGGTCACTTCTGGGCCACCGAACTATAAATTCTTTGGTGATATGGGAATGGTCTGAAAGGTAAGCTGGAAGGACTACACAGAACACGTGCACCTATAACACACAGACTGTTTTACTGTTTGTGTGCCTTTTCCTGTTGGAAATATTTTATTGTTTAGGACACAACACAGCTGTAGAGATGTGTTAATTCGCCATTGCCTTAGCAACAGATACTCAAGCTCTTGTGTCAGGTTCCACCAGTATGTCACCCGGGCCCTCTCCATGGCTCCACCTCTCCTTCCGCCACTGAGTTTCCCAGCCTTTCTCAGAGGGCAGGCCACTGGGAATAAATCAGATGCGTTCTATATATATATATATATATATATATATATATATGTATATATATATATTTAATTCTTTAAGAAAATGTGGCAAGGGATACATAACACAAAATTTAGTCCTTCAACCATGGCTAAGGGTACAATTCCAATTCCACGGCATGAAGCACAGTCACATCGTTGGGTGTCTTACTGTTTTTAATATTGATTTCACGCCCATTTGTTGAGCCTGGCCTAAGACCAGGCTGGTGATAGTGCAGTGACGGAATCAAGAGCCTTGACTTCTTCTTGCAAATTTGATGGCTCTTATATCCAGGGACATTGGTTTCTGACCAGATCTTGGTAAGAGAAAAAGCAAAGGGCACGTGGCTAAAGGCATGCTGTTAGAGAATATGGTGAGGGAGGGCACTTCCTCAGAGGGTGTCTAGGTATGAGACACCAAGAATATGGAGAGGACCAGCCCTGGTGAGGTCTGGAGAGGAATTCTGTGAGCAAAAGAAACATCCAAGAAATGACAACTGAATGCTTTGAGTTGATAAGAAAAAAAAAAATACTTGTGTGTGAAGGACAAAGAGGAGGTCACTGAGACAGAGCATACTGAACCCTGAGATGTAGCTCCAGAGGAGGTCAAGGGGGGATGGGGAGGAGTCCCATGGGACCCAGGGAGGGTGTCAGGCAGGAGCTTCTGTGATATGCTTTACACTAGGGAGAGGTCATTCTGGGATGCCGGGTGTATGCAGGATGAGTAGTCAGGGCTCAGGAGTGAAAGGAGAGAGTGTCCCCAAGGATCCTCTGGAAGTCCTGAAGAAAATGGGGTGATTGAATCAGGCTGATGGTGGCAGAGATAGAAATGTGGGTAGAGACAGCACAGTACTGGCTGGGTCTTGCAGTGGAAATTATGTGACAAAACTGGGATGCCTTCTGGGTGTTAAGCCTGAACAATGCAATACGTGATGGCGCATTTACTCGGTGGGGGAGGGTGAGAGAGAACTGTTTTTATAGGCAGGGAGGCAAGAGTCAAGCGTTGTGTTTGGGAAAGGTGGGGCTGGCAGGTAGACCTAAGAGTCCAGTGCTCAGCGGAGGAGCGGGGTGGGGTCTACATGCATGGGAGCCTCTGGAGTAGAGAGTGTGTTCAAAACTATGGGGCAATGAGATGTCTTAGGAAAAGAATCTGTGTCTATTTTTAAAGGGAACAGAATCTTGGCCTCTGACCCTGGATAAGTCCCTACTCTGTTTTCCATCTGAGGAGCAAGAAGGTTGTCCATGGACGATGCCAAGGCTCCTTTCCAGCTGCAACATTCACAACTTCTTTTAATCTCCTTCCAAGGGCCTTGTTCTTCACACACAAAGATGCCTCTGAGGCGTCCACTGAGTGCTATGCCCTGGATGGAAGGCGGTCATCTAGAAGGCCACCATTACTCTTGAAATTTCTGGCTGACAGAGTTCACCAGTGGCGAGAGGAGAAAGCCAGTTTTCTTGATGATGAAAGATGCTTCTGTTTTGTTCTTGATGGATGTCGTGGTGGTGGAGGAATCAGGGGTGGAGGAGAAGGGGAAGTTGAGCAAGTCTGGGTCAGAAAGTGTTACTTCTCCAAATGTTCGTAGTGGCGTAAGGTCCGGGTCATCACGGCCTCCCTCTGAAACTCCCCTCTGTCTCCTCCACCACTCATTCCTCTTCAACCTTCCTTGAGTCCTCGGGGACTATTAACAGTGAACCAGTTAGATAAGCAGGGAGCAAGTTGGAAGAAGATCAATCTCAGAGTTTATTAAAAATCAGCTATTGCAGAATATTTTTTAACTCCTCAGGGAAAATACTTCCAACAACCATATAAATCCCCTTGGCCTTTAGCTCTGAGCAAACATACCACGGATTCAAAGATGGACTTGGTTTTAAGCCAGCCAGCCTTTCTCGTGTCCAATCCATTGCCATCACATTGACAAGTGTTCCGTCTACAGGAGGCTTAGAAAACTAGAAGAATGAAAAGTGCTCCCAGAACCTAAGTGGTTTTTACGAAAGAACATTTCCTTTGGTATTGCCTGATGTGCCTTACATTGACAAAATGGCAGTTGTGCATGAGGGTAGGAATGAGTCACACAGAGGAAGCTTCTGATCCCAGGTTGGACCCTTCCAGTCGTGTGGCTGTGAGCAAGTTCCTTGACCTCCCAAAGCCCGTTTGCTCATCTATAAAATGGGGATAAGGTCTCAGCACTTCTGTGACTATGATTGTTCCCATCACTCTAAGTGAGTCTCAATATTATTATGACCAGCAGAGGCTGGAGTCTTCAGAATTCCTGCCTTGGTCAATTCCAAATTGTCAATTTACTCACAGAACACAATCACGGGGTTTTCAAAAGTTTTCTTACGATTAACTTTTTTCCAAGGACAGTGTTGGGTGGTGGGGAAGCAACCGCTAGTCGCAGAAAAAGTTGGCTCACATTAGAACCTGATGTTACCTGGCCTAGCAGCACAGCCTTCTTTCAGCAGGGCGTGAACGGCGGCTTCTCATGTCTGAGCAGGAGCCACAAAACCCCTCCATGCGTTAGGTGGAGTTGCATGGTGCACGGACAGGTCTGCAGGACGACACAGTGGTTGGTTGGCCTGAGCTCATTGGTGCTGGAGTCATGCCCGGGTCATGGCTGGGACTGAGCCTTGACAGCCACCAGTCCGTGAAGCCAAGGAAACCTCTGAGGCAGTGGCACCAAGCCTCCCCACTACTGTGCAAATTATTCAAAGCCCTTGTCCGCCTCTCTGCCCTCATCTACCGTGCATGGGGCCGAAGGCTTCAGTTCTGTGCAGCCCAGCCTGATTCTTACCACTGGTGAAGTCCCCCGGGGGCTCACCCACCAGGAGAGCAAGTGCTGGTGCCTGCCTTGTGCAACGTGGCTCTCACAGCCAATTCGGGCTCCGTGGTTTGGCACAGGTACTTCTGAAGTCTTCAGATGGAATTACTGAGGAAGGCTGAGAGGCTGCTGAAGAGCAGAGACGCACTGGCCTTGCAGGCCCCCACAGGCACCCAGGGGAATGGACTTTGGAAGCGGGAAGAAAGGTGACTTAAGAAGGCACGGCTCGGGGCACCTGGGTGGCGCAGTCGGTTAAGCGTCCGACTTCAGCCAGGTCACGATCTCGCGGTCTGTGAGTTCGAGCCCCGCGTCAGGCTCTGGGCTGATGGCTCAGAGCCTGGAGCCTGTTTCCAATTCTGTGTCTCCCTCTCTCTCTGCCCCTCCCCCGTTCATGCTCTGTCTCTCTCTGTCCCCCCAAAAATAAAAAATAAACGTTTAAAAAAAAAAAAGGCACGGCCCGAGCTGGCCAGGACTCCGGCTCCACTGCCTGGGCTGCGGGGGGCGGGGGCGTGCACAGGTGCCTCACCTGTGCCGAGCTGTGGCATCACATCCTGCAAACTCTGGGTTCCTCCTACCTGCCCTTCCAGGTGTCAGGGATGGAGTGGAGAACATGGCAGACCAGGCCTTCCGTGGGGAGGACTGGACTGGAGGGGCGGGGAAAGCCCAGAGGCACACAGCAACTGGAAGAGTGGATCAAAAAAGAGTGTGCAGGACCCGAGTGTGGACGTGGCCATCAAGCCAAGAACAGGCTATAGACCAGTTGCCACGGCTGCGCTCCGACTGTGCAGGAAGCACCCCCCTGTGCACCTGAACGTCTAGTGGAGTCTGGCGCTCTGTGGTCCAGGGGCCAGGGGTAGTGGGGACAACTTGGCCTTTTGATAAACGGGAGGAAGACCAGGAAGATGGGGCTGCGGGGGGTGGAGATGGGAGGGCTGGGCTGGGAGGTGTTTGCTCTTCCTCTAGTATGATGGGAACCATGGATTGATCCGGGCAAATCCTGGATCTGTACCGCCAATGGGGAGTGGGCAGTGGGGGGACAGCAGCTGGGGTCCACACAGGAAGCCACTGTGGTTGAGCCTGAGACAGACTCAGGACTGCCAGCATCAAGGAGACAATGTGGGAGGAAGGAGAGCTAAGGAGGGTGGGAGATGGGCCCCGCCTGGGGATGCACAAGCCCCTGGCCACCCTGTCCCCACTGCCCGGCGTCACGAGTACCTTCAGTTAAGTAACTGTGGTTGCTTCGTTAGCACCTTGCAAAGGGCTTCTCTCATGGTGCTGATGGGGTTGTTCAGAGCCTACTAATTACTGAGCAAGCGGGATGGGCACACCGTGTTGGGGATCTTAATCTAGGACAGGGTTTTTGCGAGGTTCAGGAAGTTCTCCGGGAGGGCCATTAACTCTACTGAGCCACAAGGGACTCTTCAGCATCCTTGGGGAATCACGCACAAAACCAGGCTCTGGCTGAGGGCATGTGAACTCGTTTCAGTTTTTGTTTATCCTGGAGAAGTAAGAGCTTGATTCCCTGTAGAATCAGCGAATGATAAACTCTCACCTGTTCTAGAATGTTCAGTTTTGAATTCCACTATCATGCTATTCTAAATAGAAGTGGGATGATATCCAGTCACACACCTTCAAAATGTCAGTTACTATTTTTAAGGATGGTTTCCATTCACCTCGTCAGGCGAATCACTGAGCTAAAAAAATAATCGTCAATTGAAGATGCTCTTTGATATTAACACTGGACATTTTCTTTTATAGTTTAATTAAAGTCATGTTACAGTCTTGTGTCATAACCAAATCTCTATTTTACAAAACAAAAAAATTAGCCTCCATAGTGTTTTGCCAGTTCACCCAAGAGAAAAAAAATTCACAGTATACTATGCATGAAAAAAAAATCAAGCTTAGACATTTCTCTACTTTCCACTGATAACAACTCGTCAAAAATGGAAGATTTTGCAGAAAATCTTAGAAAGATTTATTCTTAAAGTGTCATAATTATGCATAAAAGTCTCCATTATGTCATGTCATCTGAGCACTTCCTGAACATTGAAACCTTCAATAATTAATTTTAATATGAAATTTGGCTGCCGCTGCACATTTTAAACAACAGCTAACTGGACTACTTAGATTAAAACACATCCGTAACTTGGAAGATGTTTATTTCTTGTAGGATGTAAAAATATTTTCTGTGTTTCTTTTTGTGGGTGTGGATTTCGTGACAGGAGAGTTTTCGTTCCCAGATAGAGTAGATTTAGAGAAGTTTATTTTGCCAATATTGCTGGACTGTGAAATCTTGGATTGAAAGAGCTACAAAAAGACAGATCAAGTAAAAAATCTCTCCCCACATCAAAAATGCAGAACGACGTTAAAACTCCAACAACAACAACAAAAAGATTTCAGTATTTCAGTTCATGTACCTCGCACAATCTGCCACTCTCCAAGATATCCAAAAGCTCCAGATAAATCATCGCGGACTTGCGTATATTGATTAAAACATCAAGCAGTTACATATAAACCAATAATGAATTACTTCATGCTGGAAGATAAAACTTTGTGATATTTAAAATTACAGACTTGAAAGTAAGTAAAATTACCCCTAATTACGCAGAAGGGAGCAACACCTTAGCAGTAAACAAGATAAGCACCTCAAACAGCGCTAATAATTTTAATTAACATTTCCTAGTTTCCTTTCACCTCTTTTCAAGGTCACCTCCTCCTCCCTCTTTGAGGAAAGGCACCACAGCTGCCACAGCAAAACGAACTTCCCTCCAAGTCCTTAGCGTGAGGATTGAGACACGATATTTTACAGCCCCGGTTTTTAAAAAAATAAGTAATTGTGCACCAAGGTAAATATTGAATCATAGCAGCCCGTTAGCAATGATTTAAAAATGAATTGCAAATCGAATTTTCCGACCTTGTTAAGATTGTAACTTGTCTTTGCTAAGTCCCTCGATTTGAATTATGAAATACGCCTGAACTGTTGAATATTCAGATTATAATCCAAGTCTAGGAGAGTTTAGCTATCAATGCTGCAAATGAGCCTCATGCATAACACAACCTATCTACATAGTGTTTGTATTCTCTGTTGAGTACCGATTAATACATTCATTTGTTCAAGATTTATGATTTTGCTAAACTGTTTTCTCTCTTTTGTAAATTAAGAAACCAGTAAGAATGGGGCTTTGTTATATCAATGGGTTTGTTCCATGCCACAAATTTAATGTACGGGGTCACTCAGAATATAATGTGTAGCGAAAGAATCTCATTAGGCTAAAATGAATGTAAAATGTGTCAATTTGATCCAAATGAGAACTGTAGTAAAACCATGTTTGATGTTCATGTGCAATAAATCTTTAACATTTGTCTGTAAAGTGTTAGAGAACCCACAGGGAAATCTGTGTTTGTGATAGCAGCACTTTTCCCGCGATTTTCCTCTATTATTCTTTGTTGGCATTTAGCATATGGAAGTGAAAGTGAAAATCTAAGATGGGGGTTATTAACTATGATTCCAAAGTAAATAGAAAATGCACCATGCACTCGTCTTGGCACTCTAGAAAAACTAGGAGTCGTTTTAGGAAACGAGGAAAGCAGACCTTTGAAGACACCTTCACTGTGCATTTTGAGAGATGCTATAAATAGTCCTTCGGTTACAATCTTGGAAAACAGCGCCCGGTTTGATCTATGTTTGCCTTGAGTGTCTTTTAGTTTTAGATTTGATTTGGGGAAGATTTTAATGTTTTCATTTTATGTTGCATATGTGATGACCATTATCTTTCCAATTCATTTTTATTTTGATAGATTCATATTGTTAATTACTGTTGTATTTCAATTTTCTCCCTAGTATTTTTGTTCCTTCATAATGGCTTTATGGTTCACTGGACCGAAATGAGTAAAATGAAAGATTTCCAAGATTTCTTCTGGGAGTAATTTACAAAAGACCACCATTTTTTAATTGCTCCTGATGTTTAGTTCTGGATATCTGCTTCAGAAAGAAATCAATCTCCGTCTTTTAGGTGCCATACTGAGCACATCATCATCTCTTTTAGAAAACTTGATAATTAAACCTTTTTTTCTCCTTAAATTACTTAAACATTTTCCTTCTCAGTCTGATTCCTCTAGCAGCTTAGAGCACAATAGTGCACATATTATCTCTGTTTACATTGACACAATTCTTTTCTTTTTTGTAGAAACTCGTTTTGCTCTTTAGTGTAGGGAAAAATAATAATTATCAGTGTGACGTCAAAAATAATTAAGGGAAATAGCAATGTTTACCCAATAGGAGAATTCTTCCTGTGCAAGAATGAAAGAGGATTAATCTCCCAATATTACTATGATTAAAATCATCTGCAGAATCCCAAGTACAAGAAAAAGTTAACAATTGATACATCTTCAGTAAGAAACAACTTATTAAAATTTTTTTAATGTTTATTTATTTTTGAGAGGAAGAGAGAGAGAGAGAGCACAAACAGGGGAGGGGCAGAGAGACAGGAGACACAGAATCAGAAGCAGGCTCCAGGCTCTGAACTGTCAGCACAGGGCCCGACGCGGGGCTCGAACTCACAAACCGTGAGATCATGACCTGAGACAAAGCTGGACGCTTAACTGACTGAGCCACCCAAGTGCCCAAGATACAGCTTATTTAAAAAAAAAAAATGGTATGTTAAAGATTTCATAGCATCATTGATAAAATCAGTGGGAACATCCTGTCAAGAAGAAAATTCTTGTGAGGCCCCTTGCAAAGATTCTCTTAGAAGGCAGTGTTGCCTGTTCTCAGTAACAGGGAACACACATTCCCAGGAAATGTGCTGACTTCAATGTCAAATTAGCACGTGGATGGAGAGGGACCTCTCTCTTCCTTACCTTTAACTAGACGGCCATTGCCAATTTGGCACAGAAAATTGTCACAGTGAGACATCTCCTATAACTATTTTCTGTACTATGTAGTCACCCCAAATTGTAATGTTGCAGTAACTGATCACCAGCATTCTTCTTTTCTTTTGGAAAACTCTACTCTTAAAGTTCATGCTGATTAAAAATGTCTGTGTTACAAAAACAGAGAGAGTAAACTATTATCCTTATGTCTGCACCAAATATTGAGTTATGGCTCATGCCCAGACTAAGATTCTTCTTTCGCGGCAGGTTTATACAGTCTAAACCGGGCTGTGAGTCTGTATGTGACAATCCTGTTTCTCCTTTTCACTTGATATCCAAAGGACTGGTCCATATTTTCCATCAGAGTTTAGAACATATTACGTGACACTTTTTGCAGCAGGTTTATTTTCCTAATTATGCTTGGCTTTGATTAATATTAAAATCGGTTGCCATCTCCTCAGTGTACATGGTGTTGGAAAGAGGCCCAGGAACACACAAGGAGTCGAAGGGAAGCCAGCCGGATATTTTACTGTGGACGATTCACATACAGGATCAGGAGTGGACTGTAGTGAATTCTGTTCAAGAATCATACTTCTAGAAATAGCTTCCACAGGAAGGAAGGAAGGTCCAGGCTCTCAACCAAGGGCAGCCTCCATTGGGCCATAACACGCAGGCTTCCACAGGCACACGTCCACAGTCAGAGGGAGATTCACCATCAAGTCTGAAGCCTCTGGGCTCACGTTTGGGTGGGCACCTAGCAGGGTTCTGGGAGTCCCCCAACAGTGTTGCACTTGTAATCTGGAGGACCTCCAACATGATATAAGCTCTTGACTCCCCCACCCCAAAAATGTGCACATATTTTGTTTTCTGGTTTTATTTTCACTTGTGCATGTATCCAGGCTTGAATTAGAAACAACCTATTTGAAGGCAAGGGGGGTGGAGGAGGGCACAACCTCTCCCTTGGGTCCATTTCAATCTCCTGGAAAAGGCATGTCTCATACATAATGTCCTTGAATGCCCTCCCCAGGTCCCCACACCCATGCCTTCCTTCCAATTTCCCCAGCCAACTGTAGCCCCTAGTCTGGGGTCTCACCAATATCATGCCCAATGCCCCTTTCCTGCCCATCTCCATTGCTTGTCCTGCCTGATTAGTCTTTCTACTGAACATACCACTCATCTGTTTGGACTGGAATGCAGAGTGAGAAGGAACAGTCTCCTTAGCTACATTCAAGGACCCCCGTGGCCCAAGCACATACCCTTCTCGACCAGCTGCCCTTCTCCCTTATGCACACTCTGTATTCTAGGCAACTTGTAGAGGTAGAAGAAAAGACCAGGGAAGGAATTCCCCACCTACCCCTGACCAGCCCCGTGAATTTGCATGCATGAAATCCCCTATGCTTCCATTTGTGCCTCTATAAAATCATGCTGAAAATAGTTCCTACCCCACAGGTCTAGTGTGAACATAAGCAAGGTAAAATATGTAAAGTTTGAGGCAGTGCTTGGTACACAGTAGGTGCTCAATAAACGCCATGTTCTGTTTTCAATACTGACAATCTCCTAACTGTCCGTGCTGATCTCATGGCAGTCACTTAGCCTCCGTCAATTTATAGAGTGCTCTTCCCCAACCCTCACTTACCTGTCAAAATCCTCACCGCCCTTCAGGACTTATCTATTAAGTATCCCACACTTGGCTTTGTCACTGTCCAAAAGGGGCCCTGTCTCAGCCACCTCTGAATCTCCAGGGCCAACTGGAACAGAGCATACACTCAACAAATTAGCGTTAAATGAATAAATGAGCCGAAATGTAACCTCTTCCAAGGAACCGTTCCAACCCCTCCCATCCAAAAGCACTCTTGCCCTCCTCTGAGCTCGGATAGACCATTTTTCTGCACCTTTAAGGTGGTGTCGAATACTTTCGGGTCTTATAATTGGGGAGATGAGCTAAACACAAACACAGCCATAATATATTGAGCTCCTTGGGGGCAAAGGCTGTCTCAGCTGCTATGATGGAAACATCCATGACATTCATGGCAGACCCTAAAGGATTATTTTGATGGAAGGTGTTCCTTGCTCCATGTAATAGATCCAATTTAGCCAAGTGCTCTATCAAGCAAGTTTCCGATGCTCTCATTGACTTAATTATAGATACATAAAATTTGGCACGGATTACATGAGTGACTATTTAACCCCTAGATCCCCAGATAAATTGTTGACATTGTTTTGGAAATAATCCCTAAAACTTGAGTTATTTTTTTTCTCCCCCCTAGCACGAAGTTTAGAGCGATTTTTTTTTTGAGAGCTCCCCTCCCCCACGTCGTTCCAACCCTTACACTTGCAGTTCTCTCTGCAGACATCTTTGCCCAGTAATAATTACGGTGTGTTCCCAACCTAACTGATGGCTGGTGTCCTCATTAAGGACCATTACCCTGAAAAGGGTGTTTATTGAACCTGGCAGAGTGCTGATATTTGTTAGACCCTGTCATATGGTTGATGGCGTTTAGTCAGAACTCATTCGGAAACAGGAGTGAGCCGTTCAAACTGGCACCGGCAGCAGGGACACGGAGGTGGGCTCAAGATGGCAGCACATCTCTTCATGGCGCCCGCAGGCCAAGGAAGGCTGTTCCGCCAGGTGGCTGGACTCCTCCACTCCCCCAGCTCTGCATTTCTGTTAAATGGATTTCTTTTGAGTGAGAGGTACTCATACCAAGTCGACAGAAATGAGAGAAACCACGATATGTTTGAATTTCATAACCACTTTTCTCCTAGACACGCCACGCCAGGATCATTTTAAAAGGATTGTGACTAATTAGAGAATTGATACCATTGGGGAAAAGTATGTTTTCAGATAAACCAGTAATTTAATTCTTTATATAATTACAAAGGATTGGGCTCACTGAAAGATGGAAGAATTCATTATCTTCCAGGGAGATATTATAAAGATAGAGGTTTTTGTATAAATACCTAGAATTGCTCTACGTGTTAGTCATTATATTTCTTAAAAATACACATGTCATAGAAAGTGGAATGTTGGGGTGTCAACATACTAAGACAGGACCAGAGTCTGGATCAACACTCTGGAGTTTGAGCCTGGCTTTCTCACTTCTCCCAGCTGCGGGAGAACTCAACGCTTCTCAGCTGCAATCTTCTTTTTGGTAAAATCCATTGACTCCAGTGATTTGAAAGTATGTTGAATGTGCTGGATATGATGATGTAAGACCAAGCAAGTGAAATAAGATTCCATTTCTTAGAGGTAGTCACAGTCTGGTGGAGGGTAGGATAGTGTATTTCTGCAAACATTTCTTGACATATATACATTCCACAAATAGGTGTAGAGACCTGGACTTACAGAAACACAAAAGCTAAAAGACCTAATTCTCCCCAAAAAGAATGGACTCAAAGTCAAGACAATGGCTACCATTGATGGTCGATTTTTCTTGAGGGCTTACTGTCAGACCTCTGTACTGATTATGTACTGACACTATCTCATTTAATTTGTTGAAACACCATATACTGAATCTCTAAATTGTAAAGGATGAGGGGTACATCCCCCAGAGGAGAAAGAAATGAAAGACAAAGGGAACAGCCTCCAGGGAAGAACCAAAGCATCCATGTACCTGTTCATCTATTTATACCCCAAATATTCTGGGGGTGGGACACTGTACTGGGTTCTGGGATTATAGCAGGAGACAAAAACAGTCTTCACTGTTTTGCGATGATCCAAAACATGCTCTTCAAGTGATTACATAGTTACTCAAATATTTTCTCAAACACCATGTCCAGAGTCTCTGTTTGGGGGGTGGTGACACCTGGTACAGAGACTATGAGGCAGACTTCATCCCACCAGGGCAACAGGCAGTGGAGCTAAGATTTAAAGGAAGAGAGGAGAGAGCTAGCCCTAGTTGAGAAGGAAAGAGAAACCAGGGCAGGGAACAGCAGGTGTGAGGGCCGGGAAGAGGCCAGGAGGCTGGAAGTTGAGACTGGAGATTGGAGCAAGGTTGGGATGGAGGGCTGGTGGCCCCTGCAGGGCCTCGCCGACCACGTGAGGGCATTCCGTCCTTGTGCTAACAACTACAGAAAGCACAGAGACTAATCCAATTTGCATTCTGACTGTGGTGTGGTGGAAAGATTGCAAAGGGTCAGCATGGACACTGGCTCACCAGACAGGAGGCCACTGCCATGGTCTGTTGGTAGTGTGGGAGAGGAGGTACGTAGATGACCTCATGGTACTTAGGAACTGTTCTGCCTGTCCACCTGGGATTCCTCTAGGATGCAGGTGATACAGGCCATATAGGTCACAGATTCACTCAACAGAGCAGGGTCCGTACATGTTTTTCTCCGAAGCAAGAATCTGGAGACCGCCATCCCAGGGTGGGTGCAGTGGTTGTAGGATCCCACAGGGTGCATGTCCAGGCTTCTTCCCTCTTCTCTGCAACCCTTGGCAAGGACCTTCATTCCCTCAGGCACTCCTGACTACCTGAGGGTGCCCCAGTGTAAACCTCTTCACATTCCAGAAAGAAAGATGGAAGCAGCAGAAGGAACGGAAAGCAGGCATTTCCCAGACACCCCAACTCACCAACTCTTGGCTCTCTTTGGCCAGAATTGTGTTGCATGAACACCTTGGTGGTGAGGGATGCTGGAGGTGAAGTTTATTTTTTGTTTAGCTGCTGGGTTTTGGCCAGGAGCACTGTTGCCCAAATAAAATCAGATTTTTTATTAGGGAACTAGAAAGGAAGAGTGGATATTGGGTAGGCAACAAACAATGTGACCACACTTCCCTTCCCTTCCAGTCACTATATTGTTTTGTATTGATGCTATTTATTAATACCTGGCTACGGTCCTATTTGTTGACTGTTTTTCCCTCCTGTAAACTCCAGGATATGGAGGGCTTACTTGTCTTGTTCACTACTGATTCCCACGAGGAGAGCCTAGCACATAATTGGTGTCTAATAAATACCTGTTGGATGAATAAATGAGAGGTGAATTCTTGCAGAGTTGGTGACGGATAGGAAATGGGGGAGGGGGATTTGGAGAGAGAAGCTTAGAATGACTCCTGTTTCTACTTGCTCCCAGGAGCAGGTGGTGGAACCATTTATGGGGCAGGGGAGCCTGCAAGAGGGCAGTTCAGGGGTGAGGTGGGCTGGCTGGTGGGTGCCAGAGGGAGCTCCAAATGGGCAGCTGGCTAAACAGATGTGGAGCTCGGAGGAGAAGTCTGGCTAGAGATGCGCCTTTGAAACTCATCCAAGAATAGGTGGAAATCAAAGCCAAGGTTGTGGATGAGATTACTGAGGGAGAAAACATACGAGGGAATGACCATTCCGTCCCTGGCAGTGGAGGTTAGATAGGGGAGAGGTGTGAGAGATGAGCTGAAAATGCTAGAAGAGATCAGCTCCAGGTGTCTTTCTCGCCCTAGTAAGGCACCAGGATTGAACTAGACCCCGTACTCATTCATCGATTCACTCAGTGAATATTTATTGATGTTTACTATATGCCAAGCACTGATTCAGGCCATGAGCTATGAAAATGATTAAGAAACTGCCCCAAAGTACCTGGCTGCCCCACTGGGGAGAGAGGAATGTGAAGAAAATACCATAATTCAATGCAGCAAGTGAAATGACTAAGATATGCACACAGTCATCTAAGCCAGAGAGAGGGCTGGGTGCGTGTCGGCATGGCATTGGAGCTGCTGTAAATGATGCCCAGGGGTGAGCCAGGTGGCCAGGTGTGTATAAAAGATACATCAACTCTAAGAGATGCCATGGAAGGCGCATGGTTTGCTCAAAGCACTTTGAGCTGTGCAGCGTGATTGAAGGCAGTAGCACCAGTGTGGAGGGTGGCTTTGAGGGAAAGCTGCATGGGAGGAGAATGGTCAAGAGGTCTGGCAGTGGTCTGGGCTGGACGAGTCCAGTGCTGGTTCGGAAAACAGATTTTATCGAACGTGAAGATGAGGGAGGTTGGGGCATTGGCAAGGCTGGAGGTCAAGCAGGATTCTCAGACTTCTATCTTGGAGCACAGGCACATGGTAATTCTACCAACGACCCAGGGGAAGAATCATGAGGGAGAATGAGGAAACCACCTCTGGTTGAATTACCCACCTGCAGGATACTATACTAATGGACTTCTGTGGGCTAATAATATTGGTAGTAAAAAAGAAAGAAACAGAGGCTGGGATGTCTCCCAAGTTTCTGCCTTTGGTGGCCAAGGGGACCATGGTGCCAGGAGTGGAGAGGAAGAGGCATAGATATGGGGTAGGAAGTCTTGTTTCTATGAGGCTCTCACTGGGGGTGTCTGCCTAAGGACCAGAGGGTGGGGTCTGGAGCTTGAGGAACAGAGGGTTTTTTTGTTTCTTTTTGTTTTTGTTTTACATGTTTTTAACTTATTTTTGAAAGAGAGAGAGTGCGTGTGCATAAGTGGGGAGGGGCAGAGAGAGAAGGAGACACAGAATCCGAAGCAGGTTCCAGGCTCTGAGCTGTCAGCATGGAGCCTGATGCGGGGTTCGGACCCACGAACTGTGAGGTCATGACCTGAGCCGAAGTCTGAAGCTTAACCGACTGAGCCAGTCGGGCGCCCCAAGGAGCAGAGGTTTTTGAGGCTCGAGGAACAGATCCCTATTGAAGCCAAGGGAAAGGTCGGCTCACCAAGGGGAGGAGGAGGGCTGTTGCATAAGGGGTTCTGAACGTGGGGGTGGGAGAGAGCTGTGTTGGGGGTCAAATGATATGCAGGCACAAAGAAGTGGAAGGAATTATTTCATGACACTAAAGGACGTTGAAAATATTGTGTGTCGATAGTATCGATCTAAGATTACACATACCCCAAAATTATTAATGGCTGCAATTATACAAACAATATAAACTTCAACTATGAGACCCATATGTGTATATATTTCATGCATTTACATGTTTTATAAATGTTTATGTCCATATATTCATATGGTAACATCCAGCCCCACACTGATAGGACAGAAAGAAAAGTCAGAAATGCACCAGAAATGCCGGCTTCTGACTCACTAAGCAAGTAGGTCGCTGGGATGTGTGACGGGAGAGAAACACCATGGACTTGGAGGGCTTGGAGGGTGTCGCCTGAAAACCTCCTTCCCACACATAGATGGATTCCTCCAAACGCCCAGAGAAAAGTGTAAAATTCAATCTATCCACATGCTTGTGTTTATGTTGAAGAGCACACCACAGTCCTTTCGACTGAACAAAGGCTGTTTCCCTGAATTGCCTCAAAACCCACATTAACTCTATGGCAGTGACTACAAAGCCTAGGCTTCCGACTCCCCAAACCAGCTTTAGAAGTCTGAAATCAGTGTGTGTCCGTAAGATGGTGGGGGACCTCGTGCTCAAGGAGAGTGGTCCCTGAGTGGACAGAGGCGCCTTTTTCTTGAAGGCTGCTCTTTGAGGTGGTGGGTTGTGGGGCTTGAGGATCCTTCACAGACGAGCTGGGGGACCCCTTACCAATCGACTAACTACTCTTCCAGCGGTTTCTTTATCTGAAATAATAATAATGTGGCTAGAGGCCATGCCTGCCCCCCAGTGTCACACCGCGGGTCTGAATCGATCAGTCGCGAGGACGCGTGCCTAGGGCAGGATCTCAGCAAGCCTAAGGTACCTTTCTCCCACAAGCACTAGGGGAGAGGGGCCAGGAAAAATCCAATCAAGGAAAGAGAATACTGGAAAAGATAGGCTGCTCTGTGTCAGAAAGTAAACCTGGGCTTTCCCCCTTCGTCTGCCACAAAGGAAGCATTTTGCAGCCCTACATTCCTTCCAACAGGACAAGGGTCTGGCTTCCCGCTGGCCTCGAGTGATCCCTGGTACTCCCTGCCCAAGGCTTCATGAGGTCAGCTTGACAGACAGGGGGTGTTTTCTCAAGGGGGTACCAACCGTCCTTCACTCCAACTTGGTTCCCTTTGTTAATGATAACCACGTGGAGCCGAACGCATGCCTCTTCTGGCGGCCAAGGTGCATTGTCTCTTCGTTCGTGTATTTTATGCTTTTGATTTACAGTTTGCATGCACTTCTCGGCTACAGAGTGCTCAGCCCCGACCACGCCCTGGGCACCGGGGAAGCCCGGGTAGAGCATCCCGGCCCCAGGCAAGGAGCGTCCCGAGAATGGAGACCTGGTCCCCAATGCACGCGCTGCTCTGGGGAGCAGTGCAAGTGCCAGGGTCCGTTTCGCTCTGCCGCTAATTTGTATTCCTTTGTATCTGTGTCAGAGCTTCTGTCGTGAAGGCACAAAGGGACGCCCCGGCCCTGCCCTGCAGCTGCCACCCTGCGCGGTGACACGTGCTCGCCAGGTGGCCACGCAGCATCGCGAGCGGCACCTTCTCGCTGGACGCGGGATTTACCTCCAGGAGGCACGCCAGGCTCTCAAAGGATAAGAGCTGCTGGAAGTCGGTTCTTTCTCTCAGCTGCCTAACGCAGAGCAAACTAAATAGCTTCAGTGTAATCACAGTCCGTGTCGGTGAGTGTGAAGGCTTGTAAGATTCAAGGGATTTCATTGGACCCGCCTCTGTTTCTATTGCACTGGAAAGACTTGCCCCTGCTGCTCTGTCACCTGCAGGGCGTGGCGGCCCCCTTTATGGTCTCCACGTCAGTCCATCTGTCCGTCTGTCCCTCCTCAGCTCCTGTCTGCACGGGGCGTCCCCACTCAGGAGTGAAAAATGCCACCTGTATGTATCTTGACCTGCCGTGACTTTCAGCGTCAGGTCTTTGATGCACGACAGCCCGGGTCCTCAGCCTGGTCTGCAAGGTCCTCCTGGGTCGCCCTGTCAGTATCTGGCTTGTCCCTCATCGGCCTCCTCTTGAGCTACTTGGTAAATAGGGTGTGTGCATCTCACCAGCCCGGCTCCCTTCCTCGGGCCTGGCTCTGGCCACAGGGCTATCCTGTAGACGTCTTCTGCTTGCCCAACACATTGTCACCAGCAGCATCCTCAGCCTGGAACACACACACGTGCATATACACGCACTCACACACAGACACGCACAGTCGTCCCTCCCCGCCCTGCCCATCTCTTAGTGTGCATTTGACATGTGGCTCCCAGGTGAGGGTCCGCGGGCTGTCGGCGGGCCAGGCATGGCTTCCTGTCCTCGCTCCCTGCACCTGTCCTCACACCATTCCCCAGCTCCTGGTGACACCACTCACCATGGGCTCCCTGAGGCTGACTTGACATTTGACACTGTTCCAGACCAGAGCCTCAGGAAGGAGCGCTCAGTCTGTCACAAACATGAAGGGACCGCTGCTACTCGACAGCGTGGGGCCATGGATCCCACAAATGTTCCACGAAATGCGCTGTGGATGTCCTAGAACTGGAAGTGGCTAAGTGGCCAAATTAAGAATAATTTATATGAGTAAATTATAATACACCCTTAAGACGGAAAAAGAACGCACCATTAGGCATTTTTTTCAGAGAATTTTTAGTGCCCTGGGAAAATGATCACAACAACAGGTTGAGGGGGAAAAGAAACATAAAGAACCAAACACACCGCCTAGCAATTATTAAATAAATGCAAACACAAAACTTAATTTGCTAAATACCTATTACGACATATTAATATAATACATAAAATAGTATGGGGTGGGTACCAGGTGCAGAAATATCAAAGGCAACGATCAAATATGATTTTTTTATTGCGCTTTTTCATGATCAGAAGGAAACACTAAAAATGTAGGGAAAACAAACCCTTAACAAAAGAAAACCCTAGTCTATACCTTTTTCTTTTTCATTCTGGAGCGCTGACTCAGCAATGCTATGTGGCCTCGTCATCCCTCAGTGTCTTCCTACACCCACACCGCCGGCCCCACCCACCCCTGCACCCCACACACCCACACCTCTAGGCACACCTACAGCTGTGCCCCACACACCCACACTTCCATGCACATCCACACCTGTACCCCACACATCCACACCCACACTTGGTATCTTTTTGGAAAATAAAACCCAGTGTACCAAAGTCACTTTTAAAATGTTTATATCTGTTGACACGGTATTTTTTTCCTCCCAAGAAATGTATCCTAGAACATACATAAAATTTCATATAAAATATAATCCATGTAGTTATTTATAATTTAAAAAGTGAAATGAAATGGAAATAATAGTCAGATAAGGGTTACAGTATAACAAATATTTTTTATAGTCGTTGGAAATCGCACCACAAGCCCGTGTCTAAGCCCTCTGCCCCACCCTGTTCCAAGATGTCATAATGACATGAAATACAAGGAGGAAAAGTAAAAAAGACACAGACACACAAAAACCCAAGGAGGGTCCACACGTCCTTGGACCCAGGAGAATAGAACACCAGGCAATGAAATAGATCCAGGCTGCAACCCGCTGTGCCTGGCAGAGCGGAAGCTGCTCGAAGTCTCAGGTAGCCATGCTCATGGACCACAGACACCCCAGCTGAAACTGGGCATGGGAGGAGGGAAAAATCCAGACCTAGCCTCCTGCCCAGAACTGAGCCCAGCACCAGTGAGGGCAGTGACCTGGATGGGCCTGGTGTCGCATTGAGGTCCAGGGGAGCCAAACTACAACAGGCAAGCTGCCGGCCTGGGCAGAGCAGGGACGGGGACAGAGAAGTCTTCTCTCTCAAGACGCAGAACACAAAATACTGAGAAACATTTGCACACACCCAGTGCCAAGAGAAGCAGGTAACACAGTCATCGGGGTAAAGATGCATTTGTTCCGGATGAAATTAGAACAATAGACTTACATGAAAAAGATCTTAAAATAAGTTTGTTTAGAATCCTCAAGTAAAGAAAAAAAATCTACTCTTAGAAGGCAAAGCATATGAAGCAAAAAGGAAAACTTCAAACAAGTGTAAGTAACCACGAAAAAATGAGCCAGTTGGAAACCTTAAAAATGTAACAGACAGGGGCTCCTGGGTGGCTCAGTTGGTTAAGTGTCCGACTTCGGGTCAGGTCATGATCTCACAGTTTGTGAGTTTGAGCCCCGCATCGGGCTCTGTGCTGACAGCTCAGAGCCTGGAGCCTGCTTCGGATTCTGTGTCTCCCTCTCTCTCTGCCCCTCCCCCACTTGCACTCTGTCTCTCTCTCCTTAAAAAATAAACATTAAAACAAATTTTTTTTTTAATGTAGTGGACAGAAGGCAGGCTTCTCAACAGCAGCGAAAGAAGCCTCAGTCCGCTGCAGGCTGGTCCCCGAAGCGCTGTGAGAAATCATTTGTCAACTTAGATTTCTGCACCCAGCTAAATAGGATTCAAGAGTGAGGGAAAAATAAACACATTTTCAGATCAACAACGGTGAAAATTTGCCACTCAACCACCCTCACTGAAAGAGCTTCTTGGAAGTCTGACTTCAGCAAGAATGAAGGCAAACCCAGAGGGAAGACGTGGATGTAAGAAATATTGATAAAACACATTGGTAAATGTAATTAATTATTGACAGTGAGAAATAATAATTAATTATGTGTGTGTTGCACGGTGAACTCAACCTTAGGCAACCTTAGTGAGGAAGGGGGAGGGGCAGGAAGTGAGTTGTTGGGTCCTGAGAATGTGCTGAAGGGCTGCCTCTTGCTCAAGAGAGAGATGGAGAGATGGGGAACGGCCCCAACAGGCATGTTCAGATAGTGGCTATACGACATCGAAGCAGAAATAACCACAGAAATAGGAATGCAATCTGTAAGTGGGTTCCAACAGAGAAACATACAAAGAATACAGACAAAAAAAAATTGAAATCCCTTAGCGAAGGGGAGGGCTGGAGGCTCAGTCGCTTGAGCGTCCAACTTCAGCTCAGGTCATGATCTCACGGTTTGTGAGTTCGAGCCCCTTGTGGGGCTCTGTGCTGACATCTCAGAGCCTGGAGCCTGCTTCAGATTCTGTGTCTCCCTCTCTCTCTGCCCCTCCTCCACTCACACTCTTTCTCAAAAATAAATAAACATTAAAAAAATTTTTTTAAGAAATCCCTCAGAGAAAATAGAAATGAGAAAGCATACAAAGAAATGTTGATAAAAGGGGCCCAAGAAGTAAGATAATCATAATTCTAAACGTGTCCCTTATTCCCAAGAATATAGTAGATTAAACCTACATATTAATTTTTTAAATTCAGATTAAATATATATGTATATTTCCTATTACAAATATATGTGTGTGTGTGTGTGTATATATATATATATATACATATATATATATATATATATAAAATATTTGCTTATTTGATGTTAGAGACACATCTAAGAATGGCTCAGTTGATTAAACATCTGACTTCAGCTCAGGTCATGATCTCACCATTCGTGAGTTCAAGCCCCGTGCCCGGCTTTGTGCTGACAGCTCAGAGCCCGGAGCCTGCTTTGGATTCTGTGTCTCCCTCTCTCTCTGCCCCTCCCCTGTTCACATTCTGCCTTTTTCTCTTAAAAAAAAATTAAAAGCAACATTAAAAGTTTTTAAATAGAATGAGCAAAAATATTTTCAGTTAAAAAAATGGAAAAACATCTCAGGGACTGAAAGAAAACTCTTTTAATTGTATTAATATAGAAAATATAAAAATGGAAGGTGAAAACAGACTTTATGAGTTAAAAATAATCAATAAAGAAAGTATTTCAATAAATTTAATTAGAAAACAATAATAAAACACATTTTAAAAAATAAAAGATTTGCTAAACAAACCCTAGTTCAAAGAGGAAATCCTCACGCAGCGATGAAAATTGTAAAATAATTGGAATGAAGGGCCATGACACAAGTTCATACAAATACTTGTGGGATGTATCTAAAACGGTATTTGGAGGTAAATTTATAGCCTTAAATACATTTGTGAAGAGAAAGAAACACTGAAATAAGTAAAAAGAAAATCAAAGAAAGAAATAGCAATTTCAAAAGCAAAAGTAACTGAAATACACAGAGATCTAAAGACGGTTCTTGAGAAAGACTAATTAGACATAAAAAACAACAAGAACTCCAACAAGAATGAATGAGAGAAAAGGGAAAAAAAGTGCTAAAAGTAAAGACATTAAGAATGGAAAGGAGGCTGGACACCTGGGTGGCTCAGTCAGTTAAGTGTCTGTTGATTTCAGCTCAGGTTGTGATCTCACGGATCCTAAGTTCAAGCGCTGCATCGGACTCTGTGCTGATATCATGGAGCCTACTTAAGATTCTCTGTCTCGTCTCTCTGCCCCTCCCTGCTCCCTCTCTTTCAAAAATAAATAAATAAACATTAAAATTAAAGAGTGGAAAGGAAGCTTAACTATAGACACAAAATACTCTAAACAATTTAATGTCAATAGCTGTGAAGTTAGAGAAAATGTATGACTTTCTGGAAAATATCAATACATTAATAAATTGTATTTTATTAATAAATATGGATCAGAATAAACCTACACTCGCTGAATAAATTGAATTGTTAGTAAAATTCTAGAAAAAAAATAGTAAGTAAATAAGAAGCTTAGTAAAAAAAAAAGCCCCCCAAAACACTCTCCCAGATAGTTTAGAGCCAAAGACAGCCTTACGAGTGAATTTTTCCAGACCTTCAAGAACAGGTAATCCCAACCTCACATGGTCATAAAGACTACAAAATAATCCAACGTCCACCGAACTCAGGTTTTTTTCCAGGAATGAAAGAATGGTGCTACATTTATAAATATCTATTCCACATTAACAAATTAACAGAAAAATAACATTTTAGATGTGATCATCATAGTAGTTTCAGAAGGCACTGAATAAACCACCACTCCTGTTAAGCAAACAATTCTTAACTAACAAGAAATAGGAGAAAACTTTGTTGTTTAAATTTTTTTTAATGTTTATTTTTTTTTCAACATTTATTTATTTTTGGGACAGAGAGAGACAGAGCATGAACGGGGGAGGGGCAGAGAGAGAGGGAGACACAGAATCGGAAACAGGCTGCAGGCTCTGAGCCATCAGCCCAGAGCCCGACGTGGGGCTCGAACTCACGGACCGCGAGATCGTGACCTGGCTGAAGTCGGACGCTTAACCGACTGCGCCACCCAGGCGCCCCTTTAATGTTCATTTTTAAGAGAGAGAGACAGAGCATGAGCAGGGGATGGGCAAAGAGAAAGGGAGACACAGAATCCGAAGCAGGTTCCAGGCTCTGAGCTGTCAGCACAGAGCCCGATGTGGGGGACTGAACCACCCAGGTGCCCCAGGAGAAAACTTTCTTAACCTAATGAAAGAGACCATTCCTAAACAAAAAGCAAGCCTAATCCCCAGTGGCAACATATTATCAGCACTTCCTTTAAAGTCAGTTACAAGGAGAGAATATCCCAGATAGTCAATGCAATATGAATACAACAAAGTTTTAAAATGTAAGGAGTGGTCAAAGGATCTTATTTCAGGAAAGCATTATGTCTATCAAATGTAACTCGTAGGAGAAACCAATGGGCAATCGTCATGAAAACCCATTCATAACCTAGTAATTGTGAAACAAAACAGAACAGGATCTTGGATGTCAGACTGGCAAATGTTTTAACAACAGAAACCAGTGCTGTTAAGTGAACTCTAAAATGACACTCAAGTACTCCCTCAGTGGGCACTTAAATTGGTGTGGAAAGCAACTTGTAAATAAATATTGTTTTTATTTATAGGAGTTAATGGGGATATAGACTTTCCAAGACAAGGAGGATGATATTAACATCTTAAAGCTTGGATGCTGATGTCCTGGAATATTAGCTGGCACTTTTCAAGCCTTGGTAAATGAATAAAAGAAACGCGCACAAACTATTTACACGATTCGGATGCATTTGCTGTTTTGTTGCAAATATTTTCTCAGTGTCTGATTGATCTTTTCTGATGTCCCAAGTAGTTTGTCCTCTCGGGGTCAGGCAGCTGGAGAGGGGAGGAGTGGGTTGCAGCCCAGCTATATCCTAGGGAAGGGCCGACGCCTTCATCCACAACACTTCATTGGATGTGAGGGTGTGGCATGGAAGGAGCCAGACAGGTAGGCAGGGACCAGGGAGAGCGTGAGATTTTTAGCACCCTCAGCTAAGGGGTTTGGGCTTTGTGTAATAACTCCTCCAGGTGAAGGCGGGATGGGCAGTATAAAAGGCTTGTGCCTGATAGAGGAAGGAGGTTCTGGGGAGTAGTTTTAATTTAATAATTTTAAGCAAGGGAATGACACAATCAAGTTTTTAACAGGCAAGGAGGGAGGTATGGATAAGTGGAGTATGGAGAATTTTAAGGGCAGGGAAATATTCTGTATGATACCTTAATGGTGGCTACCTGCCCATTGCACACTTATCTAAACCCATAGAGGTGCAGCACCATGAGGGAGCCCTAATGTAAACCATAGGCTTTAGTTAATCGTAAAGTGTCAATATTGCTTTCTCAATTCTAACAAATGGACCACATTAAAGTGAAATGTTTCTTACAGGGAGACCGGGGAGCCGGGCCAAGCTGAACTCTGTACTTTTCAGTCATTTCTCTGTAAATGTAAAAATTTCTTTAAAAATACACTCTATATGGGGCATCTGGGTGGCTCGGTTGGTTAAGCATCCAACTTAGGCTCAGGTTATGATCTCAGGGTTCATGGGTCCAAGCCTCGCATCAGGCTCTGTGCTGACAGCTCGGAGCCTGGAGCCTGCTCTGATTCTGCGTCTCCCTCTCTCTCTGCCCCTCCCCTGCTCTGCTCTGCCTCTGTCTCTCTCTCAGAAAAATAAATGAGCTAAAAAGTACTCTATGAATAACAATTAAACAGGTCATTCTAATGATAAAAGAGAGGCTGATGGGCTGGATGGGGGACACAGTGGTGGCATCTTCATTTTCTGTGCAGGGCTCACTTCAGCCCAGCTTTCTGGGGAGCCCAGCTCACTCTGCCGCGCAAGGGAGCACATGGGGTGGGGACACAGAGGGAAGAGCTGGCAGGTCCTGGTGCTTTGGCTGCAGGATTAGGGTGGCTTGGTGAGCTATTTATAGGGACACTCAAGGAAGTCGCTTAAGAAGGGACGGGAAGCCTTACCAAGGCGTGGGTCTCAGCTAACCCTGCTCACGGCCAGGGCTACCTGGGGAGGCTGGTACCTCTGTGTCGTGAGTGTCAATGCCAGAAGCACCAAATTGTGAGTGTGACCCACACCATGGGAGAATGGAACCAAGATGGTTTCTGTAAGGACAGGACGCAGCTTTGGCAGGAGGGAGCAGCCCACACAATGCACTTAGAGCTGTGTCCTACTGCTTAAAGAAATAAACGGCATTCAGAGTCACTCGACCTGGGCAGATCTGGTCACTCGATCTGGTGGCACCTCCACCAGATAGAAAGGCCTATTGTAATAGGTATCTTCAGTCTTCCAGAGATTGGGAAGAAAATTAATACCGAGCTCTGGGGGGTGGGAGGGTTCACTTTCCCTTTGAGTCTCGTCTCTGGAAAGCCCTGAGTCCCCTGGCTTGTGTAGACCACCTCATAGGACCCTCTGGTCCTGGGTTTCTACCCTGTAGCTCATCTCCCCAAAGTATACCTTGGAAGACTTTCCATTAGAGTTGTTTATGCTTAAAAAAAAAATGGAAGTGGGTGGGTATTTGTACTTTACACGTCATTCATTATTCTAAATGTAATTTTAATCAGTTCGACATGAAAGCATCTTAATATTCTCAATAATGGCACTGGTAACTTTAAATATTAAAACCCACATTAGGAATTCCCCTGTCTATGTAAAAACTGCAGTATTTGCATTATGGATTGTGAGTTTGACCCAGTCTATACTTTCTGAGCTCAATTTTAGATGATCCTTAGTGCTGGTTCCCAAGCCCACAGCAAATGCCAGGGAGATTAGTGGTAAACAAGGCCCTAACACATCAAAATTAAATGTTCCTAATTATCAACTTTAAACAAATCCTCATCATGCAGAAGGGCTAATTCCTCACCACGTGTTTGTGGCACTCAGAGAAGGCTTTTAGGACACACAGCATTACCATAATTTTTTCGACTGGCGTTCTCATAGGACATCAGATGAAGTCCCTACCCTTAATTTTAATTGCATAGGCTGAATTCTTAATTAAAAACTGTACAAATGGATTTTATGCCATGCCAAAAGAAATCCAAGTTCATTAGTCATAAAACCTTTTAAAAATTGATGCAAATATGTGAATTCCTTAAAAGTTTGAACTCAAAGTCCTCATTTTATGTTGAGTTGCTTTTAATCTAGAGAATAATGAAGTCAACATAAATTAAGGGTTTTTTTTTTCCTTTTTTTTTTTTTTTTGGTTGGTTTCTGTCTTTCTGATTTTACATTTTTCCTTGTCGACCGAGATTCATTTTAAATTCAAATTCTTTAGAGATTTGTAGGGGGAAATCCTTGTTGACCTTTTCTCCCTGGGTTTCACAAATGAAAGCTCATAAACCCTTTAATAATTTTGCTTATTAAGACACAATTACATCACCTTCAGTGACAACAGAAATCAGACTTGCCAGTGTCTAAAATTAAGAGGAGCCTTCTCCAAATGCACACGATTTACTGTTTCTTGTAAATCCATAGTTTCTAATTTAAATAATTTTGCCCCAAAATGCTGTCAAAGCCATGCTTGCATTTCAACTTCGCAACTTTTAAACAGAGAGGCTCAAAGGAACTGTGTGTACATTTTCTGTTGTTTTATTTCATTTCATTTCATTTTGTTTATTTTTTTAAATATGAAATTTATTGTCAAATTGGTTTCCATACAATACCCAGTGCTCATCCCAACGGGTGCCCTCTTCAATGCCCATCACCCACTCGTTTTCTGTTGTTTTAAATGTGTTTTGCCTATACACACAGGCATCGAATAAACACATGTATATGTTGAGTGCTGGGTCTCATTGACCAGGAAAAAGCTTCTCTCTTATAGATGGAAGGAATTTGGGTGGTTGGGGGTATAGAAGTTAGTTAGGACTAAATCACAGCCTAATGTTTCTCTGAACAGAACCACCTCTGCAGTATTTGTTACAGCAGAAAATAAAAATTTTGAAGATATGCGTCTATACCTTGAATGCAGCTGTGCTGTCCTATATACTAGCCGGTGGCCCTATGTGATTATTTAAGCTTAAATTGAAAGTAGTTAAGAGTAAATAAAATTTAAAATTTGATTCCTCAGTCATACCAGCCACATTTCTTTTTTTTTTTTTTAACTTACTGAAACAAGATTTTATTTTATTTTTTTAATTTAAATTCAAGTTAGCTAGTGCACAGTGCATACAGTCTAGTCTTGGCTTCCAGAGTAGAGCCCAGTGATTCGTCTCTTACATACAATGCCCAGCGCTCATCCCAGCAAGTGCCCTCCTAAATACCCATCCCCCACTTAACCCACTCCCCACCCAACACTCCTCCAGAAACCTTCAGTGTGTTCTTTGTACTTAAGAGTCTCTTATGGTTTGCCTCAGTATCCACGCCATCAGGGCAGAAGGTTCTACTGGGCAGTGGGGACTTGAGGCATTTTCATGCACTTGTGTGTGTGTTCCATTCTTATCTGTCTCTAGAACCTGGCTCATGTCATGTCCACTTTCGTGCTCACAAAACTTAACACCTTAATACCATTCAGCTCCTAAGAAGTGTGCCTCCCACACGAAGCCACCCCTGACCTCTCCCTCCCTGTTTCTCACATGGCCCCACCCCTGCAGCACTTGGGCTATGTCTCCACCTCCCCAGCCACCCTGTGGCATTGATGAAGAGGGGCTTTCACAAAGAATGTCCTATGTGAGGGTCATGGACCTTCCTTACACCTGTTCAAGACAATGTCTCCCCTGTCTCTAAGAGTGGGCCATGCCAGACACATCAGGATGCTGTAGGTGTGACCTGTGTGTGACAAATCCCACTTGTCCCCACTGATGTGATGGAGCTGCCTCCCAGTCCTTCTCATGTTAACAGACAAGGCCATGGACTGCAGGCGGCCCTGCACTTTCCTCTCCAGAAGCTCCTGAAGGTCAGTGTAATGCTCATGCCATCAGAGAGCAAACGTCTAATGATCACCAGCACTTACCTAATCAAGGATGAGTTTCATTACCCTTTCAAGGAGATTTAGCAGGAGAAAATGCAAGCCCTGGTCAGAGCCTTGGAAATCTGAGTGAAATTATTGGCCTACTGGGTAACCAGTGCAAATATGCGCATTCTCCCTCCCCATGCTTCTCGAACCTCAGAGAGATTGCCATGTATATCAGTCAGGCATTGCCCCAATGCCTGTCATAAAGCAACAGCAATTTTTATGCCTCAGGAGTCTATGGCTCAGTGAGTGGTCCAGCTGCTTCGGACGGGCTTGGCTAACTCGGCTGGATGTGCTCACCTGCCAGCTGCCTATGGTGGCCTTGACTGGGATGATGCCTGTCTGTTTCACAGGTCCCTCACCTTCCAGGGGGCTGGCCCATGAAGCCTTCAGACTGAAGACAGCAGAGTAAGAGAGTGAGCAGAAGCCTGCAGCACTTCCATAGAAGTAAAGCTCAGAACTGGCACATGCTCACTTCCACCATGTTCTGTGGGCCAACCAGCCTCATTAGGTAGCCCAGAGTCAACAGACTCCATCCCTTGGTGGGAAAAGCTGCAAAGTCACATTGCAAAGGGCATGGACCCAGAGACAAGTGAAGGATTGTGATTATTGTTCTCAATATAACAGCTTTATTGAGATATAATTCGCATACCATACAATTCACCCATTTAAAGGGTACAATTCAATGGTTTTTGGTATATTTACAGAATTATGCAATCATCACCACAATCAATTTTAGGATATTTTCTTAACCCCAGAAAGAAATCCCATACCCATTAGCAAACACTCCCATTTCCCTCTAGCTTCCCTTCCAGCCCCGTCCTCAACAACCACTAATCTACTTTCCATGTCCATAGATATGAGGGTTGTGGCTATTTTTGCAATCCATCTACCCACACAGTCTCTCCTTCTAAATGACTGATATGAAATATGCTATTCCATGAACAAAAGAACTCTGGTCTAGTTGGATAAATAATCCTGTTTCTGTTTCCATTGCCCCAGAAGGGAGGTTAGGCTGATGGGTGCTGAGATCAGAGCTCACGTTCCCTTGTCAGGTATCCTAGACTTGATCTGAAACAGCCATCTTCTACCAGAACCTCCATGGAGGGGACCCCTTTCCATTTCCTAGGCAGACACATCTGGCCTCAACCGGGGGTATTCTGGCTTGAAATTCCATGTAAAATCTGCAAGAACTTCTAGGTTAAGGAAAGTTCAACCATGTTTTTCTCCCATTTTTTCCCCGCCACTCTTTTCCATCTGCAAATGGAACCAAGAGTGTTGAAATGTTGCATGAAAAAAAAAAAGAAAGAAAGAAAGAAAAAGAAAGAAAGAAAGAAAGAAAGAAAGAAAGAAAGAAAGAAAGAAAGAAAAGAGAGAGACTCTCATGGTATTTCTGATCCAAGCAGAAGCAGAAAGAGCCAAGGGATCTCATGGGAGGACCTCTTCTCAATGATTTTCAGTTGAATTTTTACAGGCCCATGAGGTTAGGGTAGTTAAACAAACTTTGGATAAATGCCGCTGGCTTTTTCCTCATTTATGAACTAACCCTTCAATTCTTTTGAGGTTCAACCATCAGCACTTTCTACAGAGCCTGAAAACAAAATGTTTCAATATGATTGGAATACACAGTGTTCAGAAAATGTCATAAAATGGAAAATAAAAGCCTGGCATTTCATTTAATAGAATTATTCAGAGACTTCTTCATAAATTTCGTTTACACAGAAATTCATTCGGGTCGAGCTGAGTAAATCAGCAAATTAGCTAGGCTAGTCCCTGGCTTAATTCAGCAGCATTTCAGAATTCCAAACTTTCTGCCCAGTTGGCTCTGTCTGCCTGCGGATTTCCAATGTCTCACTATGAAGAGCAGCCAGGAGACAACGGTAAATGTGATCCTCCAAGTGAGAGACTCTATTGAAGACCTGACCATCCTATCATGGGTCTGACAGAGCCACTGGAGCAAACTGGGGTCTTAGGAATAATGTCACGATTGTGTCTTCAAACTGACCCCCCTTGTTTTTCTTCCACTTCAAGGGGAGGACATCTGGAGCCAGACAAACTCAGAGACATTACATCAGGGAGAAACAGGGAGGGGGAGAGGGAGAGGAGAGAGATGGGGAAAGAGGGGGAGAGAATGAGAGAGAGAAAGAGGAGGGGAGAGAAAGATGGAGGGAGAGAGAGGGAAGGGGGGGGAGGAGGGAGAGGGACAGAAGGAGAGAGATGGGGGAGGGGGAGGGAGAGGGGAGAGAGAGGAGAGAGGTAGAGAAAGAGGAAGAGAGGGATAGGGAGGCAGAGAGGGAGAGAGAGGAAGAGGGGAGGTTGAGAAGCACTGAGCACGGCACACTGGGTCTGTCAATGTCCCTTTTTCCAGAACTATTCGAGATGGGGGAAAGAAGCAAGGAGGGAGGAAAGAGAAGCAGAGATGAAGCCCCAATATGGCACCTATAAGTGTTTTGTTTGTTTCAACAGAGAAAAGCTCCAGGAACACAGGAAAGTGAGCTGAAGGAGGGGTGAGGGGGGTGGGGGAGCCAGTCTCCTCTGCCAAACCAGCCTTTTCTCTGTAAAGCTTTTGTTTCTTCAAAGGTGCCATAAAGCCTGAAAGGAAAAGAAATGAGGGGCTCCAATGTTATTCTTTTCAGATCTTTCTTTTCGCTGTTGACTTTGATTTCAGACTCCACAACCCGCCCACTTTGGCTTGGCTTCCCTCCTCCCCTGCCCCCTTTGGTGCCATGAATGAAGTCTATCAGCCAGCAGCGGGCTTGTCATTAGCAATCCAGGTGATAGCACACACAGAATGCATCTGTATGGGTTCCCTTACTCCTTGAAAAGTGACATCTTGTCGTGGACTTCCTTATTTCAAAGACTTACTTGAGACTCTCCTGCTGAACCCGGGAACTGGAAGAGTCCTTGAGGACCCACGGAGTGTAATTGTTAAGCCACGTGCCAGAAAAGAAAAAGGCAAAACCTTCTTGATTTGCCCTAAAATCTTAAACTTTACCTGGGAGCTTTACAGTCCTTCTAAATATACTTTGGCTCCTTCCCCAGGAAGAGGAATGATGGGAAAAGGTGACTCATTAAGAACCATGTTTTCTTTTCAGCCCTTCTCCCAAGGTTTTATGATCAAAAACAAATAAACAAACACCTCAGTGCAAGTTCGGTCCTCATCTGTTCTTGCACTTTCTCTCCCTAACCACACCCCCTTTCTCTTCCTACAACGGCCAACCCCAGGTCCTTGATCTTTCTAATTCACACTTGAGTTTGATATTTGAGTACCTGTGATTCCAGGCGTTGTGCAAGGCACTGAGAGTGTCTGGGTGAGCAAGACACAGTCCGGGTCCCCAGGCACCTCCTGGGCCAACGAGAGAAACTGCAATACTGTGTGATACATTCTCACTGGAGGTATATATGCAAGCTCCCCGGCACCTAGAGAAGGAAAGTGCTGACTTTGTTGGGGAAGTCAGAGATAATTTCATGGGGGAGGGGTGATATTTTCACAGGATATTAAATATGAGGTCAGGGTTTTCAAGGTGGAGAAATGAGAAGAAAGTGTTACAGGAACAGGAGCATGGTACAGTCAGTGCGGATGATGGGTCTGGGCCACTCACGTTGTACTTGGGAGAGAGTCCTGCGAGATCAAAGCTTAGAGCCTGCAGAGTGCAGAGAAGTAGAGACTAAACCCAATGTGGCCACCTGAAAAGGGCCCTGTTTTCCTGGCGAAGGAGTCTGGGATTTATATATCTATCTATATCTGTATCTATCTATCTATCTATCTATCTATCTATATATAATAGATGGCTGGATAGTACTAATAGATGGCTGGAAGGTGATTGGGCTACTGGGAGGACCAGGAACAAGATCACCAGCCAGGAAGTTATTGCAATTACCTAAGCGAGGAAGGGGCCAATATAAGAGGTTTCAGAGGTGAATGGACTTGATGCAGAGACTCGGGGGAGAAGGACTCAAAAGAAAGGACTGAGGCTGCCTCAGAGGTCTAGATAACACCAGAAAGTTAATGGTGGTGACATTGCATCACCCGTGGGGCAAAACCATGGGGAAGATGTGAAGGGCATGGGGATAAGAAAGGCAGAGAAAGTGACTTCAGTTTGTTCATAGTCAAGATGCCTGTGTGATCCATCTGAGTGGAATTATCCAGAAAGCCACTGAAGTGCAGAAATGATTTTGAGGAAGGACTGGATCCTGCAGAGTACAATATGGCATTTGTGAGCATGTCAAGCACAGCCTAAAGTCTTAGGAAGACTGAAACGACCCAGAAACATTCCATAAAAGAAGGAACAGAGCAGGAAGTACCATGAAAAGTCCCTGATATAAAATGCAGTAAGATACAAACCTTGTCCCCAACTCCACTCACCTGCCCCCTGTAAAAGGGCAAAGGATTTGCATATACCAGGAGACAATGGACATCAAACCAACAAATGCAATGAATTATCATGAGCCATTGATAAAGGTGTGCATTTACTGATTGCATTGGTGGCTTATAGCAGAGTGTTGAGGGTAGGTGATGGGAAAGAAAAAGGAGAGGACAGGAGAGCTTCTCAGAGGAAGAGATAGAACCGGTCTCTGAAGGCAGCAGGAATTCAACAGGCAAATGAACAGTGGAAGAGCAGCCCGGCCGACAGCAGGAGCAGAGCCATGGAAGTGTGAAGCAGCCAAGTTCCTTTAGTTGGGCCTTAGCTGGGAGTAGAAGGTAGGAGGTGGGGCCGTGGTGAGGGCAGAGGCTGAGGATATGCTCAGGGGCCAGACTATGGGGAATTTGGACTGCATCTTGTACTCAAAGGGGAAATACCAAAGAATTAGGTAAGATGGTAACATGGTCAGGTTTACAGTTTTGAAAGTTTGTTTTGGCACTTGATAGAGGGAAGATTTGGAGAAGTCTGAGATGTAGGGAAGGCAGACTGATCAGAAAGCTATTCCATCTGCAGATGAGAAAGAACAATGATTTGAAATATGGGCAGGAGAGGAAATAGACCACAGACAGGAAGAAGAGAATGGAGAATCAGTAAGAATTGGTTGCTGGTGTGGTTGTTGAGGAATGAGGTAATTAAGTCTTAGCTCCAGACTGGGGGCTGGTGGACATGGGTGTTGCAGCCCATGACAGGAAATCAAGGCAGAAAAGCTATTTAAGGATAATGTTGAGACAAGATGGAGGAGGGGGGGCTTGAGAAAAGTGGCCATCAAGTTCTTGGGGGTTGGGGGGCTCCATGTTATCATGACCACTGGCATGCCTATGTTGAGCCCTTAAATGACATTTGTTTACCATTAAAATGTTGAAATACAAATTGTTACATTAAAAACCATATGTTCAAATCTTTATCTACAGACATCAACCCATCCCCAACTTCTCTCAAATTTCTAATAAGCCCTTTACTGCTAGAAAACCAACTAGACACAGCTACACTCACAGAACAACAAAGGTAATGACACTACAGGAATGTCTAGTTGACTATTTCATCAATCCATGTGGGAGCCCAAATTCCTCTCAATATATTCATTCACACTCTAATTTGAATTTTTATCACAGTGCAAAATAATGTGATGGGCAAAAAGCACAAAATTTACAGAAATAGTAAGTACCAGATATTCCAAAAATTTTCTGAACATAATAATGTCTTCCAGAGATGGAAACATGGATTATCTGCAAATAATTATCTAACAACTATTGTGTAATGGCATTACTCATCTCTTCTCTGGGATACTATCATCATTGAAAACTACCATGTGTTTGCGAAGCAAACCTGTCACTTCTTTTAGCATATTTGCAGAATAAGTTTTATGACAATTCTCTGTTCTTCCCAAAAGCCAAGCCAAATATTTATTCCCCTGGAGTAGCTAACAAAGCAGGTACCACCAAAATAAAAGACAATTGAGAATAATTTGTAGTATGGAATTTGATTTTTTAAATTAAAAAGAAATGATTAAAAATGCACGCCATCTTTGCATCTATTTGTATGGTGACCAATTCTACTAAAACTCTCCCATTATTAGAAGGACCACAAGTAGAGAGGACATAGTAAAAATAAAGGCAAGAGAAGGGGGTGAGTTTGGAGAGGCACAGAAAAGACAAGGCAGAAATACTCTAAATGCACAGCTTCAAGACTCCCAAGTGAGTCATTACCATTCTTCCATTTCAGAGCTTGAGATAAGTCATTTTACCAGTTTCCTCTGTCTAGGAGTTTGCTTCCATTTAGGATGTAGGAAGCTTCAATAGGTCTTTACTCCCACCCAAACAATGAGAAAAAAAGATAGGATAATCTATAAGTCTTACATTTTCTTGAGTTGATGTCACAAGGTAACTAAGTGAACTGAGTTTTGAATGGTGGCAAGCCTCTCCTAGGAGACATAAGCTATCCTAATGGTTTTACCTTTGGCAGTGCATGGAAAAAAGAAGCAGATACCATGAAAGCAAGTAAAAAGGGAAAAGCTGAAATTTTGACAAACTCTTACAGACCAAGAGTGGGCTACAATTAGCATTTTAAATCCTTGGGAGCCTTGAACATGAAGGGAGTCCACAAGCCCTCACAAGCTCTTTCCACAGGCCAGTACTAGGAGCTTGCAAGAAACTATGGAGTAAGAGAGAAGACCTATATGGGTCCCACTCATTGGTACAGATGCACTAACCCCTGCTTCCCAGAACTTTATGTCATATTAAGGAAATGTCTTAAACCACTGAGGAAGGGACAGGAAATCCCTACCTCACCCCAGGACACAAGCAAAGACCCACTATCTATATAGAGGAGGTAGAAACAAAATATGTTTCTCCATGCTCCAAACAGGAGCCTTGAAGTCTCCTTCTAGAAAAAGGGCAGGAAACACTCCCCCACTAAAGACACTCTTTCAGATATATAGCAGTCTGGCTGCCCAGTGGAGACAGGCAGAAACACTAAGGAATCCCCTTTTAAAGTACACATGTACAGGGTCTGCCAAAGACTAAGGCTCAACCAGGAGAGCTGAGAATCACCCCCTAATCTCATTCTGAGCCTTATGCCAATAGTAGTCTTCCTGAACCGTGGAGTGTAGAAGTTGCTGAAAGTTGAAGATGTGACAGGGACACTGAAAAACCCTTGGGCATCCAAAGCCCTGACAAGGAAAAAGATTGCACCAGCCCATCAGTGGAGGAAGTTCTAGTCTGTGGTGTACTAAATACAACTGTAGTAACAATAAAACCTGAAAACAATCCACTTAGTGACTAGATTGACTCAGCACACCACAATAATGACCCAGCAGAGGAGGAGGTATGCCCATTTGGAGCATACATCAGTATCCACTATTCTCCTCCACTTAATGTCCTTCATTCAATCAAAAATGACAAAATACATGTATGAGCTTGTATGCACACATGTGCACAAGCAAGAGAGCCAAAAAAACTTTTAAGAGATAAGATGGTAAATAGAGACCCAGAGATGAACAAAATATTGATGCTAATAGGAGCTTCAAAATAACTATAATCAATACATTAAGGATCTAATGAAAAAGTATGTGATGGCGATTAGAAAACAGAGTCAAATAGAAATGGTAGAAAATAGAAAACATGATATCAGTAATAAAGTCTTCCTTCAATTGACACAATGGGAAACTAGACAATAAAAGTAATAGCAATAATAATAACAAGAAAATAGTGATTTTTAAGCTAAATCAATAGAGGATATCCAGACTGAAAAACAAATAGAGGCAAAAAGCAGTAGAAACAGGGAAGAGAAACAGAACATAACTCCCAAGACATGTAGGACAATATCAAATGTTCTAATGTACTGATATAGTCCTAGAAGGTTAAAAAGGGAATGGGACAGAAGAAATATTTTAAGAGATAATGACCAAATATTTTTGAAAATTAGTAAAAGGCAAGCAAGACATGAACCAAGAAGCTCAAAGAACTCCAAGGAAAATAAATTAAGCACACACACACACACACACACACACACACACATACATGCACACAAACACTTTGATACATCATGGTCAAATCATAAAAAAATAATAAAAAAAATTTAAAAAAACAGTGAAAATCTTGAAGACAGCCAAAGAATAGAAATATTATATACAAGGAAACAAAGATGAGAAATATCAGAAACTTCATGCCAGACACTTTGAAAGCAAGCAATAATAGTGACATTTTTAAAGTAATAAGGAAAAAAGCATTATTAACCAATAATTTTATAGCCAGTAAAAATACCTTTTCAAAGGAAAGCAAAACAAATCCTATTTCATAGAAAAAAAAAAGCCGAGCAAATTCATTGTCAGAAACACACCACATAAATAAATAAATAAATAAATAAATAAATGGGAGTTTTTCAGACAGAAGCAGTATGATACCAGATAAGACTTAAGTTCTACACAAATGCATGCAGACCTCCAAAAACATTGTAAAAATGTTGGTAAATATGAAATAATTCCTTAATATTTTTAATTTAATTAAAGGATGTTTGTGTAAGGCAAACAAAGTAAAAATATATTATGAGTTTATAGCATATGTAGAATAAATTGTATAACAACCTAGCACAACGGATGAGAGAGAAGAAATGAAAATTTATTGTTGTAAGATCAGTATGTCTACTTGAAGTCACATAATAGTATTTCAAGGTGACTGAGAAAAGGTAAAAATGTATATCATAAACCCTAGAGTAGCCTATAAAAAAATAAAAATGATACAACTAGCAAACCAATTGTGGAGATTAATTTGAATTATAAAAAATAATCCAAAAGAAAACAGTAAATGAGAAAAAAGAAACAAAAAATAAGCGGGATAAATATAAAACGAATAGCACCCAAATATATTAGTACTATAGTACTAATCATTAAACTTTATCAGTACTTACATTAAATGTAAATGGTTTATACACCCCAATTAAAAGGCAGAGATTGTCACATTGGACAAAAAAAAGCAAGACCTAACTTTATGCTATTGATAAAATATCCACTTTGAAATATAAAGATATTATATTATATTATATTATATTATATTATATTATATTATATATACATATATATGTACATATATATGTATATATGTATGTATGTATATACATATGCATATGTGTATATATAATATATAAACATAAGGGTTAAAAGTAAAAGAATGGAAAATAAATATCAAGTAACACTAATTAAAAACTAAAATAAAGCTGGAATTGCTATTTTAATATTGGGTAAATTTTGGTAAATAATGTTACAAGGGACAAAGACAAGCATTAGATAATAATAAAGAGATGACTTCATCAAGAAGATACAACTTTATTAGATGTGTATGCAGTTAATAATAGAGCCTCAAAAATACATAAAAATCCAGGAGCCTAGGCAGCTCAGTTGGTTGAGTGTCTGACTCTTTGTTTTGGGTCAGGTCATGATCTCATGGTTTCGTGGGTTCAAACCCCACATCAGGCTCCGCACTGGCAGGGCAGAGCCTGCTTGGAATTCTGTCTCCCTCTCTCTCTCTGCACCCCTGCCTATGCTGTGTTTGTCTCTCAAAATAAATAAAAAAATAAATAAATAAACTTAAAAAAAGTAATACATAAAAATTGACAAAACTGAAAGGAGAAATGAAAAAATTCATAGTTATATTTGGAAATTTCAACTCTGATATGTTACTAGAAAGTATGCAGGATGCCTGGGTGGCTTGGTCACTTAAATGTACGGCTTCAGCTCAGGTCATGAGTTCATGAGTTCATGAGTTCATGAGTTCAAGCCTCGCATCAGGGTCTGTGCTGTCAGCTCAAAGCCTGAAGCCTGCTTTGGATTTTGTGTCTTTTTCTCTCTCTTATTCCCCAACTCACACTCTGTTTAATTTTTTTTTTAATTTTTAAAAAAGCATGCATTCATACTGCCCTCTCAAGAGCTAAAGTCTTGTTGGAGCTGGAGGTACTGCTTCTATTTTGTGTATCTGACTCTTTGGATGTGTGTGTGGAACTCTAATGAATGTCAGAGCAGTGAGGGACAGGGGTCCATGTGGAAAAAATCAGGAACCATGTAGTCACACTGTGTGTGTCCCTGGCTTCTCCAGTACTTTTCTGATCCATAATAACTTCAGAAGATTTTGGCTCCACTTAGGCTCTATGTCCCTTAAATGGTTATACGGGACACTGAGAATGAAATATACATTGCACACTTTGGAATGATTGATAATAACACACAACAGTAACCTAGATAACATCAGAGCACCACATAGCACTCAGGTTAAGCTTCTTATCTGTCTTTAACTATCTGAGACACATTGGTTTAACCATAATCACACCAAGGTAGGTGGAGGAGAGAGAGACAGAGAGAGAGAGAGAGAGAGAGAGAGAGAAAGAAGCTGACAAGAAATTTTTTTTAACTTGTGATTAAAATATTAGTAATAACAACAAGAATAACAGGTACTACTAGAAAGTACCTCCAGGTTCTAAGCACAATGCAAATAACTCTGCATTGACACCTTCAATCCTACCCACAATCCTCTGGGCACAATTAGCCTCATTTTCCGTATGGAGATCATGAGGGTTGGGGCTGTTACACACTGCCTGCCCAGGTCACTCCACTGTTAAATGGTAAAGTTGAGATTGAAACCCAAGTTTGCCTGAATGAGCTAATCTCACTTAAGTATGGTGGTGAAGAACAATGACTTTGAAGCCAAATATTTACTGAACATTCCCTTTGGTCAAGAAGCCAATTAGAAACTATGAAGGCACGTGGGCTAACAGAGTCTTTATGGGTAGTCTGGTGGCAATGCAAACAGCCCCAAACTCATGAAGCCGGCTCCCAGGACCACGATCACAGGGCACAGGTGATTGGAAGGAGGTTGCTGATGGTCATTTCAAAGGGCAAACAGATTAAAATCTACTCTTTTGTCTTCCCCCAAACAGTACTTGTTCTCAGGGATAGAAAAAATATATACACAGCCTTTAAATTTACTTCACTGTCTGTTTTGAATAATTTTGTATAAGGTGAATAAGCCCTCTAATTCATCATCTCAGATTAAAATCAGAATTTTTAGAAGGGCATGCAAAGAATAAATTCAGTCTTCCTGGATGCGTAAGACCAACTGGGGTGGGGAGACACTATTTTTCCACTACCACTTATTTATTCAGGGGATAAATGAGGCAAAAATCCAGAGTTTTTGGCCTGAGGCATTTTTAGTTACTTTCTAAAAGATTGTGGTTTGAGAGCGATGGGTGCTTTAGGGTATGAGCACGCCAAATGCTGCCAGGGAGGGGGTATAGTTGTGGTCTGCTCCTTCTAGACTTCCCAGCAAGGACAGGCCAGGCACTCGGTCATATCAAAAGGGGGCTTCAGGTGACCCTGCAGGGTACACCCTGAATCTCCCAAATGCAAGCCCCACATTCCACCTCTGCTCCTGGCTACACATACAGCCTTACCTGAGCACACACCCCACCACAGCGCATTCGGAGACCCGGCCTCCGGTACCAGGACTGATGTGAGGCTGTGAACAGTCTGGACTCTCTCTGATATATGACGTGAGAGGGAAGAAGACTGTACAGGCCGGGCTTCAAGGATTACTGAACATTCCTCTTCCAACTTCCTGTCTCCCTCCTCTGGCAGCGAGGACGGCCTGGCTTTACGATGGGTCTCGGCGGCGAGGCCACGTATGCGAGAAAGGGTGGGAGGGTGTCTCTTACCAAACTGCTCAGTTCGAATACCAGCCTGAAACAACCCACTTAAAAACTCAGAAACTCTATTAAGCTTGTATATATTTTTCTTTCATAATTAATACATACGTTAGTTTTGACGAAATGTGTGTTACCGGTATGGCGACACAACCTAACCAGCTAACAGTATTGCAGTCCAAGTAAAATAAATAATTATGTGAGTATTTATGCCATCTGAAACCCACACCCTTAACTACAATGACACCTTATTTACTTTCTTTCATCCTTCTAGTATTTTGATGAATATATGGTGGTGGTGGGCGAAAGAACCTGGTTCCCAAAAGGAGCAGAACTCTCATTGTCTCGCGCAGGCATGAAAATGCTTGTGTTTTGCAAAGCCCACCAGCTGCACGAGAAAAAGCAAATTCTAATTAATACTGTCCCCAAATCTCTCTTCTTTTGTTTGGCATCTTTCTTTTTCTTTCTCTCTCTCTGTCTCTCTCTCTCTCTCTCTTTTGACATGGCTCACATTGGCACAGGCATGGAAAGTGTGCTCTGTGCTCACAGGAGAATTTTAATTTATTGATGCTTCTTGCCCCTACGGTACATTCCGGCCCCTATTTGAGGGTAATGGACGAAGCAGATGTTTGACACCACAGCACCTCTTCCTCACTTCACTCTTCAAAACCAGTTTTACAAGTACTTACTCGCATGGGTTCCCATTGACACAGGAAGCTGAGGTCATCGTGAAACATGAGGCTGGGGCAGGAGCCTGAACTCATGTGCTCCGCAGCTGGGCCTCCATCTGAGCGCGTTACCGATTTATGAAACAGCCATAATTTTCAGCTTATGGACAAAGAAATAAAAGTGTTGACACCATTATGGTAACATCTGTGAAGGGAAAAATACGAGCCGATTTCTAAGTGCACAAATGGTACCGGAGTTATAAAGATTCTTTTATGCTTAATTGTATTCATTATCAGCAGTAATTATTTCTAACACAAGCAGTTTCTTCCAATTTAATGTCAACCTAAAAGGTTAAGACCTTACCATAGAGTCATTTCTACCTCGTGATTTGTTGGGTTTGCAAAGTTAGGCTAATTGGAAAAGCAAGAGTCCTTCTGAGAGCTCTCCTGCCTTGGTTCCTGCTCGCCTGGGTGGAGCAGATCTCTGTTAGCATCACCAAGGGGTACAACTGGGCAGGGTCCAAGAGGATTCCCAGGCTTGCACTCTGAACCATATTTTTGTCATCAGTGGAGGGACTACTGGAGGTTCTGTGTCTCCACCCTACCCTAACCATCCTTGCAGACAAACTTCTGTAATTGCAGGGATCGGTGTTGAGGGATGCATTTGAAGGGAAGGCTCTGGAATGTTCTGGTTTTCCATTTATGGATGAGAAGCTGGCCTCACTAGCTAAGACACTGAGGACATGTCTATCTTATGACAACAGGAAAACACCTGGGTGATCCAAGCCCTTCTGTTTACAATGGGCAGAGGTGACATCGGATCCACAAACTTAATCCAACAGGTAATCCCTTCTACCTGGTGGATCTGTCTTCAAAGCATTGTACCATGAAGACAACTAGTAGTGTGGGTGGTTGATGGGGCCACCATAATGCCGGATAAGTACCTAACATCGTGTGCGTGTGTGCACACATGTGTGTGCATGCTAGAGGAGTTGGAGAAGTGGCACAGAGTGTTCTGTCCTAGCTTTCCATATAACTTCTGAGAGTGAGTTCAAACATTTTGCCTATAAGGCCTGTTTGGGGGAGCAGGGAGATTAGCCCTGGGGATCTTACCCTAGCCATACTGAGGCAGCAGCTCTTCCCCTATAGAACGCAATTCAGGCAACTAGGGTGGCTTCCTCGGCCCCATCCGTCACCTCACTGCACCACCCCCTTGCCTGCTGAAATCAGATGCAAAATACTAGAACCCTGACAGTCACTCTTCAGCCATTTAAAGCCAGCCATCTCTTTGCATTTGCTGTAATAAATCCAAGCTCGTTTTAACTTAAAAGTGTCCATTGTCAGCCCTGTAAGATGTCAAGCTCATGAGATGATGAACCTTCCTTTCTTGTGGACTCATCCACCCCAATGCTTACATCAACTCCTGGCCCTGTAAGTCTTGCCTTTGCTTCGATTTCCTACAAAACAGTGGAGGCAAAGCTTGAGTGTGTGCCAATGTCCTACTGAAAGATGAAATTCCAGGCTGGGGAGAGTGAAGGAAGAGAGGATTGAAGTAGGGTGGGCAGCAAATGTAAGGTGATATGTCACCTCCCTGGCTCTGCTTTGCCATAAACTCCAAGCTACCCGGAGATGGCCGGACAGGTGCACCCTCTCAAACTGATGAGATGGCACCAGATGGACTGTATGGAAAAACCATGCCCAGAGTGGCGACTGCTGCAGGGAGCGATGCAGAGGAACTGGCCCCTGCCTCCCGTTGGTCCAAGTGCTCCCAACATGGAGTCAAGTCCCACTCACACCTGGGTCTCATCACCAGAGAAAGCCCTTCACGTGATGATACAAAGTCCATCTGCCTAGTCAAGACCTGGCATTTAGAAATCTAAGACCACGGTGATCTGTGTTTAAATACTGATGATTATGGGCTACTCTGTCACTGCACCTGCATCGCAGGTATAGAGACATAATCCACACGATCGTCATTTCTGCCAGGTTGACCGAAAGACAGCACCAGGAAACAACTCTCCACCCTCAAAAGCATGAGGCTGAGCCTTTCACAGTAGAAGACAAATGACCCTGTCTTTGATACGTAGTGCCACCTCTAACAAAAAAAAAAAAAATTACAATAATATGATCATGATTCACTTCCAGGAAGTCATTTGGATGCGTGCCGATGAGAAATGTCTGGCAGACCGCAATGCATTTGTCTTTCTTCTACCCGCCACGCCACAGCAAATTCAGGTCAGATCATTAGCACTTGTCTCTGTGCCTTATGCTTTCTGAATTTCTGCAGTACCATGAGTAGGAGGGAAAAGTTCTGAAACCTTCCATGAGGTTGTTGTTGCCATGGAAACCACTCCCTTGGAATTCTCATACTTATTCCCAGTTGGTGAACAGGAGATAGTCCAAACCAAATACTGAAAGAGTTCTAAAAGCCAGGCAGAAGACAAGAGGGCACGGGGAGGTTGGGGGAGTCCCCAGAAGGCTGATGGTAAGGATAAAGGAGTCAGGGAGGAGGAGGAGACAACCTTCCATCTGCCTTCTGTCTGGTGAAGACATGTGGACGCCCCATACCTGTCCTTATAAGGTGTCAACCAGGGAGCTTCGTGCCCAGTCACAACACGCACTATGGGCTGGGCCTGCGTGATGTTTGCAGAGCTCGACCGACCTCGTCCTATCACCTTCCTTTTCAACTAACCAGCTGCATGACCTTGGGTGAGCCCTGCCCACTTTCCAGGCTTGGGTGCCTGCACCTCTATAAATGAAGGTTCTGGAATGGCTATGATCCAAGGTGTCTCTCTGCTCTAGGGATTTATGATGCCCTCAAATGCAATGGCAGAAGCTGTGGCTCCTGGCTGGCTGATCGGGCTCTTTTCCCGCAGTGGGTCCAAAACTAAGATCCCCAATAAGATTAGGTGTGAAGGTGCCTCGTTGGTAGAAAGATCCTTGCAGGTGTGACGGTGCCAGGTATTTCCTCGGAGGGAGTTGGTCATTGTGGCTGACTTTACTTGGTTTCCTCAGAAATCATTGTCAGTACATTTTCCATTTGTTTTCAAACCGTTTCCAATAATACTGTGAAGAATGAGGACAGTGGACAGAGACAAGAACACTTCTGTCCTTACGAGTAGTTAAGGGGGTCTGACGGCTATGACTACTCTAGTCTCTCAAACGAAGGGACGGGATCGGAGAAGTCGAATGGCAGGGAGCCACAAAGACAGGACATGTATGAGACATTCCGTTCCAAGCCTCTCCTTCTGCCCAGCGCCAGCCTCTGGTTCAATCGCCTCTCAATTCAAGAGGAAAAGAATGCTTGCCCTATTGTCAGGCACCCTATTTCATTGCTAGGAGAGCCTATGGATTTGAACTTGAACCTTGGCCCTCCTTGAAGGCTTGTGAGTAGTATTTTGCAAACAATGGATTGCTGCCCCAAGGAGACATGAATGTGTGTTAAAATTTTAAGATGCGTTCTTGCTGGATCAGACTTAAAGAGAAAGACTTTGAATCTGCCCTCCAGGCTGGGGAGGGTGCAGGGTGAATGGCAAAGATGGGAAAAGACAGGAGGGGTGAGCCCTATCAGAGGAGGAGGATAGATGTCTGTTCCTCCAGACATCTGCCAACCCTGGAGGAGGACAGGGGGATCTAGCAGGGGATGTTGACTTAGAGACAGGTCACTCACGGAGTGGGGTGGGGGGGGCTCTGGGCCCTCCCCCAAAGCAACGCGGATAGCCGTCCGCATCCTTTCTATCCGGTGCACCCAAAATTTTGTATGGGCATAAAGAATGGTGATTTGTACAAGAAAAGCTATTTCTCCTTGAGCAGGTGTTAAAAGTCGAATTTCAAAATTTCGGTGTGTGCGTGTGCGGGAGGCAAAGGGAGGGGAGAGAATAAGGGGAAGAAAAGGGGCCCTGAAATATGCATAAGCCGGGTACTAATTGGAGCACATTTTCCCCGAGTTTAAGGTAGCTTATACTATGACGGTGCCAGACTATTCAACAAATGTCTCAGGTTATTTGGGTTTTTTGTTTGTTTGTTTCTGATTTTTTTTTCCATTTCTAACCGGTTCATTCATATTAGGGAACAAAGCATCCATATTTTAAGACTGATTTATGACTATATCCTGCTACAAACCAGTTTAGCATTCAGTCCCCTCCATTCCAAGCTGAATTAAAATACTGACGTCTGCCAGGAGCACTCGGCTGAGATGAGTTTGAGGTTCTGTTGTTTTATTTTGCTTTGTTTTCAAACACAGTACGAAATGATCTTAAGTGAAATTCCCAGGAATATAATTTGGGGCAAAGACAATCGAATGCTTAATGAACTCTATTCCCGAGCCTGCTATTTTTATCCCCGGTCGTGTTCTCGGCTTTCGTGTCCCCACGCGGCAGAGGCAGAGCCGGGCCCGGGGCCCTCCCGGCTCCAGGAGGAAGGCGGCTTCCGCAGGTGTGCAGCTCGGCCGTCCTTTCCACCCCCGCCACCCGGAGGCACTTGTGGGCTGGCGCGGGGACACACGCGGAGACATCCCGACTTCCACCTCCTCGGCAGATTGCAATAAACATTCACAGCAGGAAGGAGGCCGTGTCTGGAGCCTGGAAGCTCATTTATAAGAAACTCTCATGAAGTCATCAGGGTCAAAGTTGATCTTCCTGTTATTAAACTTGGCTGAGAATGTGCCTGTGGACTTTGTCAGTAAGTCAACATTCTTCGTTTAAATGGAGTCCTAGCAGCAAAAGGTAAGGGCGCGCCTTCGACAGACCGCGGGCCAGCAAGGATGCTGCGGAGGAGAGCAGAGACCCGGCCCAGGCGCCGCTCCTCTCCCCGGGGCCTGCTCTTCCCAGGAGCACTTTCAGTCGGCACCTGGTCCCTCGGGTGGCTGCACTGCAGGCCACTGAGCGCATGTCACCGAGCTGACGACTTGAGACAGCCTTGGCCTGAGTCTCCTAGAGTGTGGGTGCAGCTGTGGTTGGCAGCGTCTTGTCTTAAAGGTCCCAGGGCTGCCGCTGCCCCGGGTGTGTCCCATTCGCACCAGGGAGCCTTGCGGCCGGCCAGACGGCTGTTTCTGGAAGCACACACCGTCACAGAGACTTTACTCCCTAGGTTAAGCGGGGTCTCACTGGCCCTAGCCAGCCCGACTCCCCCCAAGCTGCGAAACCCCAGAGGCATTTATCATCCACCCTGAGAGAGTGGTTTCCAACGTCCGGATCTCCGTGGCAAGCACTCAGGTGGTTTGTTTTCCAGCCGAAGCTGCTGCCAGCTTTCTGCTGCTGTGGACCCCAGCTGTCACCTTCTCCTGGGTCTTCCTCCTTTCCTTCGCCATACTGAAAAGGCATTTCCGAAATTCTTAATGTTTTAGACACATTGTGCGATTGGATTGTGAAATCCGCCAGGAGGAGGGACTGGCCTGCCTCTCAACCCGTCTCCGTCTCCTTGAGGAACCTTTAGTGTTTTCACAGCTGCCTGTGCGTTCTCATTTGGCTCTCACAACTCGTGGCCGCAAGTAGGGGGCTATTATTCCCATTTCTCAGGTAAGGAAGTGGAGGTGAAGGAAACTGCGCACAGCCATGCAAGTGTAGCAGCTGGGACCGGAGCTCGGGCCCGATCTCTCCGCTCTGGGGCTGCTGGCCAGCCGCGCTCACAGTCACCGCAGCGCTGTTAGGGGTTTGCCCTGGAAAAGGGCACCCAACACTGAGATCCCAGTGCACAATCTAACAATCTGATTTTTTTTTTTTTCTTTTCCTTTTACAATCATCCTGCCCTTAGGTCATTGCGAAACCTCCCGCCAGGGCGGCCGTGCGACCTAATGCTCACGTCCGGAGCCCGTGTGCACACACCTACACCGCAGCAGCGGGAACAGAAAGAGCAGGGGCGGGAGGTCTGTGGGGAGCAGGGGGGGAGGACGGCAGGGTGTCAGCACCCAGGAGCCCTGGAAGTCCTCAGGGAGGGAGCCAGACTTCACGGAAGATCCAAGTCCAGAGTGGTTTTAGCTGGAAGCAAGGGGAGCTTCAAGGAGGCCAGACAGCTGGCTGAACTTCACCCCGTGGGCCCCAGGGAGCCACCAAGGACTACGGCGATGTGGCGGTTGCACTTTCAGATTTGTGTCTAGGGGACTGTCCCTCTGGCAGAAGGGAGGAGGGAAACCAGGTGCAGCAGCAGGGGGACAGGCCCAGAAGGAAGAGAAAGCAAGTGAGAAAATGGCAAGTCACGAAAGCCAAGGGCTGCGGGCCTGGGGAGGAGGCCTGATCGGCAGAGTCCCAGAGGAAGAATCCATGGGGAGATTTCTGGGTTGGGGGTGTGGGGGCTGTGGCTGTCCACAGTCTGGAGAGGAGAGTCTCAGAGGAATAGGACTTTCCAGGATATCACGGGGCTAGTGGGAAGGAGTCCCAGGCAGGTACTGACCATGGGGTACCCACAGAACATCTGACAGGAGGGGAGTGGTTGGACATTTGTACCTAGAGGTCAGGTCCAGGCACAGGTGTCACTCAAGAGGAGACAGCACAGAGCTCCCAAGGGTGGGGTGTAAAGGGAGGCAAGAGGAGATACAGAGCACGTATTGAGGTCTAGGCGGTGAATAGAGCCACACCTGTCCGGAGGGGTGGAGGGCCGCTAGAGGTGGTGCTGGCCAGGAGTCGGAAGAGCCCAAGGAAAGGTCGGCCATCTTCCTTTCTACCAAAGTGCAGGAAAGCCAAGCGTCACAGCCTCACCCCCGATGCCCTGGTGGTGTTTACTTCCGACAAGGACGCCCCAGCCCTGCAGCTGAAGGCACAGCCGGGATTCTCCGCGGTGCCTGGGGACGGGAGATTAGGGCTGTTGGGTTGTACCCCCCTCCTCTTCCGGGCCAAGCAGGTCACTGTGCGAGCGAGAAGCACAAGCCGGCGAGAACGCTTCCTCAAGGGAGCTCCGGCCTTCCAGACCTCTGGGTCCGGTGGCCGAGTTGGCCCTGTGCTGCTCTGGCAGAGGGGAGGCCTGAGGCCAGCGGGGCGGGGCGCCCTGCAGGAACCCGGCTCAGCGAGGTTGTGTGCTTGCTCTGCGGAACACCTCCTCTTCCGCGGCCCTCGTCACCCTGGAAGAGGGGCCTCCACCAGGAGCACATGTCAGAAGAGCCCTCTGCTGCCAGCCCACGGGCCCAGCCAGGCAGCCCTGCTGACAATCACGGAGGCCCTGCCAGGAAAGTGTCAGCGGGCGACATTGCTCCTGGCAACCAGAGCTGGCGCTTCTGAAGCCGCTGCCATCAGAGGCGGTTTGCCTCCTGGATGAAGGCGCTGTCTGGATGAGAGGCACACGGAGCAGCTCCCTTCAGAGTGACATACCAGCGTGACAGGGCGGCAGCGTGGTGACAGGACGTACCTGTGGCAAAGTGGAAGGTGTGCGCCTGGCTTCGTGAGGGCAACGCGCACGAGGAGGCCGGGCGTGTAAGGAAACGGTGATGGCACAAGTTTGGATTTCCCTGTGTTGTCAAAGTCGCCTCCATTATGCCAGTGCCCTAGGCTCACCTAGGCTCACCTGCTCCTGGAAATGTTCCTGTCCTTTCCCGACACCTGCCCCACGCACACAGCCTGCAGCCCCTCCTCCGCTGGTTACAGACCAGCCCCTTCCCCGACTTTCTCCTCCCTCTGGGGCGAGGCTGGCCCTTCTTTCAGTCCTCTGTCCCTCCTTCACTCCCTCCTTCACTCCCTCCTGGGTGGAGCCCAGAGACACTGCAGAGGGCACGTGGCTTCTGGAGAGCGCTGAGGATACAAGTTGGGTTTATCTTTATTTAGATAGTGGAAAAAAGAAAAGAAAAGAAGAGAGAAGAGAAGAGAAGGGAAGAGAGAAGGGAAGGGAAGGGAAGGGAAGGGAAGGGAAGGGAAGGGAAGGGAGGAGAAGAGAAGAGAAAGAAGAGAAAGAAGAGAAGAGAAGAGAAGAGAAGAGAAGAGAAGAGAAGAGAAGAGAAGAGAAGAGAGAAGGGAAGGGAAGAAAAGGGAAGAAAAGAAAAAGTAAGAAAAGAAAAGAAAAGAAAAGAAAAGAAAAGAAAAGAAAAGAAAAGAAAAGAAAAGAAAAGAGAAAAGAAAAGGCTGTCCAGTCTGAACAGTCAAGCCATCCTGGAATATTTGGGGAAAATTATTTTCTCAAGGATCAGATAAGAAATAGGCACGAGAGACCAACTTCATTCAGTTCATGATGATTCTTATGGCAGAAACAAATCAGCATGAAATAAAAGTGACAGTGGCTAAAACGTACATGGCGAAACTGTCAGAAGAATTGAAATCTTTCGGCAGACCCAAGTCTGTAAAAATGATCTGGAAAATATTGAAGTTGAAAAATGTGATAACTGCAAATAGAAAGTATACACCGGCAAAAGCTAAAATTAGTAAAATATATATATCTGTGGACAAAAATACTGCTCTGTGAATCCTAGCTTGACTGCAAAATTTACGTGGGGGAATTAATTTTGATGAAATTAGAATTAATTAGAATTAATCTTGATGAAAATAATTTTGCGAAATAATTCCCTGACCAACTGTCTGTACAACGGCTACATATTTCAAGTGTTTCTACTTTTATTTTAAATGGATCAAAACAGATTTGTCCCAGAAAACACTGCCTCCACAAAAACTCAATGTTGGGTAGCCTGGGTGGCTCCGTCAGTTAAACGTCCGACCTCAGCTCAGGTCATGATCTCGTGGTTCGTGAGTTTGAACCCCATGTCAGGCTCAAGCAGCTGGAGCCTGCTTCGGATTCTGTGTCTCCTTCTCTCTGCCCCTCCACTGACACGGTATGTCAAACGGGCATATGACTGAAAGGTGTAAGAACAACATGACTGGCTGGGGACCTGGGCCTTGAGAGACAACAAACACAGTGGTGAGTGTTCGGGTTCTTTGTTCACTTCCTATAAGTGCTGAGTGAGGCACTGGTGAAGGATGCCATCCTGAAATCCTTATAGATAACAGAAAAACAAGCCCAAGGACAGCTTTTCCTCTTCAGCCACAGGACCAGGAAAGGAGTATTCTTTGACATTATGGTCAACCATGATCGGCAAATAAAAACTTTGATAAATTAGACTTCATCAAAATTTAAAACTCTAATGCTACAAAAGACTCCATCAAGAGGATGAAAATTCAAGATACAGACTTGATATATTTCAAGAGAAAGTGTCTGTAAAACGTACAGGTGACAAAGGACTCCTATAAAGACTTCTCAACAACAAAAATACCAATAATTCGATGAGAAAATGGACAAAAGACAGACAGTTCACCACAGAGGATATATGGATGGCAAACAAACACATTATAATATGTTTAACATCATCACACATTTGGGAAAGGCACGGTACACCCACAAGGAGAAATTACTGCACGTCTATCGGAATAGCTAAAGGTAAAAATTGCGACAATACCAGGTGCCATCTCGGGTGCACAGAACCTGGATCTCTTATCCATTCCTATGGGAAATGCAAGTGCACGAATTCTCCGGAAAATAGTTTGGCAGTTTCTTAAAAAGCCAACCTTATTGGATGCCCCAGTAATCACATTCCTGACCATATATCCCAGAAAAATGAGAACTCTGTCCACACAAAAATCTGAACATGAGTGTTCACAGCAGCTTTGTTTTATAAGAGCCGAGCACTGGAAACAATATCCCTTGGTGGGTGAATGTAGGTAAACAAACTGGTGTATGCCCATTCCACGGAACGATAAAACAATAAAAAGGAGCAACCAATAGATGCCATAACTCACATGGACCTCGAGGGCGGTATGCAGAGTGAGAAAAGCCAATCACAAAAGGTTCTACGCGTTGGATTCCGCTTAGGTGCCATTCTCGAGCTAAGCAGATTAAAGAGAACAGTCTAGTGCTGTGCGGGGAGGGGGCAGGCATGGATATGATTGCAAAGCAACAGCACCAAGGAGATCTTCGTAGAAGGGGAGGAGTTCTGTGCTTGACTGCGGCAGTCACACCAACCCACACATGTGGCCAAATTGCACACACCAAAACACATGCACACGGAACGGCATGTAAGACAAACTCCGAATAAGGTCTGTGGCTTGTACCAAAGTTCATTTTCTGGTTTTGCTATTGTGTTCTAACTACGTAAGCTATTGCCGGCTGCAGCTGGGTGAAGCACACAGGGCATCGCTTGTGTTATCTCTGCAACTCTCTGAGAACGGATAATTATTTCAAAATAAATAGTTAACTGCAAGGCTACGGACCCATACGCCCAGGGTTGCAAGTAGTCATGCCTTACTTACCTAGCTCAAAATTTCCCTGACCTGACCCATCTTGGCTCACTCCCAAAGCCAACCTTGATAATTAATAAGGAGTGTTTCTATATTGATAATATTTGCCGTTTTCCAAACGTCGCGATTCCCTTTGAGGCCCTGTTGTTTCGCATATGCCATTTTCTTCATTTCAAGGTCACCAATGCCCCTTCTCAGGTGGGACATGAGCTTTATTTTTTTCTAGAATTTCAGTTCTAAACTCATTCTTCCACTGCATGCATTTTAATGAGAATTAAACATATTAATTAAATATTATTAACATATAAATTACATACTAATAAGGATTATATGACCATGTATTTGTGTGTATATTGCACACACAGCAATCGTGGGTCATATCGCATGCATTACAACTGAAACGCAGTTCCCCTTGCAGAACTATCTATTTTTAAGTTTTTTTTTAAATTTCTTTTGAGAGAGAGTGTGAGCAGGGGAGGAGCTGAGAGAGAGAGAGAGAGAGAGAGAGAGAGAGAGAAGCCCAAGCAAACTCTGCAGGGTCAGAGCAGAGCCCGATGAGGGGCTCAAACTCACAAAACTGTAAGATCATGACCTGAGCTGAGATCAAGAGTCAGATGCTTCACCGCCTAACTGGTGGACTGAGCCGCCCAGGTGCCCCGGGAACCATATTTTTGATGGTGAAAGGCAGAGGAATATGCTACCCCAAAACATGCCTCTGTAGTTTAAAGCTTATTTGGAGCTGATTATTTTGAGAGACTGCAGGCACAGGAGAAGCTCTGAAAAAGAGTTCGAAGTTACCCCTTTGTAAGGGAGATTCATATTAAAAAACCTCCACCTCCCTCTTCACACCAGGAAGAGAAAGACACTGAAATCACAAGAAACCCTTATCTGAGGAGAAGGTGCAAAACTTAACCAGTTAAGTGGCCCCCCCTCCCTCCCACCGCCCCCCCTCCCCGCCATCTTTTGTCTTCAGCTGAAGGTGCTGTTTACTTCTACTCTGCTTCCTGGGCACCTCCCATGTCTCCCTGGAGGTAGATGTGATAATAAAGCTTCCCTGTTTTTCTCTTGTTACCTGTCTTCTGTGGCAAATGACCTCAGCCAAAAACTCAAGATAGAGGGGAAGTGAGTTTTCCTCTCCTACTGTGGGAACTGATTCAGAAGAGAGAGAGATGCCCAAGGATCTAAGTACTTTTGGTCATGTGACCACCCTGAAAGCCTGTGTATGTGTATATATTTCTATGTGCTCACTTAAACGTGCGTATTGGCTGTATATATTTGTGTGTATCATAATGTGACATATATATATATACACATATATGGTACATATTTATATATGACACACACACACACACAATCTTTTGGTCATGTCATCTGAGGTGCTGATGGAATGTGTGCACCTCCCTTGGTGACTGTCACAGCTTCCTTGGGACTCTGGGTTAGAGGTGAGGGTGAATGTGCTGTGCCAGGGCCACCTGCCTCCGACCTCCATCCAAGGCGGGCTCCTGCTGCCTATCAGGGCAGAGCTCCTGGCAACGTGCAATGCTGGACGCCAGGCTTGAATTCCTTCCTTCTTTCTGTGGAGTCCGCATCTGGTGCCCACAGTCCCAGCCTCTGGACACAGCGGAGGGGGAGGAGCTACTCCCCGGCAGGGCAACGGCTCATGCTCTCTGCCCACCACTTCCCAGCCTGGTGGGCTCAGCCTCCCTTGAGCTCCCCCAGGGAGGACCAGACGACTGTCCACCGTCCACAGTGCCAGGGTCTATGCAGGTTCACAGAGGCCTCGCCTCAACGGGCAGTGGTCCCCACCTTCAAGAAGCAGATGGGAGAGGACCCACTGAGTGGCACCACTCTTTCCAGGGAAACTCTACTCCCAGTGCAAGTCTCCGATTACAACGCTGTGTCTTTAATCTGGCGGAGTGTCCAAAATGGAGAGAACCTGCTCTTAGCCACATCCTTTGTGAGTTCTGCACGTGGCAATCTGTCACACACTCACTACAAAAATTGTAAATCTACCAAATCGAAACTGAAGGGAGAAAGTTTCCATTTTAATATCTTGTTAGTAATATCTTTTACCAAAGCAACGCTTGCCAAGGTAAACTCCCACGTTTCTGAGGCCTCAAAATCCCTTCCACCTTGGGTGTCTAGAACATTCTACACTAACCACTGGCCCTCTGGCCCCTAAATCGGATGCAAAAGCAGCCACTGTTGGCCCCGCACTGGCTCACGCACCCTGTAAACAGCATCAGCCACACGAAGCGTGGCTGGCCTGGGACACCTGGCCTTTCAGAGGCCTTGCTGGCAAACAAGTCTTGGGGCCCCCTCTCCCCCTAGAAAGGTAGAGGTTCATGCAGGTAGATGGGGCTGGCAGATTGCTCTCTTGACAACTTCAAGGAAGCATTTGGACTGGGGGTTCCTCTGGCAGGCCCTCTGCTCTCTGACTTTGTGTCAACAGATCATAGCTGGATGGCCTTTTCCAGAATCACTCTGTTCCTAGGGCATGGTTTACACACGTATGATGCTTGTACTTCACCTTTCTTTGACCTTGGTGTCCCTTTCCAATTGTTTCAATAGCTTAGGTATGCTTGGTTATAGAGTTAGAACTTTTTAACACAGGGCAGCAAAATTTTATACAATTAAAATGCCTAAGATGTCAAGTGTAATCACGAGAATTTCATCATTTCCGCTGTAGAGCTGAAGGAAAAGGTCCACGTTCAGTCATTTTCATTCTCTGTGTTGATTTTGCGAAAGGCACTATGGAGACAACGAGGTTTTGAGGAGAGGTACGACCCAACCCGTACCCTGGGCCAGCGCTGGGCCTTCTGGATGCCCGGGGTGGTGGCCCTGGGTGGCAGCAGCTCGGGAGCACGTGTCCGGAATGGCCCACGCAGACACACGTTTTAGACTCAACCTAGAGGGAGTCTTTGTGCTTGGACCGTTTCAGATGCTTTATAACTGACCTGCTCCCTGCCAGTGAGAAATTTAAGAAACTTGGACTTCAGCAGTTGGCACAACCTGGCAAAGCAGTGACCTTCCAGTAGCCCCATGCAAAACCTGGAACCCCACTCTATCCAGAACGGATGGATTCTGGATTCTATCCAGCATGGGGTGGCCGGAGGGGCCTGGGGGCCCAAAACTGAGCTGGACCAGGCTTTGCTCCAAAAAGCTGACAATCTGGAGGGAGAGACAAATACCAGCCACAAACAAAGCACTGCCTGAAGTCATCTGAATATGGCAGCATATTGAGGAATTAGATAGAAGTGTGAAGCTCCCTGGACCTGCGGGTGTGAGGAGAGCCTGGAGGGACCTCTGCGCAGACCGTGGAAGATGTGGGTCGCCATGGGCAAATCATCTACCTCCACAGAAGCTCCGTCTCCTTGCCCGTAAAACAGGCACGTGGCGGTTCTGCCATCACCTCACATGTCTCGGCTTAGGATTAACTGTGATTCTGTGTAACGCACCCAGCTTGGTGAGCTGCAGAAGGTCACTGAATGACTGTGAGTCTCAGGAGCAACTTCATGGGATTGGAAAAGCCAATCCCTTTGGCTGGTCTCAGTCACGGATCTTGAGCCTCAGGAAGGGCAAACCAATGGGCAAACAGTAGCCAAGGGCCTGGTCGTCTCCGACTGCAGAGGATATAGGAACATCGCCATCAATGATGATGGCTGACAGGCTTGTGCAGAGCTGGCTACATCCTGGTTCCTAAAAATTACAGATTACATGTTAGAATCATTTGGTGACATCTTGAATTCTGTATTCCTATATTTGTTTCTGCCTCTATCTATCTATCTATATCTATCTATCTATCTATCTATCTATCTATCATTTATCCATTCATCCCTCACCTCTACCCTCCTTCCTTTCTCTGTCTTGATGTCTTCCTCTCACGCTGTCTTTATCTTGCCCATCCCCAGGCCCCACACCAGGTTGACTGAATCAGAATTTCTAGAGTGGAGCCTGAAAATGGGCATTTGTTCAAAGTTCCTTTGGTAGACACTTAGGGAATTATCTGTCTTATGGGAAAGTCCCCTTCCACACCCACCTGGATGGTTACGTTAGAAACGTCATGGCCACAGCGGTTTGGTCCAGGCTGGGTGTCTCTCCCCAGCCAATCAGATATATTCTCGGAACTTCCAATCCAGGAAAGAGACGCCAGTCCCCTAACACTGGCTGAAGCTGTATGCTGTGACATGTACCAGCTATTGGCAACCATGTTTCCTCTCCATCACCAGACACAGAGAAAGCTGATGCACTCACAGCACGAAGGACGAGCCTAGGTGATAGATGGAGACAGTCCCCAGGGTTCCAGGTGTGCATGAGGACCAGCCACATCCCTGCTCCTGGATTCCCAGAGCTCTTATAACCAACACCCCCATGGGCTTCAGCTGCTTGAGTGGGGTTCCTGCCCCCTGCAACTAAGGAGCTTCTAGTCAGTTCCAATCTTGAGCCTCCTTTAGAAATCACCTCCAAAGAGAATTTTTCAGATATCTTTCAATCAGATCTTTGGAAAAAACTGTTTGAAACCAGTCCTATCACCTTCAAAATGATTGAGATGGTTTAGTCCTATTATTTGTAAACTAAGTTCTTCTCCATAGCTGAACACAGTTTGGAAACATTTTCATGGCTTCCATGGGTAGATGATAGATATAAATAGATGATAGATAGATAGGAAGGAAGGAAGGAAGGAAGGAAGGAAGGAAGGAAGGAAAGGGAGAAAGAACAAAAGATAAAGTCTAAAGTAGGAGTGGTCTAGTTGAAGCCCTGGTCCCTTCCTCTGCCCCAATCACTTCAATCTGCTGCTAGGGAAACAGAAGCCTAGAGGAGCAGAGTGCATCAGCAGCTGGACATCAGACTGGAGGTCATGGTGTGAAAAAAAACCCAGCTCAGACTTCGGTGTTCTAGAACAGCCATCTCCAGATCAAGGGTCAAGATGATACAATAAGCTACAGGAAGAAAATATTAGAAATTCTATTTATATGTTTTGTACTTCATGCTTTTGGAAATTTTATTTTGTGCATGTTCTAAAATATATATCCTACAGAATATATACATAAATATATGAATATATATATATATATATATATTACAGAATATACATATTAAAAAATACACTCATACACCCATACTGGGGGCCGTATTCTACTGGCAGAAGTGAGATCAAAGTGTTAGGTGACCAATGCCACCTGCTCATCCTTGCCGGGTGAGTTTGAAAGCACTCTTACACCAGTCACATGTTTACCATATCTGTGCCGGGCCTACCGTGTGCCCGTTTGCAGATGGTGCTATTTGCCAGTGGCCTATCTGGCCCTGCTCAAAACTGGAATGTTTACCACCCTGTGAAATAACCCTGTCGGCGGAGGAAACTTGTCACTACTTAAGGAAAACTGAAAGAGTGAAAGCATTGAACTCTACAAAGTAAAGGTGCTTGGGTTCTGAGAGATTTGCTTTTATGTTCCAGAACAAAAACAAGATGCGGAGGAACCCTTCCCTCTTCTGGGCCTGGAAGTCAGAACCAGAAGTCTGGTGCGCTGTCTGGCTGTGCTTGGGCAGTTGTGAGCATTCGACCCCGGACGCATGCCATCCGTGGATGTGACCCCACTCAATGAAGGCTGGGCCCCCGCACCAGCCCTCTCTGTGCCCTGTGTGTTTCCCAAGCCGGGGACCGGGAATTCGCTTCCTAAGTTTACAGGGCACCATCAGTTAGCATTTCAGTGTTGATTTTAAGTGGGCACTTTAAACGCCCCCACAGCGGTTGGTGTTTGCGTTTCAGACCGAGCCCCTTGCTGCAACAGTTCTGGGGTGGCCTGGTCTGTGGCATGTGGCTTCATTTAGAAGCCTGGGTCCTTCTGACCAGCAGAGCGTTGGCCCTGGGTCCTTTCGCTGAGTTTAATATGTTAATAAACATGTTTTCAGTGATCCCTGCTCCCTGATATCTGGCATATTAACAAGTAAGTGCTGCTAGGGGAATAGAAACCAGAATTATACCATCAGAAATCATATTTGGGGGAGAAATCCTTTCCCTCTCGTGATTGCAAGCTGGCTTTTTTATTTTAATAAAAAACAGAAGCAAGGAATAGTTCTGCCCTCCCTGGCACTTACGAACGGTGGGGGGGCAGAGCTCAGACACAGGAGCTCACCTCCAGAGTGAAAACGTTGAGGATCAGGGAAGCTTTTGTTTGTTTTAATTCTGGCAGCAAAAACTAAAACCGTATTTTCTGATGAGGAAGAAGGAAACGGTCCTACAGCAGAATGGCCGGGGGAAAAAAACGTGCATACCAGGCACAGATAAACCAACGACAAAGCCCGTAATTACACCTAGTACAAGGTAGAGATTTTTGGATTGTTCTTTTAAGAGTGTAAGCTGACCCCCCCCACCCCCGCCCCCCCGCCTTTGAGAGACTTCTCTTGTCAGAATTTCTGCCCGAGTCATTTTTATGCCTGGGTCCACATGCACATTTTAGGAAAACCATCCAGGTCTTGGAGTCATGGCATCTACTAATTCACACTCACTGCAAAATAACACCCGAGGTAGCTCAGCCTGGCAAGGTTACGTCATCCCTCTTGAACAAAGGCCAATTTTTCACTAACCAGAGCCACCCGAGGCCAGACTGGCTTCTTCAGATCTTCAGGTTTAAACTCCTGTTTATTTGGGTATGGCACCAAACGAAGCATTCTCTTTATATTCCAGCAGTTTCTGCAAAACCAGCTGTTCTAAATTTGGTTTAAAACATTTGTTAAAGTCACCAATAAATGAGGGAGAAGGAACCGGGCTGACTTGGCAATAGGAAAAAGCTCTCAGGTTTCCTTCAACAAGACAGGCCTTCCTTCTAGATCGGTTTTATATTTGAGCTTGTCTTTGGGGGATTGTTTCCATGCAGGCTTGGGGGGGGGCAGGGTTTTTCCAGCCAGCGTCCCCCTCAAGCGTGCCCAGCTAGCCTGACACAGAAAGCGAGGGCCGTTCACAGCAGGCTGGAGGGGGGCCAGGCTGGCTGAGCCCTCGGAGCATGGTGCTGGAGGAGTGCAGGGACCCTGGGCCAGTTGCACGGCCCGTCTGAGACTATCACGGCCCCTCGCTCGTGCCCACAGATCCTGAGGTTTGAGAGCATGTCCACAGACAGTGTGGCGAGTGGGTCCCCAGCAAGCAGCAGCGGGAACTGAAATTTGCCAGTAAGGCTCACTCCTACCACTATAGTGAAATCGTTAGTCTGGAAGACACAGCAGGACCCACAATGGCAGGACCCACCCCCTCTGACACCCGAGGCCCCGCCAGTGTATCTCAAGGAGCTCGGGGCTCCATCCATGCGGAGGCCCACTCTGAAACACGCCTTCCAGGAAACAGGACGATAACAAATGAGTCTACCCCTCTACCCCGATCCTTGGATTTCCCGGACTTTCCTGGACCGCAGAACATGGAGTAGAATCATAGCATTTCTGCAAACAGTGCAGAATCTGAGCTAAACGTGTCTCCAAAGAGCAACTTCTCGCTCTTGCAAACAGAATACACGCCACAGGGACTAAGAATTTCCTTTGAAAAAGTGCTCGTGATCGATTCTTTATCTATGTGTTGAACGGGACGCCCACCCCTACCTATACCTCACCTTCTCACCTGGGATGCCCTTCCTTCTGCGTCCGCCATGCCCTCCTGCTGAGGTCTGTCTCGTGTCCCAGATAGGTCTCATTTTCCAGATGCTCTAATCCGCTTTGACCCCAGCGGCCTGTTTTTACAGATGGCACTACGTGAACCCTTCCAGGGACGGCCCTCCTCTCTCAACCTAGACAATGAGGCTCTTGGGGGGACAAGGGTCCTGTTGGTCCGGAGGCAATGAGGCCAGGCATTCTGCCCGTGAGGGACCACAAGGGGGTGTGGATTAGTGGACGCTACCAGGAAACGCTTTGCCAAATCCCACATCAGAAGTCTCGAGAGCGAAAACGCTTTTTCACACAGCATTGTAATATGTCACAGTGAAAAAGCGTTTTCCAAGATCCAGAGAGGTGTGTAAAGCGAATGCTGAGCGCAAACCAGAACCATATTGCAGCCCTCTTGACATTTCCAAAATAGTGACCAATAAAAGTTGCTATTTATGCGTGCCCTACTGGTGACACTATTAAATCTTTTGGCTGTACTGTTCAGGGAAGGTTATGGGCTGAAAGCCGTGTGAATTGGAACTGTGTCTAAATTGGAATTTTATCTGGCACCATTTGGCTTAAACTTGGATTGCTAACCTTCAGGTTTTAGTCATACTGGAATTATACAATAGAGGGCTCACCGCTGTGTGGCATTTTTTAAAAGTTTATATGAAAAGAGAGAGAGAGAGAGAGAGAGAGGAGGAAAACCTTGGGCATGCTGCCCACACATGTATTTTGTTTGGAAAGAACCATTTTCCGAACTTGGGGGATAAAAAGAAATCTAATTTATTAGCATTTCAAAAATCGTCATGGCCGCAGAATGGGTAAACAGGGCAATCATGATTAATCTAAATTGAAAAGGCACATTTTGTTTATTAGATCCCTCAACTACCCAAGCTCCGTTTTTTGTAATAGTTCAGATTTTTTTTTCTTCCCTACCCTTCAGAAGTGACAGAGAAAAATCTATTTCTTGGCTGAAGTAATCTCAGATAAATTAATATCATTTTTCATATAAATTTGTTTGGGGAAACTTGAAACTGTAGCATAACCTATTGATTTCATTATTTGAATTAAGTTTAAGAAATCCTACAGCTGCTTACTGTCAAACTTTAAACCTAGTGTCCATTTTCAGCCGGGCACTTGGTATACACTTCACCTGGTCGCTCAAGAAGGTTCTAGTGGAAAAGTACGTGCTCATGAAACATACTCAGCGCTCCTCTGAAGCTTTAATAGCAGCAGAAGGGGTAACAATTAGCAGTTTTGTTTTTCTGGGCTTGAAAGTTTTTCCTGGGCTGCTTCCAAAAATTGTGTTCTTCATTGTTGACCTTTTTGGAGTTTGGAAGCAATGAACCACGTTGCCTTCCATAAGAGTGTCAAACGCAGAATAAAAAATTGCATCACATCATTTTTCATCGTGGCCAGATGAGGTCTGAGTGGAGGAACAAGGAACAGGAAAGAGAGAACATCTGAAAAATTGGCTCTGCAAACTGGAATGTGATTCTGCTCGAAGGGGCCACTTTTTTCCCCCCTTTCTTTCCAGAACAGGCAGGTTGTAGACAGATCTGGGTCTTAGCCCGCCACCCCAAGGGCCCCAATGTCAAGAAATAGTGATAGAACACCGTTCATTTATGCAACATCTGTAACACATATAGCAAATTATTAATAGCTCAATGTGCCAATCTGCCACTGTGCATTTCTGACATCGTAGGGGCCAGGAGCACGGAAGTTTTGCAGCTCAGAAATGAAAACTAGGCTCTGGATGAAAATTAAACACAGGTGCTTTGAGTTTTCGTGTATGAAATGGAACATCACTGACTGTTTCGGGGGGACACAAAATGGCAGTGCTCCCAGCTCAGCTAAAAGGTTAATAGAGCTAATGTGCTGTGGACATGGGTATCAGTATTATTTACACCATGTTGTGTCACTTCATGCTAATGTCTGGGATGCTGACAGTGCTGGGAAGGGCCAGTTATGCCTCCTGCAGCAATGGAGGGTGCTACGGAGGACCAGGGAGTGGAGGCCTTTTGCTTACAAAGAAAACAAAACCAAAGCCACAGCACAGATCAAAGCCGTGGCGAGTGGGAGCTGCTTTTCATTCAGCACATGCCAGCCCCTCATTATTAGCCACCACTCCGAATTTCTGAGACAGAAACTCCCTCCTTCCACCGCAAACCTTCACCTTGGCTTTCCTTTCCTTTCCTTCTTTTTTTTAATCGATAATAGAATCTTGCGTTCATTGCTTACAAATTAACAGCAAGCATCCTTGGTGTTGTTGTGGTTGTTGTTTTCTTTCCTAGAATATCACCATTTGAAGTTCTCCACTATCTGCATCCCGTATCCCTGCAGAGACACACACGGAGCCCTTGTTTTGAAAGCGTGTTGCTCGGCGTCTGAAGATGCGAAGGCTACGCCTGAACTCTCTGCGATGATATTTTAGCTATTTCCCCTTGACTTTAAGTCAACCTCGGAGGCACTGCTCTCAGGAACTCTGGGGGAAAGTGAGGATAGTGAAATTAACCCAGGAGAACCTTCGCTCAGTCCCCAGCTTCCGCTCTGTGACGGGGATAAGCCCAAGGCCTGCTTACCAACGGTAACCAGGTAAGGCAAACGGTGATGTGAGAGGAGCCAAAGATGTTTCCAAACCCAGCTGTAAGAATACGGCAACTACTCACATCCGCGTCTTTTATGTCTTTCTCCGTGGTTGCCTGGAGAACCCTCCCGCCTGATGCGTCATCGCGATCCGTCACCAGAAGGAGAAAAGCAGAGCTGGTCATCTCCAGGTCCCGGCATGCAGCTGAAGATGAGGTCCCCCCCAGGCCAGAGCTCTGCCAGTGGGACAACTGTGGGGGAAGGGCGTTCACCAGATTTTTCTGAGCAGCCTATCCAAACTGACCTTGAGGGACTCAGCCTGAGCTGAGGGCCGTGGCCACCTGCCCCTGACAGAACTAGGCCATCTCTGATGGGACAGGATGCAACAAAGGGAAAGCAGAAGGAAACCCTGCCCCTTGCCAGCTCTGGGGGACAGATGGGGGCCAAGGCAGCAAAGAGGGTTGAGTAGGTCTCTGTCTTAATTCTGAGAAGTTCAGGGACCTCCCTGGAGGGATCTGAGTTGGTTTAGGCGACTATAACAAAATTTCACAGATGGAGTGGCTTATAAAACAGAAATGTATTTCTCACAGTTCTGGAGGCTGGAAAGTCCAAGGTCAAGTACCAGTAGATTCGGTGTCTGCTGAGAGCCTCTTCCTGGTTCGTAGAGAGCCACCCTGTGTCCTCACACAGTAGAAGTTGCTAGAAGCTTTCTGGGGTCTTTTTTTATAAGGCACTAACCCCATTTGTGACTCCTCCACCCTCATGACCCTAACACCCCCCAAAGGTCCCAACTACTCACACCATCCCACTGGGAATTGGGTTCCAACATATGAATTTGGGGGGAATAAATATAAATATCAGTCCACTGCCGAAAGGGTTTTTGTTCTCTGTCTTGTTTGGGGCCCTGGGAGGGAGCTGCCAGGGACATCCTGGTTCCAGTATCTATTCAGCACCAGCAGGAGCCAGAGAGGCCCCACCGCCAGACGCAGACAAGCTCACAGGGATGGCCACACTTGGAGAAGCATGGTGCTCTGGAGACCACACGGACGGCAAGGTCACGGTCAAGGCCGTGAATCTTCTCCATCATGCCCCTCCGCAGACCCCTGGGTGGGAGGGAGAGGAGGAGGGGAGGGCAGCTTCGGAGAGATTGATTATTCTTCTCCTAGAGCTCTGGGAACAGCCTAAATTGCTCCTTTAAACCTCTTGGTCTGAATTGGCCTAAGACTGGACTGGTTATTTAGTCACATTTCCCCCCCCCCCCCCCCACTAATCAGCATGAGAGGTGCGGTGAGCAAACAGGGTTACTTACAAATAAAAGGAGTCTACGTTTCTCTTCACATGAATCGTAATGTGTCAAATTCCGCGAAAGCTTCACAGTCCAGCCAACTGTGGATCTGTTCCCTCTGCTTCCTTACTGACCGTGTGCAAACAGGACATGGAGGGGATTCTCTTAGGAAAACTGCCAGCACCCATAGAACTGGGGAACCAATGTTCTCTACGCTTGCAGCCAGAGGCGGGGGCTCCACTGTGTCACCGAGTCTACAAGGAGAGAGGCGCTTAATGCAAATGCACCTTGAAAACAGCTGTGTGCCAGGCGCTGTGCTAGATTTGGCAAAAAGGGAAAGGCGGACCTTGAGGAACCAGAGGCCAGGGGGAGAGAAAGGCATCAGACAGGAGGCTCGGCCGGCTGGCCCTGTAAGACAGGGGTTTTCTTACGGTAGGGGAAAGAATTCGATTCATAAGTATATTATGTAGCATGATTTTCTTGGATTTATTGCATAGGTAGATATATTTATATAAATGTATTATTACTTTATTTCGAGATGATTATTACAATTTCCTTTGCGTTATCTCTTCTGTTTCAAGACATAGATGTATATATGTATATACATGCATACACATATATGTATGTATGTGAACATGTGCATATATACATGTACACTGTTGTTTCTTTTTCTTCCTTTATTTTTGCTGCTTTGATCTAGTTCCCGGCCGCTGATGATTTGGACATTTGTTCTGCCTTGTATTTCACTGTCGGTCACCTGTGCTGGGCCTCTCACACTTGCCCCCAGCCTGTCTCCATCCCTGCGCCCTGTGTCCAGGGGCTGAGCTGGATGGACCACATCATCAGGCTCCTTTGCTCCAGGGTTTCTGGTTAGCTCTGGGCAACCGGGGCTTTGGCTGGAAATCGGAAACTGGAGGGAGGGTGAGCACACTCAGCCCATGGCTTCCCCCCACTCACCTGCAGCTGCCCAAAGGCAGTTTGAGCCTTTTGAGGAAAGACCTCAGCTCCTGCCAAGAAGCACCCTCCATACTTTGGAGACTCTGTTCTCCCAGCTCTGCGTTTGGCTCTGTGTCCTGCTAACCCCACTCCCTCGTCCTTCACGTCCGGGCTGGGGAGCTGCACGGGAGTTACCGCTCCCTGGGGCACTGCAATATCCCTGCTTGTCCCTCATCGGACATTTCTCAAAGTTCCCATTTTGAGCATGCCCTCTGTTTCCGGCTGAGACTGGCTGCGAATCCCCCCTTCTTTGGAAACCATCACCAGACAAATATTTCTCTAAAACCATGTGAAAACAGCGTCCGTGTCCTTCCCCCAAAGATATTCTGTCCCTCCATTTCTTCCGTGACCCCTCAATCACTTCTCCTACCCTCTCCTCCCCGGATGAGACCCTGGGAATGACTTATGACCCCCTTCACCACTCCCACCGGCTCCTAGGTTTGCCGGGTAATTTATTACTTTATTTCGAGATTATTATTAGAATTTTCTTTTCTCCATGTCTCTCCTGTTTCCAGAAGCTCGTGCATCTCCTGACGATGCCCCCGTCACGCATTTAGATTTAACCACATGGCACAGGCCACGTCTGGCAACAGCTCCTTCTGTCCTCCTCCGCAATCCTCTACCTTCACATCTCTGTGCGATACATTCATTTAAACGTAACATTTTTTTAAATTAACAGTTAAAATAATTGTTTTGGATCAGTAAGAGTAATGCTATTGTCCATAATCTTTTATGAAGATACTCTGGACTTGGTGTGGAGAGCGAAAGCCTAAAACAGGCTATTTCTCACCTTTTTTTTTTTTTTTCTTTTTTCCCTGAACTACCAAGTAAGAATATCCTAGTTGTACACCACATATTATTGGGATTATCCCCAAACTTTGGCATCTGGACATTTGGTCTGAATGTGGTCCAGAAATTTTGAGGAGATTTCTTGCTGAAAACCAGACTAGCTTTGCCGGTTGCCTTCGATGCGTATATTTTACTCAACAGTTGGAACAGTTGGAAAGGTGAAATTATCTTTCAGGTTGGGAGATAATAGGGAATTGATTCTTCATCCATTACTTAGTAGTATTTGGGTCTGAAAAATAAAGGAAACTATATTCTGTTTCAGAATTTGGATGCAATTTGGGACGATTCTCAATGCCATGTAATCAATTTCTTTTGCCTGGTTTAAAAAAAAAAACATTTTATGTTTATTTATTTTTGAGAGAGAGAGAGACACAGAGTACAAGTGGGGGTGAGGCAGAAAGAGAGGGAGACACAGAATCGGAAGCAGGCTCCAGGCTCTGAGCTGTCAGCACAGAGCCCGACGCGGGGCTCAAACTCACGAACCACGAGATCATGATCTGAGCCGAAGTCGGACGCTTAACTGACTGGGCCCCTTTTATTTTTTTTAATTTTTTTTTAACATTTATTCATCTTTGAGAGACAGAGAGAGAGAGAGAGAGAGAGAGACAGAGCATGAGCGGGGAAGGGGTAGAGAGAGGGAGACACAGAATCCGAAGCAGGCTCCAGGCTCTGAGCTGTCAGCACAGAGCCCGACGCAGGGCTTGAACCCACAAACCACGAGATCATAAAGAAGTCAGCAGAAGTCAGCCGCTTAACCGACCGAGCCACTCAGGTGTTCCAACTTTTGCCTGATTTAAAAGGCCAGGTTCAGGCGATTCAAGCAACCAAGTATTCCGCAGAGACATGCCCCTGGATCCTGCTACTCAACATGGGTCTGCAGGCATAGTGTGATCTCAGCCTATGTCCCTTTTCTCTCACCCCGCAGAGTGTTTCGTGTGAAAAAGCTTCACCCTGTGTGCTCTCCACTGAAAGGATGAGCCTGTGCACAAGGCCTTCACGACTATCACTCTTGGGTCAGTGCTGACTACCGCTGCCTTTTGTGAATGAAGCCGGGTCTGAATTGGCATCAGATGCATCAGATTGGCATCAGATGTTCAAAAGTCTCATCACAAAGCACGCTTTTCAGCCTAATCACAACCTACAAACTAAACATTGACCATATTAAAAATCTCTCCGGGGGCATCGATTTGCCGTGATAAACAGCCTTGAATATCCTGCCGGCCTTGAGCACTTCCCTTGCGTATCAGAGCACACTCACGCAGTGCTGTCCTAGATGCTTCCATCCACCTGTATATCAGGGTCACAGCTCGTGTGCACGCCTGCCTGAAGCGTCCCTAACACAGGCTGCCTTCTATATCATGCGGCGTGCCACAAAGGTGTTCGGTAGCAAATGGTGCCGGCCCCACAGTCCACTTCCTTTGCTGTCACTTTTCTGGCCCGTGGTGCATGTGCTCCAGCAGAATTGCATCTGGAATCCTGTCCTGTTTTCTTCAACCTGAAGGGTGTGGTTCTGAAGGGCGGTGTTTTTTAATGACTAGTTTTGGATTTCGACGGGACGTTTGAACTACTCATTCACTTCTTAAAAATGATTCGGCTACAACACAATCATACACAAGTGCACCTGTGACCAAAAGAAGTGATACCGTGTGACAGAAAATTACATGGGGTGGGTGGGTGGGGCTGAAGTCCACGAAGGGAATATTATCAAGGCAAACTTTATCCTCGCAACGCCGTGCAAACTTTCAGAACGTGACGTGGCTACTATTAATTCCTGACCATTCTTACAGTTCACGTTTGTGAAATGGACACAAATAAAATTGCATGATTATTTGTCTCCTGAAACTGTGGTTTTATAACTGGCAGCAAGGATCTGCGGGGGTGGGGGGGTCTATGGACCACAGGTGCGGGTGCAAAGAGACAGAGTGGCCCACAGCACCCCCTTCCGCTGCCCGCTTGAGTCTTGCCTCTCTGGTGGGAGTCGTCCAAGGTCAGCCCGCTGGCACCGCAGCCTGCTGAGCCCCAGGTCCCGGAAGCCACGCTGGTGCTGGGCTTCCCAAGGTCCGCTGTGCTGCTGGAGGACTGGCGGGGTCAGCTCTATCTCCACGCATCGGGAATCCAGCCACGTTTGCTCATCTCCTCCCAGCTATCGAAGGGGACTCGTCTCCGGAGGCCTCCTCTTGAGAATTCCTCCTGATAGAATATCACTGCTCTGGAAGAGTTTTCAGGAGTCACTCACTCAGGATTCTCACAAGCCACGTCTGGGGCTTTTACTCTTCTTGATTGACTTTCCCTGGTTGAATCCAGAGCAAAAACTACAAAAGGTTTGGCACTTTAATAAATACTGGCACGTATTGCAACATCATTGTCCTTCTGTGGATAGAAAAAAAAATTACAATATATTTAAACTAAATACTGTGTTTGCCTAAATCCTTTGGAAGTGTCCTTCATGGTATACAGGATCTTTGGCTTCTCCTTTTAGATTGTAGATTAAATTGAAGACCTGTTTCTTATATTAAAATTATTCCAAAGCGGAAAAAAATGTGTTCTTTTGCAAATCTTAAGTCGCTGTGGCATTTCCAAAAAGCTAGAATAACCTAGAGAAGGCTAGAGAGACACCTTTGTTCTCTCGTACCCTCTCTCCTCCAAAACCCTAAGTTATGTTCCTCCCCAGCCCTGGACCCTGACCCTCCTGTGGCCAGGGCCACCCAGAGATGGGTCCCTCAGTGTCACCTGTCACCTAAGACCTGAGCAGGAAGAGACAGGGGTGCAGAGGGAGCAGGAAAGCCCCTCCTGGATGAGGTCATGGGACAACTGTGACATCAGACATCGGCGGGAGATGAGGAAGGCTTGGGGGGAGGCCAGGGGAGATTTTCTGGCTCACAAGCATTCCCTGTAGCCCCCAGCATCCTGGAAACCCGGCTGGGTGTCCAAAAAGGAACATCAGAAGTGGGGGAAATCTCTGCTCCATGCTCTCTGGATCCTGCCCGAGGTTTTTATGACACATTATCTGGTGTGTCGAAAAAACATTTTTATTCCATGAGAAAGAAAAACTTTGGCAGAATTGTTTGAATTATTAAGGCTCAGTCCAGCAGTTTCCAAGGGCTTTTGAACTTAGATTCTTTTACAGTTTTATAATAATCTCGTTCTTTTGGAAACCGCTCTGAATTTTCTCCCAGTACAGGGGAATAATGGATTACCATTCCAAGATGTTTTTATGACAGGGTGACTTCCTCCCAGAGTTCGAGGTAAATTATGAGGTTGAAAATCTTGTTGCATCATGAAGGCTCTAATAGTTCATGTTCATATAGAGTGCTTTACAATTTTCAAACTCCATTTCGTACTTTTTTCATTTCGTCCTCCCAAACACACGAGGGGAGGTGGGAAACATCATCTTTCTTTGCCACAAAGACAGGAAACTAAGCATCCAGGCAGCCGGGTGCCTTGTCAGGATCCCTCAGAAAATGGGCCTCTGTTTCGGGGTCACCGCTCTGCCCACTGGTGCCCCTGCCACTTCACCACATGTGCCCCACAGCTGTCAGAGCAGAGGCAAGCCACCAGCTCTTCATTTAGTCCCTCGTGTCACAGACGAGGACGCCAGGGGCCAGAAACCCCCAGGACCCGCCACCCCACTTGCCTGGTCAGTGGCTTGTAGAATCACAGGACCCCAGACCCGAGATCCGAGCCCAGGGTACATCAGACCCTCAGCTCCCCGCTGCACCCCAAGGCTCTGATAGCTCCTTATTCTGAGAAGGGTGGCACGCTGGGAGAAAGCCATTCGTCTTGTTATGGTTGGAGATCAATATCAAACCTGGAAACCATCCTGGTTCTTTTCCTGCCTTTCTGCCAATGCCTTAAAATCAAAGCACCTCTATGTCATTACTTTAGTGCGAAAACTCCAACCTCTGCTTAGTCAGGGTAGAGATGCTAAGTTAAAACCTCAGGGCCAGGTTGGGGACATGCTCATCTGTGTGTGGTGGAGCGGGTGTTCAAAATTTCCATCCAGCCACTGGAGGCTTCAGGTGCCCAAGTGGAGGGAGGCAGGGGAATCATTCAGATAGGGCTGGTCCTTGCACTGTGCAGAAAGTTGGTGCCTAATTTTTTTCTCATTCCCTTCTGTCTTTCCTTGTCACAGATCTACTTAAAATCAGCAACATGTTTGCAGAAGCAAGTTTTTAACAGCGCAGAAAAAGGTAGTATGGTCTTGAAGAGCATTAAGAACTCCCATTACTTTAGTTTAGACTACAAGAAAAATGAGGGCATATAAGCCTATATTAGAGAAAAAGATGTAATATTCTATTACTGGGTTTATAGCTATATATAAAATCCAAGTACACTGCTCCCAGCCTCTCGTCCTCTGTTCAAGCCACTAATAAATGGTGAATTCCTTTAGTTTAAAGATTGTGACTCTCACCTTTAAGCTTTCGTAACTGTTGGAAGGGAGAAAATGAAAGCTACATAACCCCATCTATTATTTTCCAAAAGGAAAAGAATTCACAAAATTTAAATCTTCTGCAAAGAAGACGGAAATTTATTTAATGAGCATGACACCCATAAAGATTGGATCTCTCACTGCTAACGGTGCCTTGGTTTGGAAAGGGCCATGAGAGCACCCAGGGGCTGTAGCGCTGGGTGGACAGAGCTCAAAGAGGAGCCCGCCGGGGTAGACTCCCGCGCAGGAGGCAGGGGTCTGGGCCACGGCGACCCAGCTCCACTTGCTTGTTGCAGATAAGACCCTTCGGCGATACCAAACAAATAAGACCGCCAAGATTTTTTTTTTTTTTTCTTGTTCCTAACTTTCCCATAAAAAGATTCAGGTAAATGTAGCATGACGAGCCAATTTAAGCCAATTTCAAAGTTATTTGAGTAATTGGTTATTAAGATAACAGTCTCAAATTTCAATTCAGCAATTATTGTCTTAAAGACACAGACCCAGGCATCAGGAGAAAAGTGGGTGTTTTAAAGGGAAAGAGCCCTGGTTTCCTGGGGAGACAGGCAACCCCGTGAGCGACACAGAGCAGTGAGAGCATTTCTTTCCTCTCCAAAAGGGGCCTCCATGCACATAAGGAGGACGTTTCCAGAATAGAACAGAATTGTGCTTTTAAACACAGGGACCAAAGTGCCCTTTAAAGCCTTGATTATGATGAAGATCCAAGGTCACACGCACTCATACTCAGACACCCACACGCCCACATGTGAGTGGGTCCTCACCGTAAGTTGAGACCCACAAAGGGACTTCCTCCTGTGCCCCAGGGGACAGCAGTGCAGCCTCACTCAAAGTCCCCTGATGGAAAAGATGGTTTTGGCAGAGGTTCCTGGTGGACGGCCAAATTTGCCTTTCTAATGATGGGTGAATTAACTCCAAAAAGCCTTACAGTAAAGAAATACAAAATGCTGAGCTGATTCCCAGTTAATCAACCCCCTAGGATGGATGTCTGTGACCAATTATTACCAGCTACTAGATAATCACTCAGCCCAGACTGCAAGGGATCGGCTTTGAGGCACTGGTTGCTCACAGATTTTCAAAACACGTGGGAATCCTTGATCCTGGAGACATCTAGGAAGACAAGCTTCAAAGAAACAAAGTGACCTTTTGAAGAATGCAGTGACAGTAAGAATTATCACTGCCTGTACGTGGGCCTTGAGCATCTCCTGGGTGCCGGGCCCCGGGCTTTATTATGACTCCGCTCATGTGCTTCGCACAGAGATCCCCAAGGGAAGGAATTTTAAGCTGAGGATACTGAGATTGGGAGAATGAAGTGGGCTGCCCAAGGTCCTTCTTCAAACACCAAGCTCACGGTCACCAGGTTGGGCTGACACTAGAGCACCTTAATCTTAAAAGACAATTTCAGGGTCAAGCAGGCAGATGTTGTCACACATTCATCCATTCACTCAGGGTACAGACCCTCACTGGGGGCCCCCACTGGACAGGCAAGGCTACTTCGAATTAGTAAGGAAGGTCTGCAAAAAAGAGAAATACAGTAAAGCCTTGAATTGTGAGGAACTTGTTCTGTGAGTGTTCCGCAAGACGAGCAAACATTTCTAATAAAATTTAACTTGATAAATGAGTTATGTCTTGCAGTACGAGTAGGAAGTGATGCTGAATGTCACATGATCACAACTGAGCCAATGGTTCTTGAAATTCCCTTTGATAGACGAGTGCTTTGGATTACAAGCGTGTTTCCACAATGAATTATGTTCGCGAACCAAGGTTTTACTCTATTTCAAAAATAAACAATAACAATGAGTCAATTCTATTTTGAAAGTCAGGTAGGATAGGACTAACTGCCCGGTAACTGCAGGGTCCTCTGAGCCTATCACTGTAGGAAGCAGGCCTCACCTCCTCGGTAGATAGCTACGGCCATGCTGTGCTTTGCAGAGCTCTCCCGGCCCTGGGTCAGCCTTCCTGGTAGGAGGTGGGCTGTGCCAAAGAAGGGAACGTCTTTGTGCAGAAATGCACATGGCTGACCCAAATATGTCTGCTCTACAGGTGAGTCTCTTCAGTAGCTGAGCAAAGCAGTGTTCTGAGCACAGAGACTGGAGGCACTTAAGAGCGGGAAGAGGGCAGGGTATGATGCTTTCCCCCTCCCAACCCCCTTCATCCTTCCCCAGGAGCTGACATGTACCACATTTGTCATCAGAGAAAATTCTTTTCAAGTGGGCAGTTTAAAAAAAAAAAAAAGAGGATTTCCCCAGCCAATTCCAAACCTAGCAAACATATATACCCATGAGTTCCATTCACTAATTCTCCTGAATTTACATCTCTTGGAATTTCTTCTTTGATTCAAGCTGTCCCAGACAGGGGTCCCACCATGTGATTTATAGGATACATATTTCCCAAGGAAGGGAAGTGGATAAATATGAGAGATGGTTCAGTGGCACAACCACTGGTCAGCGGTAAGGAGTAGAAAAGATGTAGGTCGTTTACAGAGAGTATTTGGTCTTTACAATTTACATCTCCTTTTTGAAAAACAATGTCTTCGAAGAATATTAGAATCAAAACAACCCTCAAGTATCATCTCTTTATTCTAAACTTTGATTGGCCACGCGGTCATTTTGTTCAAATCCTTATGGAGGGCAAGGCTGATCAATGGGGTCCCGTGCTTCCCTGCCTCTTATCACCCATGGAAGAGGTCCATGGAGCCCCCAACCCCCACAGATCAGTTACAGAAATACTGATGCAATGCCTTCTTCATCTCCATAGTGGGGAAACCCCACTTTGCTTCTGTAAGAGGAAGCAAATTTCCCCTGACCACAGAGCAAACAGCAGAGCTGGGTTTGAGCCTTGGGTTGCTGGTTTACCAGCTGGGGGTCTGGGTGTTGGTAACACCACCCCAGCACCTGGTCACCTGCGTCCAGGGAGCATCATGAGGCCAAGCTTCCCCAGGATTCCAGCCCTGTCGCCCCTGTCTGCACCTACTCTCTCAAGCAAACCCATCCAAGCCCACAGCTCCCATGAACACCTGCCTCCTTACCTCTTCCCAGACCCAGGTAGGCATATACACCTGCCCAGGGGCACCTGCCATGTTCTGTTTCAGGATAAAGGTGCTGTCATCTGAGCAGAGACCAAGGTTTCACCCTCCATGCCACTCCCAAAAGATGGGAATTTTGAAAGCTCACAACCTCATCCTCAGCCCCTGGCCTGAGCGACCTCACCTTGTTTCTCTTGGCTATGTGGGGGCCTCTGGGAATAAAAGTCCTCAAGTTTGTAGAAACTTTTAAAGAACATTCCCACATAATATCTTATAGGAGCCTCATTTGATGCCTGAGTTTTTATTCTCATTTCGAAAAAAAGGAAAAATTTGGCCCCAAGCAGAGATGCTCTAGGACATGTTGGGGGTCCCCTGGGTACCTTGGGGTTGGCCGTGTTCTCTGGCATGTTTAGTCTGCTTCCATCTGCTGCAGGATTTGGCTTCTCTGTCAAGTGAAGTCAGCCCCTGCACTTGCCACAGGTGGAGCCCAAAGTTCTGTCCAGGCAAGGAGGAATCTTACCTGCCCATCCTCTTCCATGCCACCTGTCAGACTTTCCAGAACTTTCCCTGCTCCTCATACTGACTCTGCAGCTTCCATCTGCCCAGCTCAGGGCCCCCTCTGAGGCCTCTGGGAGAATGTGGGGCACATGGCTTGACCTCCCACAGATCCTGAACCATCTGTGTTAAGATCAGAACCAGCTGTCAGTCACTGGAAAAAGAAACAGCAACAAATTCATCATTTCAAGAATATCATATGTCAAACTGCAAATAGCAGTGTAAGTAACGTAATATAAATAGCAATGTGACTCTAAATTAATCAAATGGCAACAAAAAATGAATGGCATCTAAATAGAATCATACAATATCTAACCTTTAGGATTGGCTTTTATCCCCTCGGCATAATTCTCTGAAGATACATCGAGGCAGTTGCGTGCCAATCATTTGATCCTTTTTTATTTCTGAGTAATATTCCCTTGCATGGATGTACCACAACTGGTGTAACCATATACTCCTTGAAGGGCATAACATGCACATGGTTTACACAGAAACTGCCATTTTCAGTACAGTGGGGTTCATATAGAAGCCCAGGCTGTGGTTCTGTGTGTTCCACACCCAGAACCCTGGCCTTTGGTCCAAGAAGGCATCTGATTAGCACCATGGACAGCGGAGTCATCATTCAGCATCTACCTATTGCACTGTGTTTTGTTTTGTTTTTTTTCAAATGGGCTGGCATGATGCCACAGTCCTATATTTCAGAAACTGTCCTCACTTCCCTGGCTCAGGATGCAAGAAAGAAAAAACCCCAAATGGAACACATCAAGTAATATGATCAGAAGGCTTAACTTGGGTTACTTTTAAGGTATTGGGAAAGTGGATTATCAACTTTTTATTAAAAACATTTACCACCTCCATGGAGAGATTAAAAAAAAAAACTGGGGCAAAGGAAGGACAAAAAAGAGTTAATATCCTGTCAATTAGAACTCCTGGAAGATTTTAATTATGAAATGAGAAGGTGATCCAGTCAGCCTATATTCCAATGGAGCAAACTGGGCCTTTAAATTATTAAGTTCTAAAAATCGTTCTCTTTTTTCCAGTCTCTCATGTGCTTTTAAACTAATTCTCAGCATTAGTGTATTTGGCTCTAAGTTGGGTATGTGCTCGGCCTGACAACGCTCGAAAGTGCCAAGGCATAAAGTTTGTGGCTCACCAGAGAATGCTCCATTGGTTTGCCATTTGTTTAAAGTTAGACAGTCTCCTTCTAATTGGATTCAATTATGGGTGGTTTACAGGATCTGTAAGGAGACAACAGGCTTCCGGGGGCTCCAGGAGGCTTGCACAGGGTCTAGTCGGGTCTCTCAGACCCTAGGGTTCCTGCCACACAGGACAAAGAACAAGATGCATTTCTTGTTCTGTGTCCCAGGCGTCTGGACTGCTGTCTGCTGACATCTCTGGTGCATTATGACATTAACCAGCAGAGGACAACTGTGTCATCTTCCACTCCAGAGACCAGGGGACAAGATGCAAAGGCATCAGAATGTGGATGGTCCATTAATAGGAAGCCCAATGGAAACAAAAAAAAACCTGAGCCTCTAAGACACATAAAGCTCTTGCCAATGCAAAGACAATGTTATATAGAAAGCCTCTGGTGGTTCGCTTCTGTACTTATCACTTATTTCCGATTTCGTTAGAGTAGACCCTGGCTGATCTGACAAGGACTAGCTGTTATGGTCAATGACAGAAGCAGGGACCCATTCAAGCCAAGAGAGTGCACTTTTGGAATTAAAGTCAATGTGCTCTTTTGAAAGCCATAGGAAAAGCAGACACAGGATGCGTGACCGTAATCCTAAAGGCAATCCCGAGAGGCCCAGAGAGAGCAAGCCATCAGGCTTGGCCCAGCGGGTTGTTCTGCAGATAACAGAGCTGGGTCCACACCCAGCACATAGGGCTGCCAGGGTACAGGACAAGGAAGTGCAGTGCAACATGACTTGTCTGCTGAGGGGTCTTCCTGGAGGCCACTGGTTATGGCCAAAGCAGGAAAGAAGCCCTTAATCCTTCCCCCTTCCTCAGAGGTGACCGGGACATGGCCCATTTGGAAGGACATGACCTTACTGCAGACACACAGCCCTGTCGGAGGGACATGATCCCCATTAGAGGGACACCATCCAGTTAGAGAGATACCCTCTGTGGCCTACTCAGTGGATGTCCAGGAGGTACTACTGAGATGGGCAGAGGACGGGAACAGGTGCTGCAATGTGGTCAGCCTGTTGGCAGGCAGTGTTGTACCCACCTGCTCGAATGTGGTTCCCACTAGCACGCTCTGGACAGATAACCAGTGCGGTTCCAGTCCCAGGCGCTTTCTTTGGTGCCATCAGGTGACATAAAACTCTCCTCGGGTGGGAAGAAAGCACCAGGTGAATTGTCCCTAGAGGGGACACTTGGCACCTGCTTGAACTGGGAACTGCCCACAGGCCAACATCTTCCCGGATGAGCAGCATGGCAGCATCCAGCTTGCATTTCTTTTTAAGGTGTGGAAAGCCCTGGAGGACTGTCAAGTGTCCACAAAGTATTCCCTAAGTTGTGGAAGGACTGCAGAGGGAGGGGAGGGTGCTACCTTTTACAGCCAGCTGCCCAAGGTGGGAGGGCCCGTCTCCCAGATGCAGCCTGAGAGGCCCAAGGCGGGCATCTGCAGCAGAGGCCCCAGGTCCTTGGGCTCTTGAGGACACAGGAGGGCCCAGATAAGCCGCACCTGGTCCAGGCATCCTGGGACCCCCAGGGGCATCGGATGGAATCTCAAGAGGAGGAGTGACTGATGGAAAGCCAGAGGCAGTCTGTGTGTTGGGACTGAGAATAACCATGGAGGGGGCCGTGCCTTCATCAGGTCTACTTGGCCACACTGTCCTGTACCCCAAGGACAGGTAAACGGACCCCCCACACACACTCACTGCAGCAAAGATGGCTCCTCCGTCCAACTCAGGTGCTGTTCCAGAAACAAAGTCCACAGGATCTCGGACCCTAGGGCCAGAATCCTGACCCAAATCCTCTAATCCCACAGCATAACCCTTTCTTTAATATTAAAATAAATGTTCAAATAGTTAATATTTTAAGTGATGACATACCCAGTGTCTCCTAGCAGTCAGACCCACTGCCATCACCTGTTGCTTCCAATTTGTTCCAGCAAGGATGCAGGTGATGTTAGCTAATAACTACCACAGAGGCAGTAGGCCTGAACCCAGCCCGGCTCCTACTCTTTGGCTGCACTGGCGCTGGCATGATTCCCATCAGCTGTAGCCATGAGGAACTGCCCGTGTCACTGGAGAAGGAGGACCCAATGTCACAGGAGGTGAGCCACCTCCAGGGTCACCATTGTGGTGCGGCACTTAGGACACGGCTGCTGCACAGGGGCTAATTAGTCCCTGGGGGTCTGAAGAGTCAGTGCCCTGCCTGAAGCTGGCCAGCCCAGGGGGAGCTCGGCAGACCTCAGCAGCCCGCCTTCTCTCCCAGGTGTGCAGGGGCCCAGGTGACAGCCCCAAGGGAAAGAGAAAATGCAAAATAGTTGCTGCTAAATCTACCCCATTAAAAAGGGCAATTATCCACACTTCCGGTGTGGGCAACAATTCCTTGGGCTGATTAATACGAACAATGCCTCTCTTCTTGCCTGCTTCTTACCGAAGTCACCCTTGGCTTTTTTAGGGCTCTTCAGGAGTCACTGGTGGACCCAGATGGGGGAGAACCCGTGGAAGAGGCTGTGCATCAGGAACGACACAGTTTACAGACACTCTCCAGCAGGTACAAGGTCACCCCCAACAGGGATCATTTCTGCTATGTGATTAAGAGTCAGATTCTGTGGCCTGAGAGGCATATACAGGTTTTGGAGCCCATTCTGGGCCAACTCTGTGACCAGAGTCTCAGCCTTCTCACCTGTGAAATGCTATGAACAGAGCTAACCCCACGGGACCAAGAAACAACTTCCCCTTTGTGCCCAATAGGTGCTCTTTGCTTCTGAGTCTGGGCACCCCATGGGGCCCATCCAGGTTTCCCACATCATACCCACTACACCTGCTGTGAACGGCTTGTGGCCAAAACCTATACTCATTCATTCATTCCTATCTGTCCCTTATTTAGTCACCGAACATTATTGTGGCCAAAACAGACACTTCCCTCCTCATGAGCTTAGAGTCCCACATGAAGTCATTAAGTCAAGAAACAGGGTAAAAACTGAACAGCAGGCCTTCAGTTTGTTTTTATTAAATTGACCCAAAAAATGCAGTCTCTGATGCTGATTAACATGTGGCAGGAAAGACTCACTTCCCCAAGTCTGCAACAGCACAAGTCTGGGAGACACTTTTTCTGGAATATTCTATGATAATATCTAAAGTCACATAATTATGCTATCTTTTGATGCAGGAAGAATTCCAAACTTGTACATTTGTCCTGAAGAAATAATTTTTTTTTAAGAAAAACCCTGCACATGGTGAATCTCTATGATCGTAAAAAATGGGTGAAAATCCTGATATCCAACAAAGGATCGTATGTCGAAGTGATGGAATATTGGTTGGCTGCTAAAACTGTAATTATGGAGACTGTAGGAACTAGTTACGCTATCGTGTGTTAAAATTCACAGATTTTAGTTTCTTCTGATTGGAAACAAAGACTGGAATTAAAGTAGAAACATGAAATCAAGTATTTCCTTTGGACAGAGAATGACTATGTTTTTCTCTTCTTCCTTCCTTTCTTTGTTTAATCTCTTCTGCTGTTGTCATCACAGATTTCTGCTGGGGCAGTGAGTAGTGGCTGGTCAGACACCCAGCACCGACCGGAGGAGAAGGCCTTCGAATGCCAAGCACAGCTGGCGCCCCTGGCATATGGCCGAGGAGAAGAGGCCCAGGACCCTGCTGTGCATGCACGACAGCCTCAGTGCACTGTGTCCTTACACCATCATCCAAGGGGGTATTTGTTCACCACCTGTACTTGAGGCGGTGCAGATAAAGACCTTCCTAACTGTGTGAAAGGTGGGTTTGCACCCCCATGAGGAGAAAGAGCGGGAGGGCTGGAGAGCACCAGGAGGAGAAGGAATGGGTTCTGACCTTCCATGACAACTGCGACTGTGGATGTGGTGTGCACACCCCTGTCGTGGATTGCATGGCATCTCCCAGAAGAGTGGGGTGGAGTCCCAAACTCCAGTACCTGTTCATGTGACTTTATTTAGGAATAGGGTCTTTGCAGATGCAGATTGTGGATGCGATCAAGTTAAGATAAGGTCACTGGGGTGGGCCTTAGTCCCACATGACCAGGGTCCTTATAAGAAGAGGAGGACAGATCAGAGAGGAGTGGCCACATGAAGACACAGACGCACGGCAGTGTGCTGACAGACGTGGAGGGTCGTGGACAAGCCAACAACCATCCACAGACACCAGACTGAAGGACAAGTAGGATTCTCTCCCACAGGCTTCAGAGAGAGCTGGCTCTAACAGCTCAATTTCAGACTTCTGGCCCTGGGAACACAGAGAGAGCAAAATGTCTGTTGGCATCAGTCACCACTTTGTGGCACTTGCTTAGAGTGTTCCTGGAAACGAACACATACTCGTGATAGCAGATTCCTTGTCTTTAAGAAAAGGAAGTGAGGGGCGCCTGGGTGGCGCAGTCGGTTAAGCGTCCGACTTCAACCAGGTCACGATCTCGCGGTCCGTGAGTTCGAGCCCCGCGTCAGGCTCTGGGCTGATGGCTCAGAGCCTGGAGCCTGTTTCCGATTCTGTGTCTCCCTCTCTCTCTGCCCCTTCCCCAGTTCATGCTCTGTCTCTCTCTGTCCCAAAAATAAATAAAAACGTTGAAAAAAAAATTTAAAAAAAAAAGAAAAGGAAGTGATATTTTCCTTTATAATCAAGTGCACCTTTAGGATTTAGTCCCTGAACTAAACTGCTTTGGCCAGGAGACGGGCTCGGCCAGCGAGATTCTGAGAAGACCCAGAGGGAACAAGAGGCAAGACCCAGTCTCCCGGGTAAGGAACCCTCCGCCAAGACCCTCAAACCATCTTCAGAACAACCTGTTGTCTCAACCGCATGGAGAAGTCACCTCCAAGTTGCTGCACATAGTGCAGGGTGTGAGAGACGATTCACAGGGGGCAGGGGGAGTGTGAGGAAACTATTAGAGCTTCTTTTTGTACCTTTCTAAATTTCATTCGTTAAAAAAAATAATCTAATTCTAAAACAGCTGTAGATCCACAGAAGAATTGTGCAGATGGTACAGAGAGTTTTTATATTCCCTACACCCAGTTTCCCTATTATGAATGTTCCACTGGTCTGGTGCATTTGTTACAATTAATGAACCAATGTGGATACATTATTATTAACTAACGTCCCTACTCTATTCAAATTTCTTTAGATTTTTTTCTATCCCAGGATTCCATCCGGGATCCCACGTGGCCTTTAACGGTCATGTTTCCTGAGTCTCCTCCTGGCTGGGACAGTTTCTCAGGCTTTCCTCATTTTCCATGACCTTGAGAGGTTTGATGGGTATGAATCAAGGCATTTTGTAGGGTGTCCCTCATGGGACTTGATGCTTTCCTCATGGTTAGATTGGGGTTGTGCATTTTTAGGAGAGTGCCCACAAAGATAAGGTTATCATCACATCAGATCAAAGGTCCATTCTGTCCACATGACCTGTCAATGTCAATGTTGACTTGATCACCCAGCTGAGGTCCGTTTGTTGGGGGTCTCCACCGTCAGCCTTCTCCCCTTGCTCATGGCCCCCTTTAAGAGGCACCCATGTGTAGCCCACACGTAAGGGTTGCAGGTGATGAGGTGACGTTCAATTTTTTGCAGGCAGAGTAACTACGTAAATTGTTTGGAATTAATGCTGGAAATACGTCTATTCTGCCCTATTTATTTAGATCAGTGTAGACTCATGAGTATTTATTTTATACATTGGTTATAATCCAATACACTCGATCAATCAATTGATGGATTTTGCTCTCAGGAGTGCTTTCATTTGGTGCCTGTGTCCTTTTGACACAAACCAGGTATTTTTGAACAGCTTTGTTGAGGCATAATTGCTATATAGCAAACTGCACATATTTAATGTACACCATTTAATGAGTTTGCACATCTGTACACAGTCTTAAACCATCACTACAATCAGCATAATAGACATATGCATCACTTCCAGACATTTCCTCGTGCCCCTTTCTTTTGGTTTTTGTGTTTTGCTTCCTGGTGGTAAGAACACTTAACATGAGATCTACCCACTTAACAAACTTCGTGTAACTTATTTTAAAAATGTGTTAAATTCACTATATACGTGTTGCATCAAGGGAGGCACTATGGCCTGAGCAGTGGTTCTACAAGTGCTGTTGGACAGCGAAAGCTTTGGAGGTAACCGGCCTAGGGGACCACAGACAGTCACCTGGAGCCATCATGCTGCAACACCAGGTGTTTGGAGTTCATTTCCCGGCTTCTCTTTTTAAGCAAACTGCATCTGGAATACCCAGCCAGGTTTGCTGAAAACCACGCTGGTGCTCACTGCAAAACACGGAGCCCCCACAAATGTTAGCATGGCACCCTGTACCTCGCACCCCAACCACAGGATGGCAGACACAGGCATTGTCTTTTCCAGCCAATTTATATTGGGATGGGGAAACTGAGACCTGGGGTGGGGAAGGGAGGGCAGAGAGAGAAAAAGGAAGCTGGCACCATGGAGCGAGCACTTCCTAATGATCTGACTGCAATCACACTTGGGGGGACCTAGAAATGGGGCCAGCATCACACAGAACGCTCAATCTCTGAGTCTCAGCGTCCTTGTGTATAAAATGGTAGAGCGGCCTCTGTCCTGCTTACGGCATCGTCAGGGGAGCACTCTCCATCAATTACACAGCGCATGCCCACACGTGAAGGGTGATCATCATCATTATAATCAATATGGAGCTATTATTAGGATGACATCATCCTGCACGGCGCAGACGCAGAGAAATTTGCAGTGTTATCTCTGGGGAGGCCTCTGGGGGCCAAGAGCCGGAGAGGGGTCTTGCGCTCATTGTACACCCTTGTGCCAAGTTTGAAAGTTTTTTTTTAACCAGATATATTTTATTTTTATAATAATAAAAAGAGAGAAAGGAATCGTACATAGATAATTAGATCACGTTTCCTCTGAAAACATGACTGGGCTCCAGCCGGGTGCCGGACAGTGTGCCGAGACCCCCAAACCACAGCCAGCAAGGCAGACAGAGCCCTGTCTGGAAACATCCCTGCTCCGTGTGACGCGGATGGTCCTACCAAGTTGAGCAGGCACCTGATGCGGCTTCTTGTCTCCCGTTGTACAGATTACATCGCAGGTGGGAACCTCCATCGCCCGTCCATTCACCCGTCTTTATTTTGTTCCTGAGACGGGTAGAATGGAGTTCAGCACATCTTTCCGCACATGGCACAGCTCACCACTGCTCACGCAAGACCCCATCCTTTATTCCACTTCCACTGAAATTGGTCTCTCCTCTTCCAGGTCCGCCCCGACCCAGAAGGGTCCATTCTGGTATACTTTATCAATGCACGTCATGTAGGTACATAGCCTTAAATGTTGTTTTGCTTATGAATACGTGCTTACCTTATACAAATGGTGCTGCCTGGTAGCCTGCACTCTGTTTCATATTTATTCCACTGAGTGGCACATTTTGAAGATTTGTCCAGCTCGCTCTTTGTGAGTCTTTCCATTTCTTCCATCCCAGCTCAGGCCACCTTGATGCGCATTCACCACCTCACCTTTATCCAGTGCCCCAGTGACACTTGCTCCTCATGCCCCGCTGCTAAATAATACTGACTGGAGAATGAGACTTTGCATTTCAACGTTTATTTATTTTTGGGACAGAGAGAGACAGAGCATGAACGGGGGAGGGGCAGAGAGAGAGGGAGACACAGAGTCGGAAACAGGCTCCAGGCTCCGAGCCATCAGCCCAGAGCCTGATGCGGGGCCCGAACTCACGGACCGCGAGATCGTGACCTGGCTGAAGTCGGACGCTCAACCGACTGCGCCACCCAGGCGCCCCAAGACTTTGCATTTCAAACAAAATCTGAGACACTGGTTGTGGCCAAGTAATCTGTTGCCTTTGGAAACTAACAAAGGCCACCGACATGAAGCTGTCCACTTCCACAGGTACAAGTTATCTGTCCTCTCGGGCATGTTCTGAACCCAGTACCTCTGAAGACACGCCCCTCCACCAGGGCCTGGCACGAAGCAAGTGGGAAAGGACATGCTCCCTGCAGTACATGTCCAGGAAAGGAAATGATTTCCCAACAGCCACGGGTCTCTTTGCCCAAAGGTCCAGCCTCGGAATATTCTCCTCCTTGCCACCCCCGCCAGTGGAAAAGCATTTGGGTGTCTTTCAGGCGGTGGTAACAAGCATTCCAAGTGAATCTGACCCTGTTAGCAATAGCAAAGGTGGCATAGAAAAGATAAGCATTTGCAATAAGCATGGGTTTTCCGTCCTAATACTTGCCAGTAGAACTCTAGTTCCTTGCCATACAGACAACCCCATTGCCTTGCTCGTGTCAGATCCCCTTCCTGCCTAAGCCATGAGGGTAGAGTGTCAGTCTCTTCCTTTGCTTCAAACATACAGGACTCCCGATCCAGAGCTTCAAGGTGCACCTCATCTTTTTCCAGAGCAGAGAAAAGGAGAGACACCCAACTTACACGCACGTGACTCTGAGGCGGCACCTTAATTCCTTCCCACCTAGGATTTAAGTAGGCCAGGTGCTTGGAGCTTTTATTCTATTCTGTTTCTGATTCAGTGACACCTGTCACAGCCTAAGTCCTGATCCCCGGGAAGCCAGTCCCCAGTTAAGGAAACTGAGGCAAGGCCCCAGTATGGGGATGCTAGCACAATGCCTGGGAAGCCGCAGGTGAAAAGCACAGCACAGAGCTGGACAGCCTCCCGCCTTCTCGCAGCGCCTTCTCTCACCGAGCTGGTCTTTGTGGCTGTCAGGCTCGCCCTCAGTCTGTGAGCTCCAGCCTGGATCGTCCATGCATCCTCTGTCCCTACTGCTGAGAGGGGCACAGGGCACCATATAGTTTCGTGGAGCAGAATGAAACAGAACCACACCTGGTAATACAAAGGTCCAGGAATAAGTGGGAACGATTCTGTGGCTTCCTGGTTTACACTCAGGTAGTGAAGGGGCAATCGGGCAAGAGACCATTCCCCCTGTGTCGGCGATTTGAGGAGGGCCGATGGGGCAGGCCCTGGCTCAGAATCCCCTGGGAACAAGGTAGCAAGATCCCAAATGTGACCTGGCCAGAGTTCTCCTCAGGCTGGAGAAGGAAGTCACCCCCGCACCCTGTCGGCTGGGGCCCTTGGTCACCCGGTGGGTCTCATTATTTAGACACGGCTGTGCCTCCCCGCCAACGTTCGCCTTCTCCTCTTTACAGACAGCAGAGGGGCTTTTCCTAACCCAAACCGCATCGACCCGCCCGTTGTAGCTTCCTCTTTTCCTCTGAAGCTGGAGGCCCCACGGACCCCCCTGAAGGGTATTGGAGGAAAGGGGGCCTACACGACATGCAGAATACATGTCCCTTAATTAAAGTACCTGATCCTGACAAGACATTTTGAAATATTCATTAAACCAATTTTTATTTAACCTACATGGACCAATGAAATGCAACCCTCGCCGACTCCCGGATGCTTGTCAGGAGAAGTAAATTGAACTCTTGATGGGGCAGAGCGATAGGTCAGCAGGCAGACTTCTCTGCTTCCACCCACTTTCCTCAAAGCGCTGGAAGAGAGAGGGCAGCCGTCAATCGGGCTCCGTGGCAATCATTAGAGGTCTGCAGTGAAGCAGAAAAACGCTGTAATAAACAGGACCCGCTGCCTCCTATCACTCCATTCATCCTCCCCTACAAGTGCTGGGCCCTTCTGGCCTTGCTGAGCGTTAAATCCCCGTCCAGCTGTTTGACCCTATTACGGGAACATGATAGGCACTCCTGTCACTTCAAGTGCCTGCAACAGTCGGATGCACCGAATCTATCTTCCCGACAGGTAAACCTATGGATAATTTATTTTTATGTGCTTTCAAAGGATGCTGACAGCAGTCAGGAGTGCCCACCACGCACGCTCCGTTTCCAGGGCAGGGGGCCCCGCCGCCCCAACGGTCCCCGTTAATGAGCACGAGGGGTAGATGCCAGGAGGGCGTCCGGACGTCGGGCCCCCGCGGCACCACCCAGGTCCAAATCTGTACCCGAGCACAGTTCTGACCCGGCATCAGGACAGCGGGCACCCGAGTCGCGTTCAGCGAAGCCACCCACCCACCCACCCACCGAGACACCCAACCGGGGATGGCCGGGTGCGATGCGGGGGGGCCGGTGGTGGACAAAGCCTGTCCCACGGGCTGCCCCCAGCCCTGCAGGGCGGGCTCTGCCAAAACATCCCCCTGGCTCAGCACCTCAGCTCAGCGGCTCTCAGGCCGTCAGGCGACCACCTCAAAGGACCTTCCACAAACCGGAGAGAGAAGGGTTAAAAGCAGGCCGGGCAGTGTTAGACTTCCTCATCACTCGTGCCACCAAAACGTAAGCACACGCTGAAAATATCCCCTGAGAAGGGTCCCGTGCCATCTCCGCAAGCCCGGGGCAGGGGCGCCCACCAGGAGAATGACTTCTAAGTCTCCCTCCGGACTGCCGTTTGACCGTGCACCTTCACAATGGGTGCCATTTAAGTCTACAGAATCCAATCAATGTGTCAGTTAAATTGCTACTCATCTGTCGAGATTAAGCGTCCGACTATTACCTCAGATTTAGTAGAAGTCTTAGATCCTGGCACATTTCACTGGAGCCATTAGTAACACCTGGAATCATTCACATTAGTTTAAGATCTGGCACCATAAATTCCCGGCCATTAATGATTATTCTGACGCCTGAGGATAAATGGCTTAACGTTTTTGATAATGAAAATATACATTCTGCGGTATCTCCTTCTTAAGCCCACATTACCTTTGTAATGTACTTCATGGCTGATTGTAACGGACGGTGCTGTAACCCTCACAAGGATTTTTAGTGTGCTGTAAAGTGTCGAAGATCTGTTGTACTACCCATTTAGGAAAAAAAAAAAAAATTAACGAGATATTTATTTAGCCGCTTGCATTCGGAAATGTAATTAAATATCTTCACCGGCGTGTTTGGCGTGGAGGGGTAAGGAGTCTCGATCTGCCTCCTTTCCGCCCCTTCCCCGGCAAGCGCCAGCGCAAAGGCGTGCCCTGCACAAAGGGAGGGCGAGCGACAAACTTCTATCGGGGATTATCAAAAATAAGGGGAAAATACCGTTGTGCGGGCCCGGTGTGTCAGCTTAGTTATAGCTGAGAGAGATTATTTAAATATCTCAAATAAATCTTTTCATTGCCAGCCAGTACATTCATCTCTTTTAAGTGCTCATTAAGGTGGGGTGTGACAGTCTTGGAAAATGAAACACTAATTCTTTTCCTCTGAAGCCTGAGCGTGCCGCTCCCAAGGGCGGCCGTAGTTTAGGGGGATGATAGGGCGAGTGCGGAAAGGGGTCCCTCTTCCGCATTTCATTCCAAAAAGTGATGGGGGTGGGTGTTTGTTTGATGCTGTTTTTCTTCTTACTCATATACCCTGTGATCTCTTAGATCTGAAGAAAACGGATGTCAGTTTGTGGTGTTTGATAAACGCTCCCCCGAACGAGGCTGTGCCGACCTTACCCCATCTCCGCTCAGCATAATTTGCAGTCAGCCTGTCTTTGGTTGATTTAGACTAAGTTTCCCAAAGACAGAGACCGAAGGACGCTCCTGGAGCTTAACACTCCCTTTCCCAAGGCAGGTTTTCCTCGTTTCTTTTCTTTTTTTTAAGCAATAAAGAAACTGTCTAAAAATGCATTCTAGCATTAATCTGCCGCTCAACTCTAATAAATATGTGCATTTGGGTCATACGGTTGAAGACATTCTTATTTCCAGACGCTCGGAGGGAGGCGCTTAGGATCCCCTTAAACAATAAAGGTTCATAAAACAGTGCCTCCGAACTCCATAATGAACACGGAAATGGTTATTGATTCACGTTAGGCCTGATTTGCTTAAATTGAACTCGGGATTCTGCACGCAACATCGGAAAGCAGTGCCCAGGCCCTAGGGAGGCAAGCTGGAGGCACAGGACAGGTCAGAGCCCTTCTCCCGTGTAGACGGCACTGACCTCGCGTGGCTTCTCAGAAGCTCTCACTCTCCCTCGGGGCCCCTGTAGTGTTTCCCCAACCAGGGCTCATCACGACGCCGGGACGCTCCATGGAAAACACACGGAAACCCCCGCCAGGTTCTGCCCAGGACGGAGCACACGAGCATGTGCCTCCCAGCACGCATGTTACACGCAGAAAGGCAGAGAGAAGACACGGAGACACATTTTCAGTCAAGAGGTTTACTCGTGTTGTGAGCACAACTCCAAATCATACCTGCCGGCAGAGGGAATAGAAAGGATAAAAGGAAAAAAAGGAAAAGTGGGGGTAAAAAAAAAAAAAGAGAAAATCCAGAAAAAAAAACCCCACAGAGCAGGAGGAGCTGAAGAGATAATCTTGGTTCTTGCAGGAGATGTCTAAAGACCTGGGAGAATGAGAGGCGAGAACGGGTTGAATCCGAGAATCTGAAAATCACGTGTCGCCTAGAAGGTGATTTGGGTGAGGACTGAAATTCGGGACCCTGGCGGGGGCTGTGCAAACAAGGCCTTCTTGAGACATCAAACCTGGAGTCTGCTGGGGCTGCCGGTGGGCGTGCAATAAATAATAATTGATAATAATGATGATACTCCGATGTAATTCCGCGTTGCATGGGAAGCTCCACGGCCTTGCCATGCACATCCGCACGAGTCTCCTTCTCTCCAGTGGGGAGTATGCACATTTGCCCCGCCTGCCAAGTCACGCTTGCCCTGCCAGGGCCAGAGGAAGGTGACGCCTGGGGACCTGCGCTTTGCACAGAAGCCTCTGCCCGCAGTGCTGTCCTCTGCTGAGGGGACAGAGAGGAGAGCAGGCCTGGGACCTCCCCGAGACATAGAGGCCCGGAGACACAGTGCAGTGGGACAGGGTGCGAGCAGCTCCACCTGGAGGAACATTCCAGGGCTGGGCGGAGCCAGGGCCTGCTCCAGGATGTGGGGAAAGGGATGCAGACGGTAGACCTGGGGCCAGGCCCATCTCGAGGGGGGAGTCGGGAGGCCTCACCCCTCTCCCCAAGCCTTGGTGGGCCGGGAACCGCAGAGCCATGCCGGGCTGAGCCTCTCTGGACAAGGGATGGCCCTGGGGCCTGGGGCAGACAAAAGAAGCAGGGAGCAGGCAGCAGGGTCCTTCCAGGTGAGCTCACAGACAGCCCTGTCCCCAGAGGGCGAGCGGGAAGGTCAGGAGAAAGGGATAGAGGCAGAGGAGAGAGTCAGGAAAGCAGAGTGAAGGGAATGTAAAGAAATAACAGAGACAGCACACAGGCTGGGACGGGGGGGGGGGGGGAGGGGGGGCGGTGTCCCTGTTCGGAGAGCGAGGGGGGAGCCTGGCTTTCCAGCTGACACTCAGGTATTTTTAAACAGCGTGAAAACCACTAATTATAAAAGCAAGGGTTTGAATACAGAGAAGCTGAGAACATTTCAAACCCTACATTTCCTCTGCTACCACAACTGAGCTTTTTTTAGTAAAAAATGTTCTTTGGAAGGCAAATTTAAACACATAATGAGCAGCAGGCCCCTGCTCCCACTGGTTCCGAATCTAAAATGTGCCCACATCCATGATTTCCAGGCACACACGCATATGCACACATGGACACACACACACACACACACACACACAACGTCTCCTGTTTTACGTATGTACCGCATCCTCACACACACACGCATGTACGTGGCTATACGTCTAAGCCACATATGGAGTGATTTTCCCTCTGGGCGATCCTTCCGTGATCTCCGGAAAACATGAGGAAGGGAACCATTAGGATTTGGACTGTATTAACTCCAATGAGTAATGCTCTCAGGGGCAGGTGATCTTTTCAGACAGTGTGCCCTAGAATTTTGGGAAGGTGCAGAGAATTTGTAGAAATAATTATGAGGAAGGAGATGATGGGGGGGGGGATGGATCAGTTTCTACTAATAAGTGCTTCATAATAGCTCAAAAAATCTCTGTCAGGCCTCTGCCTCTTTCGAAATGCTAATGGGCGAGTGCTCCCTGCAAAGCTCACTGTGCGCGATACACAGACAAGGGTAATATCTACTCTGTGTCACTCCAAATGATATGGAAACAACCGAAAGCGTCCGGGCTGTGGATAATTACGGAAGAATGACAGGTTGATAATAAGTTCTCATTTAGGAACCTCTCAAACGCGGGAGGTGTGGGACGGCTTACATGCCACGATTCTGGAGCTCCAGTGCCATCTGCATGAGTAAGCAGGTCTTGAAAAGGAATTTGGGGCTGCGGCATGTGCACGAGTAGAGGGAGGCTGCACATGAAGATTTCAGGCTCACAACCCCTAATTTTATTAACCTTGAAAACTAATCGGCACACCCTCGTGTGTGCCCCCAACTGCAGCAGTAGAGAGGTGGGTTGGGCGGTTCCTGCGTGCCCGGCGGCCACGCGAAGAGGTCCGAGAAACCAGGACCATGAGCGGGTCTGATTGCCCGACACGTGGCCACAGCAGTGCCTCGCCAGGCGATCATTTTCCTGGGAGTAGCTATTCACCAGAGGCCCTGATGATTTTAGGGGAAAAAAGAAACTCAACCAAGAGACGGTAGGAGTCTGTCAAGTTTATAGTAGATTCAGGTTTGAAGCATCACGTTATTGATGCATATTATTAATTATCAAAAATGAGGAGGAGGAATATTTAAGGATCGCGGTGACATGGTGGATGGCTGCCTGGCTGGGCTGAAGCAGAGGAGATTGGCCATCATTCACTGCTGAGCATGCAGGGAGGGGTGCACGCGTGGCACTTTGGCATCAGAGGGGAGGCCCGCGTTAGAATCGCCCAGATCCTCGGCCACCTCTCTCCACTGGGACAGCTGTCCTCCCCAATCCGAGGCACCAACACCGAGCTCCTCAGAGCCCTCGTGGCCGCAGGGGGACAACCAACCACGGACCGTGCTGCCGGCGATGTGGCTGACGCAGGGGCGGGTAGGGATGTGTGGAAAGCACCCTCCGAGCTGTAACCTTCCACTCACGCTGGGCTCGGCCACCTCCCGTCCTGAACACCTGCCACCCAGGTGTGCCTGGCAAGGAAGCCTGATTCTCCCACAGTTTCCGCCTGCCAACCAGGGTTCAGATCCTGGAGGGCAGGCACGGTCTGACCTGCCCTCGGCATCTCCCCAGGGCGCAAGGTATTTGTTGATTTCATTCCACCTAGCTCTTCAAATGGCTGCTTTCGATCAGTCTGTCTTATTTCATGTGTTAAAAGAAGCAGCAGCGTTGGCAACTTCTTCTGCCCTCCCCTTCTGCCCTACCTGCTGTCCACAGAGTTATGCACGGAATTTTAACTAGTGTGGGAGGAAATAGGCAGGGACAGGGCCTGGGTACCTGCCACGAACACAGATAAAGCATGAGATTACGGGCCTCACCCAGCTCTGGCACACAGGTCCTTTTCCAATTTTTGTGGGGGTTTTTTGTTTGTTTGTTTGTTTGTTTAATAATTACAATTTGCAAGGATGGTCTTCAAACAACAGGCTAACCTGAATTCACCCTTTCTTCCATGTCAGGCGCTCTGATAAAAACATCAACTGTAACCCCACAGCCCTGCGTGACGCAGGTGGTATTAATTGTTCTCCGTTTTACAAATGAGGAAACAGAGTCACCAGGCAGTCAGTGATGTCTGGGCCCAGGGTATCAGACCTAAGAAGTCCCAAGATGAGACTGGAGCCCTGACTCCCATGAAGATTCAGCTGCTGACTGAGAGGCTGGACAGAAACATTGGGGGTTGTAGCAAGGGTGACAATCTCCACTGGAGTCATAAAGCTGTGTGTGTGCGGGGAAAGCATCCTGGACCCCCTACCACGTGAGGCCGGAGCCGGGTGCATCGGGGCCTCCGCACTGGGGTGATACTTCCCCGTCCACCTGGGATCCTGCCACCCTGGACGTCCAGCTCAGTGAGGGCTCTTCCATCTGAAGTTGAGTCCTTCTTGCCACACCCCTGTAATATCAACTAGTCAAAGGACGAGAAGACTGACTGAAGGCACCCATGCCCTCATGAGCTACTCAGGTGAGTTGCCTTAAATGACCTCTATCTTCCAGGTTATCCTGTGGAAGCCTGACTTAACAAAAATAAGTCAAAACCTGGCATGAGAGTTTCATTCATACCAGAACATTAATTACTATGATTTTTTTTTTTTGTGAATATCTGCTCAAGATACAAAGCGATGATTTCATTTTCTATTAAATAAATATTCTAGATGCAAAGTAACAGTGTTTGGTTAACCTAAAAATTTACTTTAAAAAAAAAAGTAAAGATAACCAAGTAGTTAAGAGAAGATCCTTGGATATTTGACCTGGCCTCCTGCAGTAATTATTCTAATTATTCTTCTATTATTTAGGCCATGAGCCAAAGGTTCCCGAGTGCATAGAAAGTTAATAGCAGACTTCAAGTCAGAACGGGGGGCAGGCCAGCATATGTTCATTAAAGCCTGCTTTTACTTACGGGTTTTGCATCAAACAGGCTTCGGGCACCAATAATTTATCTTAAAGTCTATTTACTCAGTGCAACAGGGAAATAATAAATTGTCCTAATTTCCCTTCCCAGCCCCAGAACTGGCTGCCTTTTGCCTTCCTTCCCTGAAACCCCACTGGGGTCAGTCTGTTGCCAGGGCACAACGGCACTACAGAGAATCCCAGACCGCACTTTGGGGGAACATCTCCATTAGGTGGTGCCCCGTGGTTTCCGGCCAGCCCGTGTTATGGTTCGTTAGCAGAGGTACGTGTTCCCAGAAGGAGGAGGATGCTGGGGCAGGGGGAGGGAAGAGCTGACAAAAGGGACCCAGGGCACCACTGTAGTAGCCAGGTGCTCACACATGCATAGTACAGCCTGAGGTGCCCAATGCAAGGACGCAGTGTTTCTCCCACCATTCTAGGACTCACTTCAGCCACAAACCACAGCCCTTTGGTCATCGCAAGAAAGGTCTTGCACCAGCAAGTTCAATGCCTGCTCCGAAGCATGAAGCTGGGTGGTTGCTCCAAGGGACAAAGCTCATCGGATCCAGGAGCAAACGCATGGTGGACAGAAATGAAGGAAAACCTCCACCACTGCTTCCTCTGAAATGCTAACATTTTCAGAGCTTTGGCCAATGCTAGCAATGCCAGTTTGAAGGTGCCCAGAGCCACATCCAGGCACATCTCTTAGAAACTTCCCCAGTTCCTGTCCCCACCATGGTATAGACAATGGCATCCCCAGAAGGGTCAGCCCAGAGACCATTTGCTGCCCCTAGAGCATGAATCAGCCCCACATTCCCTACCTGGCATCCAGCAAGGCCCAGAAGGAGAGGAATGGAGAACAGGCAGGGCTTATAGAGAGGAAAGAAGCATCCAGACTGGCCTGGCATGAGGCACCTGGCCCAGGTCGGGGACTGTGAAGAGGCAATGCTTCCCTCCTCCTCCACTCCTGTACTGCCACTGCTAGGGCCTTGCCCATCCAGTTACCCATAGCCACGACCCAGCAGTTCAGCCAAAGCACAGCACACAGGCTGTACCCTGGGAAGGCCAGTCACCATCACCATGAGCTGCCCGGGCTGCACCCATGAGAAGCCACCCAAACCCTTCCCAGCAAAGCTGCCGTGTTTCTTAGTGGATACGCATGCTTTTCCCATGTGAAAGCCACAAACCAAGCCCCAAATCCTATGGCTAAGGCAGGCTGACCAGGCAGTTATGCAGAGGCCCCTCAAATCTTGGGATTTCTCAGTACATCTCTTTAGATGATCCTTGATAAATCCACCTTCCTGAGTAAGACACGAGGAGCAAAGGACACACCTGGGGGCAGGGCAGCCCCCTGGAAGGGGTGGAAGGGGTTATGCAGCCCGACCCACAGGAAACCCTTACTCAGGGCCCATCTGTGTCTGACCCTAGGCTGATGCAACATCCATTTTCCAGAGTCCGGGGTGGGGGAGGGGGTGGGGGGGGGGCAAAGGAAGAGTGAAATCTTCATCAGGACACTATCCTTGCCTGAACATGGACCCCCAAATTTACTCTTTCTAGAATTTTCCACATGATGATAACTCAAATATTTACAAACATTTCTCCATTGAAACTCTTAAGCTGTCTGTGGTTGGGGTGTAGGCGAAATAGGAGGGGGTCCAAGGAGGACAGGCTTCCCCACAGGCATGCACACCTGGGGTCCAGTGCTCAGAAAGAGCCGGCTGGGTGAAGGCCTTGGCCATCAGCCTGCTGTCGGGAAGAAAGGCAGCCTGGTTCCTTGCCCCCCATCTTTCCCATGATGTGTCATTGGTCAGAAGCTGTCCATTTTTTTTCAATAGATTTATGAGATCTATTGATAACTTGTGGTAAAACCCGTGATCTGCACCAACAGGGAGAAAACACACTCACCCTTCCTCTGACAGCCCCATTTCATTCCTGGTCTCACGCACTGTGGTGCACATTTATTCATTTTGAGCAATTGTTGTTCAGACGGCCTGTCCACACCGGCCCTGCCCGGAATGTCTTCTTTAATCAAAATTCTGCTCAAAACAGCCCAGCTGAGCGAGTGAAGTGGCCTTTCCACATGCTATTGACGATCTGTCTCGAGCATTATCTCATAAGTTTCCCTTTATTTTCTCTCCCAACCCAGATAGTCTTTGCTTTGAACCATAGCTTCTGGACGTATTTGGATTTGAAGCAACCTGCACACTTTATATCTACCTCCCGGCCCTTGCTGCATTTTGCAAAAGCAACATGAAAACTTAAAAACCCAGGAAGAAGAAAATGTATTTAAATGACTCACCTCTTGCCCTAGTGTGACTTATATGGAGGGGAAGTAAGGTCCATGGGGAAATGTGATGCTATATCTCGAGGCAGCTGGCCTTGGAGGTTAAGGCAGTCAGGAGCAGATCCCCAAGCAGAAAGAACGAGACAGTATCATTTTAGGGGATGGGCAGCCCTAGGTGAATCTTTATGGACGCAGATATTGTCTGTGAAAATAAAGGAAGGTAAACTCATTCGTGCCAAAGTAGATATTTATGAATAGGTTCCTGAATTGACCTCAGCAAATAGATATAGCCCCCCAGCTCCCACCCCACGAATTGTTTTATTTAGCTTATCCAAATAGATTTTGGAAATGGTCTTAGCACACAGTCCATGCTCAGTAAATGTTTATGAATGAATCAGTGGGCTGACAGTTTTCTCTTCTAAAAAATGCAGAGGTTCCTGGGTGGCCCCTAAGGGCCTTGCAGGTTGGAAACCCCAGGACTTTAATTTACACAAAAAAGGCAGAGTGGGGCGTGAGTACCTCTCTGGACAGCCTGAGCCAGAAGAGAGGCCATCGTGTTCCCCAGAGAGTGGGTTGACCAGCAGCCTAGAGCTGGATACAGAGGAACATGAGGAAACAGAGACAGCCAGCCTCAGAAACCAACCAGAAGAGAAAGAAAATCAGAAAGGAGGCTGGGAAGAGCAGAAAAGGCACCACTAGCCCTAACAGCAGCTGGGAAGATGGAGTGATGGGAAAGTCATGTGTCCAGGGTCTCACAAAATTCCAGGAAGTCAGCAGGACTCACACTGTGCCTATCTCTTAAAGGAAAAGATGAGCAATTTGGCCGTCGGGATCATTTCTATCTCTATCCTGAGCGCAGATTGGGAAGGGCAATACGAGATCCGAACATTGTAGTCAACCACAGTAAGATTTACCCATTCAGTCACAAGAGCTACACTTTTATCTTTGTTTTGCCCCACAACACACTTGAATGTGGGAGGATGTTGGATCAGTGATTTTGTGTCCCTCATCGAACTGGAGCTGCGATGTTGCAAAGGCTGTTTGTGTGTCCGTTTATTTGTATTCCACCTCATTCCAAGAAGGCGTTGGAGAAACTCTAACTCACAGGGCCGGAGACGAGGCTTAAAATGCTCAGTTATCAAAATAAGATCCTACACAGAGAGACAGTCCTGATAGAGAAACCACACGCTCCTCTGCCCGCACCCTCTGGGCAGAATGTACATGAATTTTACCTTGTGATAAAGTTGAACAATGTTTTCATAATAAATGTAACCACTCCATTGGGTGACGGAGCAGCGCTGCTGATAAGTGGACTTCAGCTTGAGCTGCATACTAAGTTTCTTTGACATAAAAGAAGGAAAGTAATGTGTCCAGTGAGCTAAGCACATGCGATTTAGATAATACTTATCACTCTGGTTATGAGAAATATTTCAGTGTATGATTCCTGATCGACGCTGTGGCTAACGTGCAAGTTTCCAAGCCGAAATACCGAAAACCTCAGCTGATGGTGAGAAGCACTGATAAAAAACCAACTGGCGCCCCGTTCATCTCTCTAACGTGATGTTTATGGCATCTCACCCACACAAGCTCTGCACCATGGAAGGAGTTCATCTACCGTGAAATCAGAAATAAAAACAAATTTCTAAGTTATAGTATTAGGAAGATACCTGGACAAGTATCAGAGTGTTTAGAGAGGTTGCCTCGGAATAGTGGAAATGCAAGAGTGGCTGATTAATTTCCAATCTATTAATTTTTAATTTATTCCTTTCACTCCTGATTTTAAAATTTCACATTGTTCTACACCTAGGAAAACACCCATTCAACAGTACAGTGAGATAGACTTTCTTTAACGAACTGCTGAACAGTGTTTTGGCAAAACGAAGAAAGGAAGAAGTCATTCAGCCCAGGAATAATCGAGTGTCTTCCTTGGGGATCAGTTTAGTTCTTCCTTCTTCCTTACTAACAGGGAGTCCCATCACATACTGGGTTTAATTTTAAAATGAGTCGGCCTGTTACGAATGAATACCTGAGCATGGAAATTATTCTTCAGTGATGCCCTACTCTTTCCTTTCCAAACTGTACCTTCTAAAGAGCTCCCTACCACCCTCAAAAGCAGCACTATTTTGAAGGTTAGAGGTGGCCCATGAGAACCATGGCGGCTTCCCACGTGACCCCTACATTCACCTTGACCCATTTAGAAGCCGGTGCTGCTGCTCTGAACCATGGCGAATTGAAGACATTTCATTGGTTCTTCCCATCCCATTACACTCATGAGGAGGCAGTGGCACCCGTGTTTGCCATCCTTCTCCACTGGGGAGTGATCCTCTGAGAAAGAACAAGGTGGAGGCCAGCAAGTGTCACGGCAAACACAGACCACACAGCGGGTCACACTGTGCACAAAAGACAGGCAGCGGAGAAGCTGCTGATTAATATTCGCCAAGATGAGGCCATCTGTCATCTGCGGCACTCCTTTTGGGGAAACCCTTTAGAGTTCAAGGATGGAATCAAAAATGAAACTTTATCAAGTTGTTTGCTAATAAGGTCAAGGCTTGGGATGGGTGTCTGTTTGCATGCAAGCAGGTCAAGGCAACAGTCTTCTACATTCTATTTCTTCTTTCCCAATCTTTGTGTATCATGCAGGAGAGGTTAAACATAGACTGAGATTCTGAGTGGGTCAGAACATTGTTCTATACCTAAAAAAAAACACCCATTTAGTAGTACAGTGAGATAGGCTATCTTTAACAAACTGACGGACCATGTTTTAGCAAAACCAAGAAACAAACAGGTCATTCAGCCCAGGAATAATCGAGTGTTTTAAGTAACTCTCCTGCTAACTGGCAGACCCAGAGCCCGACTTTGTGGGGAGACCTCAGAGCCTTAACCTTGACACGATGCCTCCTGCGACTCCCAGCAGGCCTGTGGTGATCTTGGGTGGCTCAGCCTGCTGGAAATGCAGGGCATTGTTCCCTTCTCCCTTCCAACACGTGGGGGTTTCTGAGATCCCCAGAGACAGACAGGGCCTCTCACACGACCTAGTGATAAACTGGTTACAGGGCTTCTTCCCTGATAGATTGTACTTACGCCAGAGAGCAGGGTGGTTTGGAAAGTCAGTGGAAATGAGAGTTCTGTCACATAGAGCCTTGTTTCAGGAATCGATGGTCAGAATATTGAAGCTCTTCAGATTTTCTCTCCAAGGCCACAGGAACCACCGAAGAACTTTGAGGGTAAGAGGGTTTAGGAAGGGCAGATTGGAGGGTGATGTGTCATGGATAGCCATTGGGTTTCCTCAGCCATTCCCCTGGTACCAACTGCTGCCTTCCTTGGTCCCTTCTCCCCAGAGCTTGTCCCCAGCTACGGCCCCTTCTTCCCAGAGCTTGTCCCCACCTACGGCCCTTTCTTCCAAGAGCTTGTCCCCAGCTGGGACTGAGAGCCATTCCTCAACCTCACCTCAGTCACGTTGTCTCAGAGACTTATGAGGGTAGTCACCATGGCCATCCTGGCATACACTGTGGGGCTGCAGGCAAGTTCTAGCCCCCATCCTGCTACCCTAGAGAAGGAGGGAAAGCACTTGTGCCGCCAATTCTGCAGAGTTCACGGACGGATCCTGATGAGGGGAGGCAGGATGGAAACGTTCTGCTGGTAGGCACAATGAGCTGTTACATGGCCATGCAGAATCACAAAGCTCCAAATACACTTTCTGCTGCTCAATGATTACCCTCCCCACTTACGATGTCTGTGAGGACTGAGCGATCACTTCCCAACTGCAGCGCCGGAAGACGTGAGGTCTTCCCCATGCTATTCCAGCCATCAGTCTATCTGCTTAGGCATTAAACTGGGCAATTATGGTTGCTGAGCAACCATAACTTCTGCATATGTGCCTCCTGTGGTTTTGTATGCCAACCACAATGTTATGATAACAGGATTTTTTCCCCCGACCAAGATCCTTCTTTATATGTAAATTTATGCTAGAATTGTGTATTTAAAAATTAGTTTCTGTGAGTAATGAGCCTCAGGTTTGGCAGGGTTCCTTTCTCCCCCTAGGTTTATAAAATCCAGCTTGGAAGTTTTGAGATCATGGAGATGGTGTAAAACAAGGCGAAAGGGTAACTTCTAGGGAAGCAGTTCCTCCTGGGGACAAGCTTGGGACAACACGCAGACATGGATTCCCATTCACAGTACAAGGAGCCACAATGGGGTCTCCTCCACTCAGGGCACCTGAGCAGCAGATGATCTGGGATACCACTCGGCCCCCTCCCCACCCTCTTCATTCAGCTACCATTTCCCCAGTGCCTCATTGGCACTGGGCTTTGGGAAAGATATCCAGGCCCAGATATCACTCAGACCCAAGCTCATCCTGCCCCCTGGGGACACAGGATCTAGCAGAGAAATGCCCAAAGAACTGTTTTATTACTGAGCAGCGTGAGGTGCCTCTGCAGTCCCCTGGAGTGGCCAAGCACCCGTGCACTGGAAGAGAGAAGGAGGATGTGCATCCGGCACTCTCCAGAGAGCCTAAGCCACGCAAGACAACCACAAGCTTGCAGTAAGTCTACAGGAGGCCCGGTGTTGGGTAGGGCTCTGATGTGCCACAGGAAAGTCCAGATCTGGGGCTGCCAGTTACTAGAAGTTACTGATGCTCTGGGAGCCTACGTTTCCCCACCTGTAAAAGGATGACCATCATCCCGGTACCCAGCTCTCAGGGCTGCAGTGACGTGGAATAAGAGAAGGTCCATGCAGCTCAGTGGCCACTTCTCCTCCCAGTAAACCTCAGGCCCTGGGAGGAATGAAGGGTATGGATAGGGTTTCTAAGTACTTGTAAGTGTTTCCAGGTTTGGGAGAGGGAGGAAGGCAAATCTTCCAAGAGACAAATAAATAACCAAAAGGAAGATAGAAAGCGTGTTTACAGAAAGAAAGTACTTGTAGGCCATACTGTATGGTTTGGTGCCACTGTTTTCCTTTGCTGAACTGTTTGGCTGCTCTGGTAAGACAAGGGAGGAAGCTAAGAGGCCCACAACTTGTTGGGAGGACATAAATATTGATGAGCACATAGGTTTCACATCAGTGTTTGATTAGATGTTTCATGGGCCTGAACCAGTTTCCCAGATTAAGAAAATCCCATCCACGCCCACACACACCACTTCGTTTCTCTCCAAACTTTGGTTTGTATCCCATAGACGGTGGACCCAGATTGGCTTTGAAAATCAGCCTTTGCCTTTTATCTTCTAGTCTCCCCCTTTTGTCAGGGTGCTCCCCCGACTTCAGAAGCAATCTGAGCACAGAGAAATGTGCAGATTCAATCTGACTAAAATTCAAGGGTAGTAAAATACACTGGTTTCTTATGTGAAATCTTATCATCTGCACCTAATTATCAAAGTTCAGGATTACCACTTGGAGGGAATTGTTCAAAAGCATCTGCTCTGCTCTTCGAAATCTAAGCATTGCTAAAATGTCCCTCCTCCTCCAAAATTTTTAAGGCAAGCTTTCAAGGAAGTGTAAGAAAGCAGGACTTCTCCCTACTGAGCAGGGGGATTGGAACAATTAGCACTGCCTCTGTCTTACATGTCTGCACCAACCATTCCCGGCACCAGCCTGCCCTGGACATTCAGCTGTTGGAACCATTGGGTGACAAATGCAAAGCTCCAAAGAAAACTGAGCTCAACTCTTCTGATTGCAAAGACATGTGGGCCACTTGCTAAAGGTCTCTGGTGCTGACCTACACCAACACTGGACAGAGAGGCAGTAACAACTGAGGCAGAGAAAGAGGAATCTGGGCATCTGCATGGGGACTTAGAGATGGGTACCATCAGAACCAGGGGAAACACAGCTGACACCAGCAGAAAAGCCGTGCATGAGTCAAAGAAGGGAAGAAGCCCACTTTGACCAGATCTTATGCCAGTGATGATCAGGTCTGGAACTGGCATTGCCTTAAGAGAGAGAGAAAAAAAATCCAGACACTCACCAATAAGCTGCTGAAAGGAATCCCCATCGGCTGGGGGCACTTTCTAAAGAAAGATGAGAGTTGCTAGTGAAGCCAGGTCTCCTGGAGCCTGAATGAATGGGCCAACTCAGCCTGAATCAATTAGATCATACGAGGACTCTCCATAGCTCATGGAAATAGGAATTATTTGCCAAAACAAAGAAGGGAAAATGTACCCAAAAGGCATGGCAGTGACTTCTCGAGCCTGGTGGGACATGAAACTGAACTGTGGTTCATTCTTCTGGGTGCAGACTGCATGGAACAGAGCCTTTTTGGGCAAGAATGCACCCTAGTCCCAGAAGGGTTAGCATGGTTTGGATGAAACAGACAAGTTTCTACCCGAAGCCACCTACCAGAGGAGGGAGGAGGCTCCTGGAAATCGCCTACAAACTCAGGAACTGGGAACAGCTTTTGGTGCCCAAATACCATTAGAGTTTAGGAAGCCATGCCTGATGCCATCTATGACCAACAAGACTAAAATCGACTTTGGTTGGCTCTACAATTCCTTTCCATTGACACAATGTTGTCACCAGTGGGACTTATCTAAAGAATTCCTTTAAGAATAGGTCTTAATTATTTAAACTATTGACTACCTAAGTCAGCTTTAGATTTATTCAAACAAATATTCTTTATTTGGGAATGGAAAGCTGGTAATGCATAATTGTTTTGTTTTGCCAAAACACCTAGGGAGGTGTTTTGGGTTGCAAGTCTTACCTCTTATGTGTTGTGAATAGTCACGACAAATTAGCAGTTTCTCTGTCGACTAACCCAAGGCATCACTCAGTCCTGACTCAGTCCTTACTTGGCCCCTGGGGGGCTGAGGCTGTGCTGTTAGAGGGCATGGATTACAGTCCACCCCTTGCACACTTGTGTACATGGCCATGGTCATGTGCCATTATCACACAAGGGAAACTGCCAGCAGCCAAAAGGCAATAAAGTACTTTTCAAACAACACAGAAGAGTTTTATACCAGTTTTCTTCTAGACAGATAGAAATCCTGCAGAAAACCAAGCTCCTTTTGTTGTTGATGTTGTTGTTGTTGTTCCTGGTACATCGTTGATTTTCTTGTCCGTTCAGGAAGGTGTTATTTGACCACTGTGGGAAAGCTAGCAGAACAAGAGCATGAAGTCTGGGGACAATTCTACTTCCTCCTCTCTGAAGAGCAGTGTTTCTCAGCCCAGTGGAGAAACACCTTCTGATTTGCTCACAGGTTCTAGGATATCACACATCTTTCTTGGCAAAAGTTGACTTTCCATTAAAATCCAATGGCTGCGATAACCATTTGCTTCAGTAGACAATTATCTTAAATAACGTATACTTTCATGTAGCGTTTCTGAGGGAAATTATCCATCAAACACTCAAAAGTTGTGTTTCTGGGGGTTTTTTACTGGTATCTTCATCCTTTGCTGGCTCTAGACTTAAAAGCTTAAAATAGAATTTCGTCTCCTATCAATTTTTTCCCATTTATGTTCAGAAAATATTGATTTTTTTTTAAACTGGAGTTTTAATGGACCTTGAAATTAACATGGCTTTTATTACTTTGACCCCATCATCGTTGATGATGTCACTGTGTCTCCCAAAAGAAGGCATTGACCAGTGACTGGTATTTAGCATCTAAGCACCAGGGAGAAATCAACAGCATCACATTTGTTCATGCAATAGTCCTTCCTACCTGAAAGAAATGATCCTATTAACAGAGGAGTAGTTGGTTTAAGAAGAGACAAGTTTATCTGTGCTAAGGTAGCATGACCTTCTCCAAAACAGCACTAGGTTGCAGCTTGAGGACATGGCCAAGACATCTGCATTTTTAAATGCCACAGGTAGGGGTACCTGGGTGGCTCAGTTGCTTAAGAGTCTGATTTTGGTTCAGGTCATGATCTCGAGGTTCATGAGTTCAAGCCCTGCATCAGACTCTGGGCTGACAGCTCAGATTCTGTGTCTTCCTCTCTCTCTGCTCTTCCCCTGTTTGTACTCTTTATCTCTCTCAAAAATAAAACATTAAGAAAATTTTTAAAAATATAAGAGACTCTTTTTTTTAATATGAAATTTATCGTCAAATTGGTTTCCATACAACACCCAGCGCTCATCCCAACAGGTGCCCTCCTCCATGCCCATCGCCCAGCTTCCCCTCCCTCCCACCCCCATCAACCCTCAGTTTGTTCTCAGTTTTTAAGAGTCTCTTATGTTTTGGCTCTTAAATACAGAGAACAAACTGAGGGTTGATGGAAGGGTGAGGGAGAGGGGGAAATGGTGATGGGCATTGAGGAGGACACTTGTTGGGATGAGCACGGGGTGTTGTATGTAAGCAATGAATCATGGGAATCTACTCCCAAAGCCAAGAGCACACTGTATACACTGTGTGTTAGCTAACTTGACAATACACACATACATACATACATACATACATACATAAACAAACAAACAAAATGTCACAAGTATTTCTGAAGTGCACCCAGGTTTGTCACTGCAATCCACAGAGCAATTTCCCAGCACGTTCTATAAATGCTTGGCATGCGTCACAACTGCATATGGCATGCTGGGTGGGTGCAGGTGCAGGGGCATTCTCTGAGTAAGGATGGGGATCCAGTGGGGCTAAAGTCCAGGCACAGATGGGAAAATAAATAAGTAAAATCCGGGTTGGGTCCCAAGCTGCAGGAAGAGACAGAGTGACAACTTCTACCTTCCAGCTGCAGAGGATTTGACTGGGAGATGTGGGGTCTGGGCTCTGTGGCAGGAGAGGAGGTTCCAGTCTTCCAAGAAGAACCACCTGCTTCTCCCCAGCAAGTGTGGGATGGGTGTCATTGGCAGAAGTGGAGTTAGCCGCATCTGATTCCAGAGCCTTACCCACCAGTGACAATGGTGACATTCCTGTGTCCACAACCTCAACTTCTCCGAGGACCTGCACCAAACTCAGGCCTGTCCTCCAAGCGCTGATGAGCCCCAGTGGCTGGGACCCACACAGAGCAGGGAATGAGGAAGGTCGTGCTGGCACAGCTGCTGACGATGGCTGAAGGGAGCAGCTTGAGCAGGGCAGGTGGGCTGAAGAGGACAGCAAGGGCCTAGAATGCCAAGCCAGGGCATCAGACTTGATTTGACCAGGCTGGCCCAGTAGGGACTCCTCTGAGCTCCAACAGTCAGGGCCCAGGGCCAAACAGGAAGAAGAAGAAAGATCTTGGAGCCCGTAGGAGGTGGCTTCTCCTGGCTAAATGGCCTCATCTGGTTCATCAGACATGCTGGAAGGGTCCACAGCATGGGAGGGATTCATGGAAGGGCCTGCATCTTTTATTAATCACAGAGATGTGGAGTTGTGGGGTCCCCTTTTCAAGGACAGCCCAAATCTAGGGAAATCCCTCCCCAGAATGTAACGATTTCAAGGACAATTAAATCCAGAATGTGAGCCACCACCCAGGCCGCTTCAGTCTTGCATTTTATGGGGAAGAAGCCAGCCCCCACTTGGAGCCGTCTGCAGACTTCTGTTACGCGTGCCTGCCTACTCCAGCCCGGACCACCCGGGGAACGGGGCTGGCCCCACGCACAGAGTGCTGCTCCCCTCAGGCCACCCCAGCCTTCCCTGCACCCATCCTACCAGGACGGGGCACACAAGGGTGCCCAGTGTGGCTCCTGTCCCGACAGGGTGGGGAAAGTCAGCTTCCTTTGTCAGATGGAGAACTGCTACCTGCCTTCAGCACGTAGAGAAGGCAGCGTGCCTTCACGGCTAACAGCGTGACGAGGACCCAGAAACGGTCACTATTGCCTCCTGTTGCCAATGGTGTCCTGACTTGTGCACACTCCAGGAAAAGCCATATTCCCATTTCACGGATTCGGATCTTAGTCGTGTGACCAGGAACAAAGTTCGGAAGCCTGGTGCCCCATGTGAATTCTAGTAACTGTCCTTGACACCTTCCCATACAGCCATCGTGCTGTAGCTCTGTGCAGAGATCGTCCACTCGCAGTCGGGGAGAGCACGGCCTGCCCCGGAGAACACGCGGCCTTTCTGGCAGATTCTGACAAAACCCCGCTGAGAGGATATACGAGCTGTGGGCACCTCTGGCCTCCAGGTGGCGCTTCCTCCCACACACTCCCATGTGAGCTAGTGGCACAGGAATCACCCAAGGTCTCTGCTTCCCGGCTCCCCCGCCCCACCCCCACCATTGTCTGCTCCACATCCTTAGAAACCACATCTCCTTGGGCCTCAGTCTCCCTAACTACCTGCACTAACTACTGACATGGGCCGAGGCCGGCTCCCAGCTCCCAGCTCCCAGCTGACTTTCTGCCAGGCTGTGGGCCTGTGCCAGGGGGGACCTACTTTCGACAGCATGCCTCCAGCCTGCCCTAGCCCTTTTGCACAGGCCTGTGTTCGAGGAAGCCCCCAAGGCCAGGCCAAGCTGTGACGTTCTCCAGGGAAATACTTGTAGCCTTAGCATTGACCTGGCCTAGAAGGGCATCTCACTTTCGTGTAGAGTCTTGGGCAAGGGATTAGCTTCTGTGCCAGCCTCAGGTGGAGACAGGTATGTGTGTGTCTGTGTGTGTGAGAGAGAGAGAGAATGAGAGCCCATTGCTTGAACCCCCAGGGCACAGCAGGGCTCTGCCTCTGGAAGACACAGGGAAGGAGCCGGGTCACGCCTGGGGCCCGGCCCCTTACCACAGACTGGAGTGACACCGTAGGGGAGGCCTTGTCAGCTGCTAGTGTCTCTACCAGGGAATCTTTTAATGAAGGGCGCCCTGAGGAAATCCATTTGGAGTTCTACTGATTCACTAGGGCATCCTGGGGGAAATACCCAGCCATGTATAACCCAAGCTGGGGGAGGGGAGGTTGGGGGGCTGGACAGTCCTCTAACTGTTCCCCCAACCATGCCTCCCAAACCCTCTGAACACCCCATCCTGGACATTCACAGCACAGAGCATTCTCTCGAGGAAGTATGTCTCTTGGGGACAACAAATACACCTGACAGCCAGTGAGCAAACAATGGTGGGGAGGGCTTCCCAGAATCTACAGGGGGCACCGGACCCTCCCACATTTCCCTGGGGAAAGGTGCACCCGGAATGGGGCCAAACACGCCACCTCAGAGACTTGAGTGCAGGGAAGAGTACCCATGCCCAGGAAGGGTGGATGCACAGCCGAGCTGGGTGCAGGTGACAGACGGACATCTTTCTGCTTTCCTGTGACAGGTGATCAGGGCGGCGGCTCCCTCCTAGGCAAAAGGGCCGATGGGTCACAGACACCGCGCTGAGGTCTCTGGAAGGAACACCAGGGTGTGGGCCACCATAAGACCCCGCTTTGAACTTGGGCTCCAACATCCTGTGCAGGGGCTCGGGAGGCAGCATGGTTCAGCGATTACGATCATTCACCTGAGAGGTTGCTGGACTTCTCGGCCACAGTTTGTTAAATTTGCAAATGCCCTCTGGGAACCGTCTGGATGAAAGGTCTATAAACGTAATGTTCAGATTACGAGGGGAGTAATGGCTAATATTCCATTCGCTTTGTACCTACTGACCTCAGACTCCTCGGGCCCCAGTCCCTGTGTTAAGACCGGGAAGGATGAGAGTTGGGTCTGCTGGGGTGGGTGCCATTGTTGTGCATGGACTGCAGCCCCTGAAGGTGGGGAGTGAGGGGGCCCTGCAGGGAGCCCGCCGCCGCGGTTCCCCATCACTGTGAGCAACCCCGTGTGCAGAGGGGAGCAGTTGAATGAGGCAGAGAACTGACCCGTGAGGGCTGAGCAAGGCTCAGCAGAAATTCCGGAGCCCCAAGAAAGTCCTGGAAGGCCAGTGCACCCTCCAGAAATTTAGGAATTGGTTAATTCCTAATGCTAAACAGGTGTCGCCCATTGGCACAGATCTTCCTTCCCACTTTGAGGTTTTCCAAGCTGGTATCTCCCTAGAGAGAAGGCAAGCACTGTAGGCAATTTTGCTCTCGAAACAAATATAGCTCCAAGAGTCCTTGTTGGAGGCTCCAGATCCCAGGGGAACCACCCGTTCTGGGCTTGTCCAGACGGGCCAGCCCAGGCTATGCCCCAGACCCCGGGACAGGACGGTGACTTCCGGGTCATGCGTCCCACCCACTTCCTGGGCCCATGTGATGGCTCTGCAGGGAAGCCTGTAACAAGCAGGATGTGAGAAGGACAGAGGTGACAGTGGCGCCTGACCCATGTACCCCCGCGAAACCAGGGACGAGCCCCCGCTGTGTGAGTGGGATGCTTTTCCAACTAAGCAGAAAATTTAGTAAGTTGCTGAATGTCCTTGACTGCATAGCACTTGTATAAAATATGCATGTCGGCAGAGATGTTTTCCCTAACAAAGCTCTGGGAAATTACATTAAATTCAAAATTATCCCCTGCTTTCCCCGAGTCGCCCACAGAGACTGGCACCAACAGCACCATTAAGGAGAAGTAAAGTAGCAGCCTTGTTACCACTGCCTTCACGAGAGCCAGGGATCAAATATTTTTTCACGGTTTTATGTGGATAGTTTCATGAAAATTGATCAGGTCTAAAAAGTCACAGTCCAAATGAAGCTAAGGTTAAAGATAATTTATACATGATATTCCTAATTTTATTCCGGGCTCTTTTATTACTATGTAGGCCTTTATGACTTTAAAGAAAATGTCAGTGGCCGCAAATGACATTGTACTGAATAATCTAGTTATGAGGGAAAAGACATTTAAAACCAATCCACAGCAGCGTTGCCAGCTTCTGCTGAAGGCACACTTTTCCTCCACACAGCTGTCCAAAATTCCTTGCCGCAGATAGAAACCCTTTCCGTGACCAGGTAAGGGAAGCATCTGCAGGAGCCTATTTACCTCCAAACCGTTTTATTTTTCCCTCGGATTCTTCCTGTAGAAGTCTCGCGCAAGGCCTCATTTTTCTGTCCCTCGGCAGGAAGCAGAAACTCCAGGCTGCGGCTCAGTCTGATTCCAAATGTAGTCTGAGTCCTGCAGGAGACAGACAGACAGACACGTCCACAGGGACAGGCCGAGTGTCCCAGTGGTCACCCTGGACAGCTCTGTGGGCCTCTCAGGGACCCGGCTCAGCATCTGTCCATCTCTAAACTTACAGATGCTTCCAGAAGCGGCCAGGCTGGGTCCGCCCCACCGGGCAGCTCTTCTCCATGAACTGGGGCTCCGCATCTGATTGACAAGAGAGCCTTGCCCTTGGCTGAACTTTCCATGAAAGAGTGAGCAAAAGGGCCATTTCCTGGCGACGCGAGAGGCCGGCACTGAGCACACCTGAGCGCTCCTTGGGCCCATCAGGCAGTGCCGGTGTCAGGTCGGTGACCCCACGACACCGCGTCTGGCGGAGAAATGACACCAGCACCGCGCTCTGCAGCTGCCGACCGGAGAGTGCCTGCGCCCCCAGCCCGGGCAGCACCGGGGGTGAGGAGGAAGCGGGACATCTCGGTTGGCCTCTTCTCCCACCTCTGCAGCCCCTCCCTGTGGTCTGCAGTGTGACCACCTGGGAACATGGCCACCTTGAGGCGGGTCAAGTGCGCTGACACTTGGCTCTTCTCCCAAATCACTTACACTGTCCCGAAGACAAAAGCACATGAGCTCATACGTTTCTACTGCTGACTCCACACCAGGACTGATTTAATCCTAAAGACCCTATAAGCAAGGTGACCTTGTATCCCCATTTCACAGATGAGAAAGGGAAGGGTCTGGAGTCCCCAGGGCTGGGCTGTCTGATGCCAGGGCTACCTCTTCCTCTGCAAAATGACAGCAATGACAACCCCCTTGCGGTCCCTGAGGGGAACAAGGGGATGCCTGTGTGGCCTGGGATGCAGGGGGTGAGGCCCCTGAATGTTATGTGAGCCAACATCTCCTGCCAGTAGGTCAGGGCTTGGTCACCTGCCATTGTCACCACTTGGTAAGTGAACTGAATGTCCTCAGGCCTTGCAAGATGCAGCCACTTCATGAGAGCCACTCACGTAACGCCCGCCGGGTGTACAGAGCAGAGAGCTTTCAGTCTCTGCCCAGAACCCCTTTCCCACACCCCTATAAGCATCCAACTCCACCTCGAAGATTAGCCGATAGGCGTGTGGAGCTCAGGACACCAGACAGCTGGAGCGAGCATGTGCTTACACACACACACACACACACACACACACACACACACTCCGGATGGCCAGTCCAGTAGCTTCTATCAGAAAATATAAAGTTTGGGGCTCCTGGGTGGCTCAGTGGGTTAAGCATTGACTTCGGCTCAAGTCATGGTCTCACGGTTCGTGAGTTCGAGCCCCATGTCAGGCTCTGTGCTGACAGCTCAGAGCCTGAACCCTGCTTCGGATTCTGTCTCCCTCTCTCTGCCCCTCCCCCGCTTATGCTCTGTCTGTCTCTCCCTCTCTCAAAAATAGTGAACATTAAAAAAAAGAAAATCTAAAGTTTAATTTCAGCACACTTGTATGTTTCTAAACCACTCTTTCTGTGTTTACACCTGGAAGAGGTCAGGGAGGGTTTGGTCGGTGCTGCAGTTTCCAGTTCTGAATCAAGCCTGTGGCCAGAAGATTTCCCTGGGGTGCACCACACCAGGGACACTTGCTGGTTGTGTGTAGGGTCCCCTCTCCAAAGCTGAAGAAGAGAGAGAGGGAGGACTTGAGGGGGTGTTCCCGGCACCTTCAGGAAGGCCCTGCAGGTGTTTATGTGCAAGTGAGTTTCTAGTAAATGTCAACATTATGTCGCTGGCTGAGCCGGAGCCCCAGGCCTACTGATCGGAGCACCGTGGCCCCTGAGTGGGAAATCAGGTTTTCTTAGGAAAACCACATACTGGATGTTAATTTCCTTTTCCTTGAAAAAGCAGAAGATCAATTAGAGGCAAAATGTGATTCTACCAGAGCTACTTTCCAGGATTTATTCTGTAAGCTTCCTCTCTTCAGTCCCCATCTGGCTCGGTCAGAAATGGGTTTTGCTTCATCAGAAATGTGCTGTGAAGTTTCCCATTAGATTATCGATCGCCTCCATGAGGCCGAATCCTCAACATGCCCACAGATGCCGTGTGCTAGCAAAGACTCAGAATTTAGAGCCAAATAGAAAGAGAAGGAAATTAACTGATGCTTCGAAACCTGGCAGGAAATTTGAATTTAAATCCCTTTCTGGAGTGGACCCCTTGGAGCAAGTTCTGCAAACAGCTCTGCCCCAGCTGGATTCTCCTTGTGTTCAGCTCCTGCCCTGGTCACTCCAGGCCACCTGGGTAAATGGCTCCACCTGGTCTGTCCTTGGTCCCTCCTTCCCACACATGCCCACATTGGGCCCTGGGCCACCCCTGGGCTCCAGATACTCTGTCAAGCTGAGAAGTGATGGGAGGGGGCCAGCTCTTCCTCCTACCCATTCCTCCTCTGACAAAGAGGACCCCCACACCATCCTGGGAAGCAGAGCGACAGGCAGGGACTCAGACTGGCAGCCTTTCCTCTACAAAGAAGTAAAGACATACTCTGCCCACACGGACAATGGTGGCTTCTCCGAGTCAATTATGCATGGGCCAACTTTGGTGAGAGGGCGAGAGACCCCGGCAGGGCCCTTCATCTCCAATAGAAGGGGCCTCCGGACTAGGCTGGTGTCCCCTGCCTGGGGGGGCGTCCCTGCCCTGGGACTGCAAGGTTCACACCAGCACAGGCCGAGACTCTCTTCCCCTGGGTCCCGCTAATGCACCAGCCTCCGAACTGCAGGGAGGGAGCATGCATTTACCAAGCAGCAAGTGAGCACCAGCAACTTCACAAACCTGAGCTCGTTTCAACCAATAATAGCTTCAGAAGGACATGTTTCTTCCTATTTAGCTCATGAGCAAACTGAGAATTGGGGAAATAATTTAGTAAAAAAAAAAAATCAGAGTGACATGGCTACCAAGTAGCATAGGCAGGGTGGCAGCTCTGGTCTGTGAACTCCAAGCATCCTATCCTTCCTGCCACGATGTCACAGATTATGGCAGAAATACCCATGCGGTTGTAGACACGCTCGCCATCCTTCACGACAACACCCAGCAGAGCCCTGTGCCCAGGAAGTTAATAAATGACCCCCCTTCAGTGTCTAGGTCAAGATATCAAGCCAGAAAGCAGCGAACAGATATTGATGACTGATGATGGTGACTGGGTGGCTGCTTGGGGACAGCACGGGGAGTGGCCTCGCACCCTGAAGACCCACCCCACGTGAAGGCTCGTTTGACCTTGCAAGAAAGGCGGAAAGCCACATGCTTTCTAGAGGCCTGGTCCTAGGTGAAGCTGTTCCCATTCTCTTCTGCACAGGGATATCTGGAACTATTTTATCTGATTCTACAGAAAGGAGAAAGAGGTCTGTGAATGGCCCATCTTGTCAGCAAAGATCCCTTTAATCTGTATGAGTTCATTTCCTCCCAAAGAACTGGGCGGATGTTTGGACATTTCTCATTCCATCATCCAGAAGAAACCGCTAAATCTAAAAATGGTAAGCTCTCAGGTTGTTCAGAACTTTCTTTTGGAAACTGAATACATCAAGAGAGGGGCTGCAGCTGGGACTCGGGCAGGCCCCACCCTGTCAACTGTTGGGAGCCATGAGCCAGGGTGTTCAACAGCCACAGGAGAGCTGTGTGCACAGAAGAAGTGCAAGTGTCTTGCAGGAAGACCAGCTCACATAAGATCAACGGTGTCCTCAAATTGCCCTCACAGAATTTTGTGAAGTCACAGTGCTAAGAGGGTCCTTACACCAGTCTTGTCTGGCCCCTAGATACACAGAGGGGGACACACAGCCCAGAGAGAAGGTGATCAGTTCCAGACCCTGCGAAGTCTGGGCCAGCCTGTGCTGACCAGCAGCCTGGTATGCTCCCGCCGTGAACTGAGCACTGTGTGCAATGTTAGTATTGTTGCCCTTATACTTAAATTTTTGCAACACACTGAGATAGTACCATTCTCTCTTTTTGAGGAAACTGAGTCTCCAAGAAGCCAAGGTCACAATCGTAGCAAGTAGTGATGGCCTTCTGGAGCCAAAGTCTACGTCTTTCACCTCTACTCAGAGCTGCTGTCAGTGGCCACGCTAACCATGGTCCATCTAACAGAACCTGTCTCCATTCCTTCTGTCCACAAAGCTTCTCTTCTGCATAATAGCTGGTCTACCAGTCGGCCGTGAAGCAGGATACATTGCTGTGTGTACTTCACCAATTTCCAAATATTCAATGTATGGAAGTAGAGGATAGAGGAGGAGGGATGCCAGTTGGCATCAAGAAATGAACAGGAGCATTGATCTGGTGAAAGAGTCAGCCTCTTCCATGGTGGAACTTGTCTGATGTTTATTTTCTGTTCCACATGGCCATTGTGAAAACCTCTGGGCACATGTACAAGAATCAATCCCCAACAGTTATTAGCATCGAGCCCAAGGTCAGATGACTTTGGCTGACTCTCCCAACTCCTCTCTCCCATGACCCACCCCCATGACTCCATCAGAAGCCCAGCCAGGTGCACCCTACACACCAGAGGGGCAGACCGTGCTGATGTAAGACCTTTCCTGAGAAGGCTCACTGTTCACCCTTTCCATGGACAGTGTCCCATCCATGGAGATCTTCAGGCAAAATAGAGAAAACCTCCCATATCAGCCCTGCTAATGGAACACTCTGGTAAAGCTGTGAGAAAGTGCTCTGAGACAGCTTCAGTTTTGCACAGCACTAGGTATTAATTCACTTAGGGACTGTGTCCCTTGGCACTAGAGGCACTGCTAAATGAGGGGATCCATTACGAAATGAGTGGAAAGACAAGCTGCACAGAGCTGAGAGTGCTCTTTCCTGCGGCACCTTCCGGCACCTTCCGTGTGATAACGTGCAGGTCTCCAAGAGGGGAGCATAATATACCGTGTTCCCAAGTTTGTACAGCAACGGCCCCTTCTCCATGGGGACCCACCACGTGAATAAGCTCGCAGAAGAATTTCAATCCACTTGTGATACAAAGCTACCCCAAACTCATTTCAGGTAGGAAAGTAAAGGACGGACACATCTTATTTAAGCATTAAGTTATCACCAAACTGGAACCTCCAATTAAGCATTAGCTAGTTATAGCTCATAAGTAAATTACTAACGTGTTTATTTCTTTAAAAATTGTAAGAATTAATAGCAACCAAACGCACTATGTTATCTTTCATTAGGTCCGAGATGGAGGTGTCTCTACACCATAGTGGGACAGTTTGGGAAGTCTAAATCAAGACTGGATATGAAATCTGTTATATCAACATTACATTTCTTGAGTAAGATAAAGCATCGTGTCTGAGATTATGTGTCCTTTTCCTTAGGAGATTTATGCTCAAGCAATTGGGGGTCAAAAGATGTGACGACTCACTTTAAGGGTTTCAGAAAGCATGTGTGCATGTTCGTGCACAATGTAGCAAAATGGTGGACATCAGTGCAGGAAGTACAGTGTGCTTTGTTCTGTCCTTTAAAGTTTTCTGTGGGCTTGAAATATTTCAAGATAAAAACTGGAGGAAGTTTACACAATATGGGAATAGACTTCCAACTGGCCAATGGGTTCAAAACGGAAGCCCTGCTACCTGGAGCCACCATATCTAGGGCTCCCAGTTGTGTCATTTCAACAGGTTAACTTCCAAACGTGCTCCTCAGTAGATGGCCATGTGTCCTTGTCCCAACAATGGCCAAATGGACTGCGATGGTTGCTTCCACTTCCGGTGACCTTCATCACAGCAGAGATCATGCTAGGGCTGCTGGGTAGGAACCCTCGGGGTTCTGATTCTGAGTGACCCATGTGACAGCAGCTCTAACACAAAGGTGCACACTGGCCTGGGGCACCTTATGGAGTGTAGACTTGATATTAACACCACTAACATTGCAAGCAAAGACAGAATTTTGAATGTATCCTTATGGCCACTCCAACTCTAAATCTTGTTTTAAAGTGTCCTCACTGGAGCTCCTGGGGGGGCTCAGTTGGTTAATCGTTTGACTCTTGATTTTGGCTCAGATCTCACATGATCTCACAGTTCATGAGTCTGAGCCCCACGTCTGGCTCTGCACTGCCTGCTTGGTATTCTCTCTCTCTCCCTCTACCCCTCCCACCCCCTCAAGATAGATAAATAAAATAAAGTAAAACAAAAAGTGTCCTCACAACCTGCTCAGTGTAGCTTTAAATAAAAACAGAAACCAATAAGCCAGCATAGAAGCAGACAGAAGAAACAAGCCCTAAGTCTAGGAAATAAGGTGCTAAGGCCTTGTCTGCTGATCTTGGGGAAGCCCTGTGCCAGGAAAACCAGGTTAAAATGACCCAGGAAACTTGACCAGCACCTCCACCACAGTCCCAAAGCCACCCCATGCTTCCCACCCTAGCTCGGATTCCCAGATGAGCCTGTACAAATCCTGGCAGAAGCGCTGGCCCCGGAAAAGGGAGGTTTTAGGATCCTGGCTCAGGGCTGCCTGTCCTGGGCTCCTGCGTCCCACTCAGCGAGACCGGGCAGCCACTCACTCCTCCCCTGACCAGCACGTCTGTGTGAGGGGCCACAGCAGGGACCTGCGTCCACTTCACGCCTCACTCTGGGATTCACACAGTCACATGGGAGGACTTCAGTGCCCATTGGTGGCATGGCGGTGGCCCCACGTTCAGGTCTTCCCCTCCGGCCACCACATAATCTGGGTATCCTTTTGCGTTTTTCCTCTGGCTTCCTACCCCACCCCCTCTCTTCTCACCTTACCTTTCTCACTTTCCCTGAGCTTCCCCCCTTCTCTGGGGCAGGATTGTACTGCCTCTTAGACCAGAAGGAGGCCCTCACTTTCCATGCATCCTGCAATGACCCAAACCCTTAAGAAGAGCAACAGGGCAGCAAACAGCAGGGCAGCCACGCAGCCAAGCGGTTCTGGGGCAGCCCGGGGGGGGACAGCATCTTCGGTTCAGAGGAGGAAAGGAAGGAGGTGTGCAGCCTCCTCCAGTCCCAGGAAGCCTCGTCTCTCATTCCAATGGATCCGCCTGGATCGGCCAATGTGGATGAGAGCTAGCCTCTCCGCTGTGCCGTTACGAGTCGCGTCTGATTTTGCTGGAGAAAACTATGCTGTTTGTGTTTAGGGAACATAAAGACTTTCCCGTGTGAGACACTGAGAAGGAAAGTGACTCTTCTCATCTTCAACCTGTTTTACATGCCGGTAGAATAAATGCAAACAAAGCCACAGTGCATGGGGTTTGGTTATAAAAATACAAAGAAAGTGCAGGTACTTCCTGAGTAACGAGCCCTCACGAATTCCATGGAAGGAAGTTTTGGCAAGCACTTGTGTATTCAAATTCTCATGATGTTCTTAATTTCTACTTTCGCGGGCAATCACTGTGCTCTCCTGATTTCACATAAGTCTTTTCCCCCAGTAATTTCATCACGTTTTCTCTTAGAAGGCAGAGGTACTATTTCCACTTGTCCTTTTGGCTCATCTAGAAATACTGATTGACTAATGAGGGAAGTAGCTTATGGTAAAACATCTCTATTAAATTCTCGTGGCTTTTTAAAGATTAAAAAGAAGAAGAAGAAGAAGAAGAAGAAGAAGAAGAAGAAGAAGAAACTTTCTCTCCCTCTATATGCAAATCTTCCCTGTAACACTGTGCCTAATCTACTACAACTAATTAATCTGCTGGAGCAGATGAAATGTTACCTCCGCATTTTTTGTTCCTTGTATACAATTATTGTAACAGTGGTGAATAAATCAATATTCCCAATCCAACTGTAAAAAACAATCAAGAAAAGCAGTGCTTCTCAGGGAAAAAAAAAAAAAAAAAACACCAAATAATATTTATTAACTCTGTCTCAATCCACAACAGAACCAAATACCATTCAGGCATTTTCTGCAAGTGTAATAAGCAAACTCAGATACATGATGAAGGTGGCACATGCCAATAATGTCACCATTTTACACTGCAGAGTAATTGAAGGATTTAATGAGAAACAAACCAATAAAAATAAATAGACCATGTTAGAGGAGGAGAAACTGATCTGAAATGGAAGTTGCTCCGTTGTGAGTTTAGGACGTTTTTTTTGCATGGTTTGACCAAGGGAAAATGGTATCAGGACAGCCAGCTCGTGCCCACTTTTTCAAAGAAAAAAAATAAAATTGTGCTTCTCTAGATGAAAATCCCGGCCACGGTAACTAGGAGTGTTGAACAGGAATTTGTGGCCTCTGACTGGGATCACGCATCTGTCCTGAGATGCTCCAGGGAGACAGACTGACACTGAGCTAGGTGGTCAGGGATCCGCAGGTCCCATCCATGGGGGCCGGACCCTGGCGAGCCTGGCCCAGAGCCGCTGCCCACCTTGCGCATCTGTTAGAAAGCACTGCCCAGCCTGCGTGCCGCCAGTGACAGGATCATCAAGAGCAAAGGATCTGGGGTCCCGAAGCCCCCACTGAGGGAAAAGTGGGTGTTTCACAAATGCCATCTGAGCACCCACTATTGAACAAACACACCTGAGCCTGACCGTCTGCCCACCTCTAGGCCTGGGCATTCGAAGAGGAACAAAGCATGGTCCTCGCCCAAAGAGCTCATGGCCAATGTCCAGGGTAGGAAGATATACACGAAGCGTGTTTATGGGGCTTGGTCCCTAACACACGCATCAGAAGGGCTAGGAAATGCTGCTGGGAGGAGGGGGCATCTTGCAGCATGGGGGAAGGACGTGCCAGTCAAGCAGGTTGCATCGCGGGCGAAGGGCCCTGAGCCTGCATGGGTATAGAAGTATGTGCAAGCCATCTCCGGGAAAAGATGACAAAGACAGATGAAGGTGAGAATCAGTCAGGGCCAGGCCAGGAAGGGCTCCTCTCTGGATAATCTCAGGGGGCTTGAAGGGCCCTAGAAGAAGAAAATGGCTACAAGGTGGATCCCCGACATGTGCTCATAGGCGTGGCCTGGCCAAGCGGTGTGCACAAAGCACTGGCCTTTCTCTGCCTTTATAGGAGTGTATGGGGGTGGGATCCCTTGTCCCCCGTCTCCAGGCCTGCCCACGAAAGGTCACTAGGCACTGGTGCCCTCCCCCAGGACAGGGGCTATCCCCTGCCCCCCTCTACAGTAGGAGGCTCGGTCGGGTCGCTCTTTAACCTCTCCAGAGACATAGCACCCGCACCTTTATGTTGAGGAAAAATGCAAACCTTTACTCTCTCTTTTTTTTTTTTTTAACTCAAATCAAGAGAAGCCGGCTTTGTGATGATTTCTCCAAGAGATGCTGTTTTCAGCTCGTCTGTTTTGATGCCCTCCCCCATATGCACAATTGAAAACACTCCATTGTAATAAGTTATTGCTGTGCGGGGGCTCTGGGAGCGAGGGAGACACAGGGTTCAAAGCCGGGAGCCGAGAGGTCCTTCCCCCAACAAGTGAGGGCCCGAGCAGTGGGCAGGCCACTGACCCTTTGATCACACCTTTGAAGAACTCTCTTGAAGAGTATTGATGGGATGAAGCACTTTGTTTCCAGACCAAGTTCAAGTGAGCTGAAATTAGGCCTGTATGGCACAAACAAGGGAGCTTTCTATTTCGTTCACACGATCTAGGTGAGCTGCGAGGGTGAGGGCTCCCCGTCCCGGAAAGGAAAGGAATGGTCGAACAGTTGGGCTACGGAGCTGATGGCCCAGGACGGGTCCCCTGGGGCTGGCCGCCTTCTCACTTCCTTAGCATTTGGGGAGATGCAATGAGGAGATCCACTCATACCAGCCCTGCTCAGATCTACCAAGAAGAAGTTTCCGGAAGCATCGGCCCTTTGTCTTGCCCCTGCCTCAGCATCTCAACAGGAGCCACGCTGCTGCCTCTGAAGCCCCAGTCCTGGGACCCAGCAGGGCACAGGGAGGACTGGCCAGAAATGGAAACTGGGTGAATGAAGGAAGGCATTTCCCACAAGTAGTGGGCCCTCCTTCAACAAAACAAAACAAAAACAAAACAAAACAAAACAAAAAGAAGGAGGAGGAAGTGGAAGAAGAGGGCAAGGGGGAGGAGACAGAGGAGGGTGGGGAGGAGGAGAAGGAAGAAGTACAGAAGAAGAAAGTGCTTTCTGACTCTAGATCCTTCCAGAAGACGTGCCAGGGGTGGGGGCCACAGACACTGGGCCAGGCCTTGCTGTCACTGCGGGGCCTGCCCAATGGCGCCAGGTCTCTCCGAGGCTGCAGAGAGCGGCAGTCAGCCAGAGAAAGGGGTGGACATCAGCTGAGCCCCAAACCCAGCCCAGAGCAGCCTGGCTCTCACGATTTGGGGGCAAGTGCCTACGCCTTCACAAACCCACACTGATAAGTAAGGAAGTCCTCCCGGAGAAACACTAATTATTCTTTTCATTTTAAAGCAGTAAAGACTATTACAAAGCAATAGTTCTGATTTGCTCATTTTACAAGGAGAAAAGAAACAAAAACTATACTTCTGAGACCCGGACCAGGAAAATTGACTTTCCTGAGAGCGCACCACATAGCTGAACAGGGGCGAGAACCCTGCCTTCCCGTCCCCAGCCCCCCTCCCACCGACTGCAGAGCACAGCGTGAGGGTCCAGGCCTGGTGTCTGCTGCATACAGACTTTCGCCAACGTTTGCTGATGGATGGCAGATCATTCAGACCCTAAGCTCTGGCCTCACCTCCCAGTAACTTCCTGTGGGCCTCGGTTTCCCCATCTGTAAAATGAGAGAGTTGACAAGAAGGACCTGAGACTCAGATGGGACAGCTAAAAGGGTCATATGATGCTGAGGGTCCCCCTGGAGCCCGGGAATGATCCCAAGGTCAAGGCATCGCTCCCTGCTACAATTGGCTCCTGGAGGACACTGCGTCCTCTAAAACTGGCCGGGGAACCCTCTCCGCAGCACCTCTGGATTCTGCTGTCTGCTCCAGTGCCCTCCAGAGAGGAGCACTGAACCTGGGTCAGTTCCTCAGCTGACCCAGACCAGTTGGTTCCCCCCCACCCCCGCACCCAGGGAGCACGTCAACCGTGCACGCCCCGGGTAGCAGACGGTGGGGGAAGCAGCCTCTTCCCCAGACACCGCCTGGGACCCAAGCCTCTCTCTCAGACCCCAAACCAGTGTTTTGTTTCCCTTTCCAGTCAAGGACACTAATGTGCCCTGAGCAACTCGTGCAGCATTTCCTGTGGGGCACAAATAGGTAGAAAAACAGGCAGGAAAACTGTTATTCAGCATCTTTGACGCTTTCAGGGTGATGTTGCAGGATGTGTCTGCTAAGGCCCTGAGGTCGCTCCTCTGCAGAGAAAGAAACAGGTTCGGGGACATGAAGTGTTTTACCAGTAGGAGAGCTACTTCAAGTGCAAGGACGTGTGCCTGCAACGCCCGTGACCAACCCGCTGCTCACAACCCCGCAGTCTTCAAAAGTGCGGGGGCACCAAGCCTGTACGAGTCCTTGACAGGATGATGAGGTGGACACCGCCCTTGCCCTCTGAGAGGCCCCCGGCGGCTCGGGAGACAGGAATCAGCAGATCACATCAGGGTGTGGAGTAAGTGCCCAGAGCATCAGAGCAGCCGGTCTGACCGTCCACGGTGGGAGCAATCCTGAGGGGCTTCAGGAGGGAGGTGCTCCCGGAGAGGTTCACGGCCTGCCACGGCTCCGAATACACCGCGCGCACGCGCACACACACACACACACACACACACGCAGAAGAAGCAGGGAGTCATGGGCTGCTGATCAAGTGGGTCTCTTCACTCAGAGCCAGCAGCCGGGACAGCTCCTGGGCGAGGATTCGACATCTGGCTTGATTCTCCACAGCACACCCTTCCACGCTTGGTGGCTCTCCGGGCAAGACGGACGCATTCTGAGCGCGGCCTCAGCGACGAGTGACCGAGAGGCCGAGGGGGACACCCGCCTTAGGGAATAAGCCTGGGAGGTGATGCCTCCCCCGCCCCCATCCCTGCCTGAGGCTCCAGGCTGGAATCTGACAGCAGCTCGGGCTCCCGTGGGTCCCCAAAGCTGAGACGAAGGTGGCCGTGCGGCAGCTGGCCCGAAGTTAGAGCTCAGGCTGCAGGAGCCCGAGTCAGAGAAGGCGAAGGGCACCCCATCCCCGGGACCCTGGGTAGTGGCCCAGCGTGGCTGTGATCTGCATGCCCCGACGGCCCCACAATCTCCCCAGGACCCCTGGAGGCTGGTGGACTGTCCACACACGGGGGGCATACAGGGCAGGGGGCTCCGCCTCCTGCAGTCCCGAAGCGGGAGAAGGGGAGGCTCAAAGGAGAGAGTGTGTCCGGGGCTGGGCAATGGGGTGGCCCAAGTGGGAGGAGGCCTCCAGCAGACGTACCCCCTCCACTGGGGACCCTCCGGGGACACTTGGACTTCCCCCTGAAAGCCCTGGAGTCAGCCCTTCCTTCAGAGCAGGGCCCTACGTGGTGAAGACGGGCTTCTGTTACCCGTATGCGCATTGGTGGCCCCACGCTTCTCCTCAGGCCTCCTGTGGCCCCGGCCCCAGGCGCACAGTGACTCAAAGTTCATGTCCTGTCTGTCCCTTTCCACAGGGAATAGAATTGCGACCAGGCACAGGCCGGGGGTGGTGTCGCTACGCAAGGGGTAGTAAGCGAACCAGGAAAGCCAGCTCCTTCTCCAGGCTCCTTAGTGCCCGAGCACCAGCTCAGAGTCGGCCTGACCCCTACCAGCCACACCCGCTGACCCTTGACCTTGCCGGGCCGCCACAGGAGTCCACAGAGAGAACAGTGATGAGCCTGAGGGAGGAGGGAAGACACGACCCCAGTGGCGTGCACTCTCACAAACGCTGACGCCATCGTACGAGATCCATCGGGTAAACTTTATTGGTAGGAAGGTTATTATTATTATAGTCCAGAAGTTCTACTTTTCTCCATTGCACCAGAATGGAATTTTCCATTTAATTATATGCTCACCATTGTTCTCATCGCCATGCTTCAACGTCAGCCGAGCAGTATGTCACATTTGCCGGTGTGACTCACATGGACAAGAACCTCCGGTTGGACACCCGGCGTGATTGGTCTGTTAATGAGGTGGGTTATAGCTCTCTCACGTGCTGGGCTTCAATAATAGAATTTAAGCGAAAGTAATTTCCAAGTGCAATCATAGTTTACATATTAGTTATTGTATAAAGGAAAAGAATGAGGGACTATGGTAGGTTACATGCAATTAACACCGAGGCCCTTGCGTGGGTCTCGTGGGAAGTAGATCAGCTTGGCCGGTTATTTCCCCAATTTTGATGGGAAGAAGGAAACATTACACTGTGCACCTCAGCGGCAAGGGCCAAGGGTTTCTGGAAATTCGAGACATCAACCAGACCTCAGGGCAGGATAAACACAAAATGAGTGTTTGGTTTTGAACTGCTTGCCAGAAGCGTGGTTCTAGGAGTTGAACGTGCCACGTGAAGAGTCAGGTATACGAGGGCCTGTGCAGAGCCAGTGACGAAGGAGCATGCCCGAACCAGGGCGAAGTGGAGGGCTGCAGAGGGGAGCTCCATGGCCAGGGTGGGCAGAGGGGCTGCCCAAAGTTGAAGGAATATAGCTCAGCCTCGAGGGATGGGTACAAAGGAGCCGGCAGCAGCGAGGGGCGTAAGCTCACAGTTGCACCCCACTCAGGTATATGCACGCTCACATGCGCACAGGTGCACATGAAGTGACGGTCTGCAGACCGTTGGCAGTCTTGGGGGTTCTGGCGGTGCAGTGGAGGTGGAAACCCTGGTGTGGTGGGCAAGGAAGAAGCAGAAGGTGGACAAGGGACACACAGAAGTTGGCTACTAAAGAGAAAAGCCAGGTGTGGTGGTGACCAGTAAGGAAGCAAGACGCTAGGGGGGTTGTTTTTGTTTTGTTTTGTTTTAGGCAGGATGGGACTGAAGGAAATGATTCATTAAGGAAGGCCTGTCAGAAGGCAATCCGGACAGAGGCCACATTGCATCTCTGATCCTGAGACCGTGGAGCAGTGGGAAGGAACGGATGGGGCCAGGAGAGCGTCCGGAGATAACTGCTTCTTCCACAGGTGAGAACTTATACACAAATTCCACTTCAGGGCTGTTTCTAAAGGATCAGAGCAAAAAAGCAGCAACCTACACTCACAAAAGATTGGAGTTTGCAGGGCATTTTCCTCCACCTGATCTATTTTGGTCTTTCATAAATAGCCTTAGAGAAAGAAGGATATTATCTTCACGTTAGAGATAAAAAGAAAAATATGAGTATGTGTCACTTTAAGCAAACGTTTTTCGTTCCTGATTTGATGGGTTGGGTTATTAGGTTTCCCTGTTTGCATGTCACAAAAGCCTATTTATCCAAAAGGGGAACTTTCTGGCTCATGTTACTGGTAGGGAAACATGTGTGGCTGAACCTGGGGGCAGCTGGAGTCAGAGAGCAACCACATCGCCCTGAACAGCTTGTCTCCTTGTACGTCATCTTCTTGCCTCCAACTTACTTGGGTGCCAGGGTATGGCCACCAAAAGCTCTGTGCTACTTTCCCTAAAATTTTGTGACAAAAAGCAAGAGAGACCCCTTATACTGAGGCTATCGGGAAAGTCCTGGGGAAGCTCTCACTTCAGGCCATGTGTCCATTCATTCATTCAGTCTCTAAGTCAATTCACCCATTCATTTGAATGAATATTGATTGAACACCGCCCAACACAGCCCACGTGTTCCAGACAGTAGAGACATGGGCATGAACAAGACAGAGAACTTCTCTGGGAAGGAATCTATGGGAGAAGATCAACAACTTAAAAACAACAAAACCTCAAGCACAGGCATGGGTGAATCGACACCTGGACCAAACCCTGTGGTCCAGGCAGGAGGTGGCGGGTTCCCATCTTCAAAGCAGAAGACTAGAATGTGAGTGGGAGGTTGGAGGATGGAGGGAAGACATATGGGGAGCATTTCCCCAAAAGGATGGGATTGAATATTATGACTAAAAGAAGAAAGAGCTGCCGGGCGTATTAAATAAAAATGCAGAATTATGTAAAATTTTTGTTGGATAGTTTTTTGCTATTCAAACGTGAATATGAAAGAGCTGAGGAATTGAGAAGGCTTTGTTCTTCTAAATTATTACAGTTTGAAGTGCTTTTCCACGCCAAAGATATTTATGAAGATTTGGAACTAGCTCTCCAATGAGAACCTGGTCTGCAGCACCAACCCTATCTCTGCCTCCCAGAACTCCCCATGTGGGTATTCACTTGGATCTCCCCTGAGGACTCACCCTCCAGAGGATTGCAGACTCTCTTTCACGTGATCTCATAGTTCAAGTGTTTGGCAAAGCACTGGGCACATAGAAGGCACTCAATGTCCATTCAGCCAGATGTGTGTTCTAATTCATTCTAATTTACCAAAATCAGATGCATGAAACCATAATCAAATAAGGTCATATATGAAAAGTCTTGATAACAGTGAGTTTCTATTTATCTGACGATCTTTCTTTTTAAATTTTTTTTAATGTTTATTTCTGAGAGAGACAGAGTGTGAGCAGGGGAGGGGCAGAGGAGAGGGAGACAGAATCCAAAGCAGACTCCAGGTTCTGAACTGTCAGCACAGAGCCCAAAGCGGAGCTGGAACCCATGGACCGCGAGATCATGACCTGAGCTGAAGTCAGGCACTTAACTGACTGAGCCATCCAGTCATCCCTATTTTATTTTTAAAGTTTACTTTTATTTATTTTGAGAGAGAAATAGAAAGCAAGTGGGGGAGAGGCAGAGAGAGAGAGAGAGAGAGAGAGAGAGAGAGAGAGAGACAAAATCCCAAGCAGGCTCCGGGGCTCAACCCCACAAACCGTGAGATCATGACCTGAGACAAAGTCAAGAGTCAGATGCCTAACCAACTGAGCCACCCAGGTACCCTAACTATCTTTCTTTTTAGCACAAATAACAAGACTCCAATTCAAAGCCATGTCTAATCCTTAGAAACACAGTATGTTTTGAGGGTCTTCACAAAATTACATACAGTGCACAAAACTGGAAAGGTCCTCTGCTGAAAAGACAGCACAAACTGTGAGCCATCAGATTGTGTCTCTCCCCACACATCATTTGACAGGTTGCCAAGGACTCTCATTGCAATTCAACCTAGTGTGCCTCTTCTATTCCTCATCTTAACCCTCAATTGTATTTGTGAACCTTTTGTGGTCAAAGCTGTACCCCACCTAGAGCAACAGCTCAACCAGAATTAGCCTCGAGTGTTCAGAACTAATGGGAGCAGTGACCCAACTGACTGTCAGCTGCCAGAGGTCTTGGATGTAGGAAGTTGCAGTTAGACAAGCAATGTAGGTCATCACCACTGAGATATCTCGAATCCATTCTTTCAAGCCTAATATGTTGTCTAGGGTGTTTGTACAGAAGAGTTCCTCTCCTTCTGTTGTATTTTAAAATTTCAGATACCAGCCAATTCTCAGAAAGAGCAATGATGTCCTCTGCATCACGGGGGAACAAGGCAAGGTCATTAGGAATAAAGACAGATGTAGACAATGGATCGCAACCAAAAGAGGATGAAGGGCAAAAATGCATGCATCTGGCAGCCAACACAGGCAGGCATCCCCGGCTTTAAGGAGCAATCTCAGGTCTCGCAGGGTGAATTTGGGTCCCTCCACAGTGGGTTTGGCTGATGGCCACACAGGATAGATGGAGCACCTAGCAGAATGTAAGCCTAGCAAGAATAACCCAACGGGGAAGGTAATGTGTTGGCTGTCAAATGATGGCCTATTCTTATCACCAGACAACAGGCTTATCTGCAGACTGTGTTTCAAAGGCCTCCACTTGTAAGCATAATGCTAATGTCAAGCTTCAGGCCCTTTAGTTCCAAGGTTCTCTGTCCCAAACCCCCCAACTCTGGGTCAAGTAGTGTTAGTTTGTTAATAAGCATTCAGTTATTTCCTCTCTAAGGAAACACCTCCCTAAAAGCAGAGGTAGGCACTTCTCTATGGAGGGCCCCATGGACAGGATTGTTTTCACTTCTTTGGGGGCTCTTTTTTTTTCCTTCAACGGGGCTTCTCCTAGCTGACTTGCTTTGGCATGACGCCTTATCCCACCCTCTCAAGGTCAGCTGGAGACGATGACACTGGAGTCAGGGACAAAGGTGATGGAGGGAACCAACAAGGAAATAAGACCTTTTGGTCAAGGGTGATTTTCCTCCATGAGAGGACAAAGTTCAAGCCCATTCCCTTCACCGTGACACTGTAGAGCAGGAGGTCCCCTCTTGGGGACCACGTTCCTGGGTAGGTAAGATCCCTTTCAACCCAAGGGTGTCTGGTGATATCACAGAGGCATGAAATCCAGTCTCACAAGGTTATGAGGCAAATTTTTTGTTCTGCGATGAAGTCATGCTGTCAACACCTGATTTCCCACCACATTTGCTCAGACCTCTACCTCCTACTTCTTCATGCCCTTATCTCATTTTTATCTGAATTTCATGCTGAAGAGAGATGATGAGGCAGATGGTCTGACCTTTACCCAAAAGCTGTCACAGCAACTCTTACTCCACAAGGCAAGTGTGAACGCAGCTCCCAGTCACTCCTGTCCTCCATTCCACGATACGTAGTGATATGTTGTCACTCCAAGGTCCTCTACCTTTGGGTTCATCTTGTCCAGAGTCATCAGTCACTTCTAGGAATGGCTCACAGCTCCACACAGTTTACTTGGTTGATAGTTCTATTAGAAACATGAAATTATTGCCATAAACATATTTTTGAAAACTAATAGTCCTTAGATTTCCATTTACTTGACATCCAATATGATTTCAACTTATTTTCAGATATCTTCATTTTTATTTATTTGGACATGTTTCTTTCTATTTTTAAATTTTTAGGGACTTGTGTACTCCTTAGATATGATTTTTTGAGAGACAATCACATTGTCTGTGTTGAAAACAGATTTTGCAGTATTTTTCCAGGTAACTCAAAGAGTGGGAATCTTTCAGTGTGACTCTGGACTTAATCATCCCTCGTGGCTACTATTGATTGTCCTAGGCATAATTAATTCCACTAGCATAAAGTCTCTATATATTTCTTTGTGGATCAGCAAATTCAAAGTTATCAAATAATTTAAGGCACAAAAGTTTGTACATATTTGCTTTTATTATGTGATTAAAAGATGACAAAATGTGTAACTTTTGAAAGAATTGTAGCCAGTTATAAAATCTTTATCCACTGAGTGGATATCCTAAACCTCCGATCACACGCTCACAGATCAAGGTTTTCATATATCTGGGATTTTCATTACTTAAAAGAAAAAAATAAGACTATTATCCCAAGAAGATTCCAAAAAATCAAAACCATGTCCCTCAAACGACAAAAGACTCCACACCAAGTTTTGCCACCATGGCAGGGAACAAATCATACTCAGCGTCTTGACAATGTGGCCAGTTATCAATCACCTGACATAGCAGATCTGACAGAATGTGGAGAGGCACCTGAAGCCGTTCATTGACTCTCAGTGACAAACCCGTTCTGCATATTGCATTTCTGCTAATCAACTGAACCTCCGTGGTGAGTCACACAACAAGGTTTGATCTCACAGGACATGCAGGAAGGGAAGTGTGAAGCAAAAAGCAGAAAGGCTGACATGATCCAACATGAAATGGTGAGCATCAGGTCTCCTGGCACAATCCACTCTGTCGGAAGCAGGGACCCTCTTCCTCCCCGTCGGGGGTAGATGCATCCCTGGTTACCTTCTGTATGATTAGAAACAGGAGGAAATAAAAGTTACCAATCCTAGGTGAAAACTTGAAAATTCTTAGGAGAGAAAGAGACTCCTACCCTCTCCCTGGGCTGATCAACTGGGCCAATTCACAGTTGGTGGCTTCCCAAGATTACAACACCAGACATAATGACCTCAGAATGTGAAGGATTGAGAAACAGAGAGAATGAAGCTTTAGTCAGGGACAGCAGACCGAGGATACAGGAGAAATGACCTTGTTACCTGGGCTGGCTTAAACTTTCTTTGAGAAAGATGAGGGCATCCCTTTCTCCATACCCTACATGAAAGGTGTCAGCCAGGAAATGGGCTGGGCCTGAAAGTCTCAAACACGAATCCAGCAGAAGTATTCTTTGTCACAATCTGAATCACAAGGTGACACTACATACTGAACCCATTTATCTGCCAGAAGAGTCCTGATCCACAGGTTGAGAAGACTATGAGCCACCAAGATCCTCCCTCTGCCCACTTACATGGGTTCTGCACATAAGCACTGAGCTCTGGTCTCCCAAGCTCAAGCTCCTGCTCAAATCTGACGCTAGCATTTACCATTTTGGGTATTTAATGCATTAGTTCTCCAATTTAGCTTGCCAGATAGATAGATTCTTACCAAATACACATAGTTTTTTGATGGGATGTCTTGGAATTGCTTTCATTCATAATTGCAAATCAACAACACTGAAAATATTGTATAAATAAAAAGGAAGGATTGGGAACTTCCCATTCAGAAAGGTAGCATGTGCATTTTTCCTCCTTCCTAAGAAGGAATTAAAAAAAATGTTTGTTAATGCCCCAAAGTGAAAACATTTAGGGAGGCCATCAGCAAATAAGAACTTTCAAGATTTCTGGAAGACAAAAAGTGGACCAAGTGGTGGCTGGAAAAGCATGGAAAAGCCAAAGCTCAAAAAATACATGAAGAGTGATTCACCTGCAAAGGAACCAATGTACCAGCAGAACATTGAGACAACATGAATGCTAAAAAGCATGGATGGCCCTTGGGACTGAAAAACAAAAGGATTAATTTTCAGACAAACACCTACCTGTAACAGCAGAAGAACTAGGAGCCAGGTATTTATCCACTAACACCTGAGGATATGTCTCTAAAGAATAAAATGAACAGTCTGGAGAACACTGCGCAGTTGTGTGGATATTAATGACCTCAAAGAAGCCCTTAACATTATGGCAGAGGTCAATATAGTAAATTAATATGAAACAAGCCTGCCAGTCAACAAACAATGAGCTCCTGGTCAACTTTGCTACGTGCTGCTCTAAAGTATGCTGGGACAACCCAGAATTTCTACACAGGTAATTCCACAATTCAATATAATAAAAACAATACCAGAGGAAACCCTGTAATTCAAGAGAAAGAATAAAAAACAAGATAAACAGTGGCACCTGGGTGGCTCAGTCAGTATAGCATCCAACTTCGGCTCAGGTCATGATCTCACAGTCTATGGGTTTGAGCCCCGCGTCGGGCTCTGTGCTGACAGCTCAGAGCCTGGAGCCTGTTTCGGATTCTGTGTCTCCCTCTCTCTCTGCCTCTCCCCTGTTCACACTCTGTCTCTGTCTCAAGAATAAATAAACATTAAAAAAATTAAAAAAAAACAAGATAAACAGAAACCATGATTCTAGACAAACTGTATGTGATTTCAGTAAAATAAGAGAAGTTAGATGTAGATATCAATCAATATTCTCTGAGGAATAGAAGGTCTTGCATTCACAAAACAAGGACGGGGTAGAATGGAAAAAGACCAAAGAACAAGGATTTATAGAAAGTTAATAAAAATAATATAAATACTGATTTTTAAAGCAAAGACTAGAATGCAAAATTGAGAATTATTTTCCAAGAAAAAGAAAATTTTGATGGAGAATATGTTAAGTCAAGAGAGAGGAATAATATTAAATTACTTTAATTTCCAACTAATAACCGTTGCAAGAAGAAAGAAGACAGAAAACAAAGGAAAGGAACAAAATAATGAAAGACAGCTCCCTGGAACTGAAAAAAAACTACGTCATAAGATTGAAAGTATGTCAATCACAACAATTTTTACAAGTTACAAAAAAAATCATCATGAAATGAGAACACTTATTTTAAAAAAGATACCAATTGCTATGAGAGAAAAAAATGCAGGCTGCTGACAAAGGAAAAGGAATCCAATTTATATCACACTTCTCAACAGCGACATTGCTTGCTACAGGTTAATGGAAGAATGTCTTCAAAGTTCTGAAGTTCTATTTTAAACCTTCAATTCTATACCCAGTCAAACTATCACTCAAATATGAAGGCAGAATAAGGACCTTTTGAGACAAGTAAGAATATGAAAACATAGCTCCCAAGGAAATTTCTAGGGAGTTATTTAATTATGTAACAAAGACATAAACCAAGAAGAGAGACCAGAAATCAATAGATTGACCCAGGAGAGCATACAGTGAAATTCAAAAGTGACAGCTTCACAATGGGTATAAAGATCAAATAGTACAGATTAGAAAGGAAGAACAGAGGACTTTGGGAGGAAGTCTCCATGAAAACACACACACACACACACACACACACACACACACACACAATTATGAATAAGATAATGTAATTGACAGCTTGGATAAAAGTTGAGAATTTATCAAAGGTAAAAGAGGGGAATCAATTTTAATTTAGTGTCAAGAACATTTTATTTTACACAGCTACTCAGGGCCAATTGGACATTCAGGAAAGCAAATGTAATTTTATCAGAGCACTTATTTCTGCAGTGAACATTATTTCCAGAATCATAGCAATGTAAATGGTATTCATTGGTTTTGAAATCTTGGAATCCACTTTTAGACAAAATTCACCGAAGACTAACTGAATCCATATCAGAATGTAAAAGCTATAACCTTGATAACATAAAAGGAAGGGCAGCTGTCAGGACTGAGAACTGGGAGGGACAGAGAGGCGGAGGAACAGGTAAGGGGTGGAGGGAAGGGCAAGTGGGTTCTCAAGAATACTTTCAGTGGAAAAAAAGAGGCTGATTATACTGCTTGGTTTTTCAGAAATACACTGGCTGAGGGACTTAAAACAGTGGATTAGCCAGATTGGAATGAAAAGAGAGGCGGGAGAAAATTTAGCTAAATATTATTCTTTCCTAGCAATGATTTTATAAGCAACACTGAAAGTTAATAAATCCAGAAACAAACCAAGTGTATGCAAGCATGTATCTATGAAGCAAATACACCATTTACAAAAAGCTAAGGGGATTGCCTGTGGAATATTGAACTGGGGGTGAGATAGGATGTAGCAAGGGAAACCTGTTCATTATGAACCTCTCAGGACTGTTTTATTTTGTTAGCCCCTGTAATATCAGTCATACTTTTTCCAGAGAGAATTTTGGAATTCTCTCTTTTAGAGAAAAGATAGTATTGCAATGTATAAAGGCAAATAAAGACTAGTTTCAAAGGTCCCATTTCAATGTTGTATCCAAACGTGAACTTTGAATAACTGGCTCCATATATTCTTGTCCCACCAAAATCCACATGGTCTTTGATTCCTTTAAATGCAAAGATGACTTATAGCAACACTCCTGAACAAGAATCAACTAAATTGAAGTTAAAAAAATGAATAGATCCACCCCCATCCCCAGACCAAGGGGCTCAGACTCCAGGACAAAGACCTGGGGACCTCACTTTAGCCATCATCTCAGGTAATTTCCTCTGACCTACAACATGGTAATGGCCACTTTGAGCAATTTAGGGAAGGGCTAAATGGTAACAAACTGAGCCAGAATGTATTGTGGTTCAAGCACAATATATGCTATGTCCCATCCATACCCCAGTGAGGAGCAAATGTTCCTGGCAGCTGGCAGCTCTCTCCTCCACGTGGTGATTGAAGGATCCAGTCTCCTCCATCTTGGGTCTCTGTAATGGAAGGCAACAGTGGCTTTGGCATGGAAATGGTACATATCACTTGGCTCAACCTCTATGAGGTAGGAATCGGCCTCCTCTACTTGTAGAAGAGATAGGTAAGTAAAATATTTGCCCAAGAAGAAGAAACAGATTTTTGGTGATTGGCCAATAGCCTCCATATAGTACCATAGCATAGGCCATGGAAAACTTCCCTCCCATTTGGCCACGATGAGCCTAAATGTTAATAGCTTGCAGAACAAGGACTCGCTATACCCAGAAAGGAAGTCTTGTCTGAACACAGACACAGTGATGGGTCTCACAAAGTTTGTGTCTTATAAAGTTTGAAGCCAAGCTTTCATGTCTCTTTCTGGATACCTGCTTGGGCTTTCCTTCACCCTTAAGTTGCCATCAACCAAACTGCTGATATCTATGCTCAGCTGCATGTGACCATGCGAGAACACAGCCCCAACTACAGCAATTCCTTTGAAATAAAAACCCTAACATACAAGAGGTCCCCCAATAAACAGCATCCAGGCCATTTCCAAATGGGACAAGCTCCCAGATGGTCTTCATGCAGTGATACAGTAGAAGGTTTCATATGACCCTTCAATACTGGCACTGGCCCCCCCACCCCAAAAGACAGTTTGGAAACCACATTTTGGAAACAAATACAATGAGGCACATTTACTTTTGAACCTTCCTTTATGTCAACTGGGTTTGAAGGAAAGCAAAATGGGAAAATGGAAAATGTTATTTTGATGGTGTCAAACTGACAACCTACGAATCTTGTACATCTACTGCTCCATGATATTGAATTTACTGAAATTTGGGATAAACATTTTTACTAGTTCCAAATATTCATTAAACCTTTCTTAAAGTTAATCTACCACAGGGAATTTTATTTTTTTGATTCTCTACTCATGGCTGGTCTGAAAACAAATCTTTTCTTCACTCCAAACACACAAAGACATAAACAATGGGCACTGCTCTTCATCAATTTAACAAAAAAATTAAAAAAATAAAGTTGCAAATGGCCCAAGAGCACATGGCATGGGATGTATACAGAAACTATACACTGATTAAATAGTTGCATATGGTGGGGTGCCTGGGGGGGCTCAGTCGGTTGGGCGTCTGACTTCGGCTCAGGTCACGATCTCAGTTTGTGGTTTCAAGCCCCACGTCAGGCTCTGTGCTGATGACTCGGAGCCCAGAGTCTGCTTTGGATTCTGTGACCCCCTCTCTCTCTGCCCCTCCCCCATTCGTGCTCTTTCTCTCAAAAGTAAATAATAAACATTTAAAAAAATATTTATGAATGAAATAGATATCAATGAAGTTGCAAATTTCCTTATAAGGCTAGGTCCACTGTGGTAAAAAGGGGTTGTGGCTTACCTATTTTTTCCTTCATAAAATATGTCCTCTTCTATAAATGATGTTTTATAGTTGGGGGGTGGGGGGGTCACATCCCATGGGACAGAGATAAAAGATCAATACCGGGGTTTTGCGTCCTTTATTCAAATTTATGACTCTCCGTGGGCCCCGGAGGCATAGCTTCGCTCCTCGGAGCCTGGAAGTGGCGCACCATGAGGTCAGGAAAACCCCACCCTGGGGGGCAACCTCCCCCCACAGCTCAACCCCTGCTGTCCAATCCTCTCTTTGCCAGGTTGCAGGAACCCCGTGACTCGGTCTCCTTTCCAGCACCTTGGGTCTGAAACATTGTCCAAAGTGATAGGTTAATAAGGCCACCAAGTCTCCCCCTTACTCCCCCAAATCTGGGAGGGCTTGTACTTTGGCCAGCGATCTGCCAAAGGAGTGCCATTGGGGAGCCTCTTCATGGAATTTCCTCCTGCCCTGTGAAGAGCTGGACGTAGGACATGGACAGAGATCCAGCTGTCCCAGAGCTCAGCCACAGGAGGAGGATGTCCCAGACTGGCCAGGCCCAGCCACCCCACTAGCTGGCTGTCAACGCATAGATGAGTCCAGCTCACAGAGGGCAGAGGCAGACATCCCCGCTGAGCCCTACCCAAAGGGTCAGCCCCAAGCACTGAAGGGACAGCTGGTCCCCCAGCTCACCTGGGTGGACCCCTGCTCCTGGGCACTGGCTTACAAGCATCCAGGCATTGTCACTGGGGATGTTCCTGAGCAGCAGCATCTGGGCCCACAGTGGACCAGAGCAGACCTCAACCCTGTATGCGGTGACCGGCCCTCCAGCCCCCTGGGCCATGATGGTGCCAGTGAGCAGGGGGGGGGGGGGACTCAGGCCCTGAGGACTTTAGACTCCGCTCATTTTAGGACCGCGAGCAGGCCAGGCTGGGCCATGAGGGAGGACTGAGTTTTCCAGTTTAAGAGCCAGCAACGCCCCCAGACAACTACAGCACCTAACTGCCACGAGCTCCTTTCTCTGCGTCCAACACGGTCAGCACCCTGGAACCTCCCACCGAGGGCTGGGTTGGTGCCCCCTGCCCAGCGCCTCCCAGAAGAGAGCAGTGCCACAACTCTCCCTCAACTGTGTCCCAGACCTGCAGTATTGTATAGTAAGTGGTCCCCAACTCCAATCCAGTGTACCAAGGAACAAAGACAGCCAGAGTGACAATTAGATGTATTATAATTGGTATTAGTGTTATAATTAGCATATATGATAATATACTTACCGATGTGAATAGGTATATATTTATCCACGTGTATGATATACACGTAATTTAAAAGTTTTACTGTAGTCGGCATTAGTCTGACCACCTTTCAAGCCTTCTTTTTTGGGGGTGACTCTAAGACCCCACACCTTCCCACCTCAGACCGACTGTTTCCAGAGCAGTCCCCTCAGTACAAGGCTGGCCGGGCAATCTCCACGGGTGCAGCAGCCACTTGGGGTTCACACTTTCCCCTGGTTTTTCCATGCTGTCTTTATAGACCGTAGACATTTCTGTCTCCATGGGCCCAGGATCCCCCCCATGCTCAAGCCCCTCTCGCCTCCTGTTAGTACATCCCTCTCTCCACTCCTGCCTTCTCTCTCTCTGCCCCATGAGAGAGAGAGGCTCTCTCCCCTCCCTCACCGGCCGCTGGCTCTTCAACTTGCACCTATGGAAAGTCTCTTTCTAAAGAACATGGAGCAGAGTCAGAGTTGGTAAAAAGGTATCTTCTATAATTTATTATTTTCTTACATATTATTATTATATTGCTGTGGTCTGAACGTTCGTGTGCTCCCCCGAAAAATCCATATACTGAAATCTTAGCCACCAGAGATGATGGTGTTTGGGAGGTGCTTGGGACATGAGAGTAGAGCCCTCACGAGTGGAGTTAATGCTCTTAAAAACAGAGACCTCACAGAGTCCCCTCACACCCTTCCACTATGTGAGGACTCCGCGAGAAGGCACCTGGAAGAGGGTCCTACCCAGAACCCAATGGTGTGGGTACCCTGATCTTGGACATCCAGCCTCCAGAACTGTGAGAAGTAAATGTCCGTTATTTATACGCCACCTGGTCTGCGGTCTTTCTTTATGGCCGCCCAAACCCACTAAGATGTGGGTTATACTGCCCACATTAATTATACTGCCAATGGGCTTGGGGGGCTGATTGAGAAGTGTTTTGGAGAGATAAACTTCATACCTGGGCTCCATCACAGGGAAAACATGCAGTATTCTAACATGGAAAGGTAAAGCTTGAGGGGCCCCTGGGTGGTTAGACTCTTGATGTCGGCTCAGGTCATTATCTCACGGTCACCAGATGGATCCCCACATTGGGCTTCGCGCTGAGCAATGGAGCCTGCGTGGGATTCTCTCTCTCCCTCTCTCTCTGCCCCTCCCCCGCTTGCACCTCCTCGCTCTCTCTCAAAATAAATAAATAAATAACTTTTAAAAAGTTAGAAGAAGAAGAAGAAAAAGAAGGAGAAGAGGAAGAAGAAGAAGAAGAAGAAGAAGAAGAAGAAGACGACGACAGAAGGAGAAGGAGAAAAGAAAGATAAAGCCTGAGGCAACTGAAGGAGAACTGAATTCGCCAACAGGAAACTGGTTCAAACCCCAGCCCTGCCCTTAGCAGCTACTCATTTCTGGTTACCCTCCCACCTTGTCATCGCTACCCTGAAAGTAGAAACTGACCCCACAAGGAAGCTGTTTTAAGGATAAAATGAGAACATAAATTTAACCAACCAGCTCTATACAAATGTAATTAGAGAGGGAAGGTTTTCCGTGGGCAGAAGTACAGGGGTGTTAGTTAATTGTCGCCCTAAGTGCTGGCTTTTGTGGTCTGTCTGTGTCTTTGTTTTATTATGTTGTATTTTTTGTTTTTTGGCTTTTTAGTTTGCTTTTGTTTTGTATTGAAGATTCAGCCTGGAAGCAGGATGCTGACCTGATATGGATCAAGGGAGAAGCCGTAAGGTTTCACATGGAACATTTAATTCTTCCTGAGAACAGATGGCAGGTGTTTCTGTCAGGACTTACTTAATTTTTTTTTTAATTTTTTTTAATGTTTATTTATGTTTGAGAGAGAGAGAGAGCATGAGCAGGGGAGGGACAGAGAGAGAGGGAGATATAGAATCTGAAGCAGCTTCCAGGCTCCGAGCTGTCAGCACAGAGCCAGACGTGGTGCTCGAACTCACAAGCCATGAGATCATGACCTGAACTGAAGTCGGCCGCTTAACCGACTGAGCCACCCAGGCCCCAGGACTTACTAATTTCAGGCGTAGAACCCCAACACTAACGTCAGCACAGATGCAGATTTATTGGGGCCCATTCCTGAGAAACTTGGGAGAATGAATGCCTACTCCCTCTTCGTCAATCTCTTAGAATTGGCTGCTTTCCATTCGGGCCCATCCTCAGATGGGCCCCTTTGCTACAGGCCACATGTCCCTTAAGTGAGGCCCCAAAGAAATGGGCGGCACCTGCCTTGCTGTCACCGTGGTCTAGCCTCAGACAGAACACTGACCAGAGGGGCCTGGGACCCAGGCAGGCAAATCGGCACCTGCATCCTTGGCGGGGGGGTGGGGAGGTCACCGACCGTCCAGCCCATGTGAGGGAAGGAGGGTCACAGGCGTTGAAGTCCCTGCAGAGTCACTGGGCCTTGGACACACCTGAGAGTGCCCACTCAGGGTTGTCTGCCTTCTATGACCAATGAGCACACAAGTTTCAGTGCTAAAAAACTAGGCACATACCTAAGCTTTTCTGCCCAGTGATTTGTCCTGTAGGATATTCTCATGCTAAGGCAGAGAACACGAGGAGAGTCACAGATGCTCCTGGAAAATCTCGGTGTCTGGTCAAGTCTAACAAAACCTGAGAGAAGCGACTTCCAGGCACCTCTGGTCAGGAGCAGGTGGACCCTGGTCAGACGCTCGGTCATCTGAAGGGTCTCTCAGCCATGCCCCTCCCACCATAAACCCTCCCATGGACATCAGAATTGGGGTGCAGGCTCGGGGAAGACTTAGGGACCTCGGTCTTCTTGGGCAAAGCAAGCCCATGAGGGTGACATGGTGAGTGTCCTGGCACAGCCCCGGCCCAGGGACTGTCCCTTCCTTGAAGTGAGAGCCTCGGTCTCAGCTGCTCCTGATACAGGCATTGCCCCAAGGGCTCTCCCCTTATGCCCTGCCCACCTGGTCGCTTCCTCTGGCGCAACTGTGGGATCCCTTGTCCAGAGGACCAGCAAACCCCTCCCAGGCTGGCAGGACAACTTCCAGTCTCGTGTCTTTTTGCCTCTGTATTTCAGGGAGAAAAAAAAAAGTCCGTTTTGAAACTGTGATTCACTAAAGATAAAATGATATGATAAGAACATTATTGTAACAATTTTCCCTGCTCATTGTCACCAACACATAAAATAGGCAGCCAAGTAATGTTAGATTTCCACCTAAAAAATGTTTTTGGCAAAACTCTGAAAGTCTGAGTCCTATTTGAAGTAAGATTAAGATTGAATTTAAAGACAAGCCTCATTTTTACTTCTCAGAAACACAAAGAAAGCTAACCGCATCTAAGAGTCTTACCCATAATATGTATTTAGGCCAAGTACAAGCTGCTTAAAACATATATGATGCCACTGAGGACACATCCTAGTGCCCCAAAGTGCCTCCTTGGTAAGAAGACAGCTGCATCCGGGGACCCGGGAAGCAAGGGGACCCCCCATCTCCAGGAGTTGTGAAGGTAAGCTGAGCCCTGGGTGTTAGAGAGGTTGCCCAGAAGTGGGACATGGGATGGCTGAGTGCTCGCCTGTGGTCAAGCAGCATCTTGTAATTTCATTAGGGTGTTAGATTCAAATGCCGAATTAGCTGTTGCCTACGCAGAATTATGTTAAACACGGGCCAGACTGAAAATCAATATTCTGCTTAAGTAACTGGCCCTCCAGTAATTTAATGAAACTAAATTGCATTACACCGAGGCAAGGTGGAGGGGGCATTCTGCCTCAACCCTTCCTTTACAGGGCTGTACAGCTGCACGCCTAAAGAGAAATTAAACACATACTCATTTTTCCCCCCTGAAGTTGGTCCTGTGCTTTTTACGCCAGATTACTTGTTTGCTTCTTAATTTAAAACTAGAGTAAATAATTTGCAGCCCTATAATTAGGAAAGAACCAGGGACTCGTAATAAGAAAGAGAGACAGGAATAGTGGAGAACACACGTTTCTTAAATCCACAAGAAAAAACTTGGGGGCTGGGAGGGGAGTCATTAGTTTTAGGTACGTATTAAAATTTCATTCTAAAGACTTTAAATCAATACCATAATCAATCAGGTTCACAATTTGAAAAAAGACCATGGAGCGAAGGTGGAGGCAGGGTTGTTGTTTTTTTAACATTGAATATAAATTCATGTAAGATAAGAACTTTTAAAGCACACGTTTGATAATATCGGTCGTCCATGTACGCGTGTCGAGGGTGTAGGGGTGTGCGTGTGCACGGACCCTGTGATGACTCTCAGGTTGCTGAGCCCAGAACCCTTCAGTGCAACTCCTGAAATGGGCATCTTCTCACTTAAGATTCTGCTCCAAGAACTTCAAGCTCTCTGCATGGTCGGCATGCACTCATTATGACAATCCAACCACAGAAGTTTGTGCTAAAAATGATTGACAATAGAAAGAAGGCACCGTTACACCATTTCGAAGTTATTGGCAACTCATTTATTTTCGAGCTGCAAACTTCATCTATATGAAACACTTCACAGACTCATGTCCAAAACCCCAAATTAAAATGACAACAATTGCATGTTGCTTAGGATGGGCTGATAGGAAAAACAGAAGCCTTTTCTTTGAAGAAGCAGATTTGGATCTTCTGAGGCCCAGTAGGACTTATTACCCACGTGGGTCCCTATCTTTGAGAAACTTAAGATGTTTGCAATATAGATGCACTACGTTAATTGGCGTTTATCACCTGTTTTCCTGACTCTTCAATTTTTCTTAATCTCTCAGACTCAGAAGGATATAGGATGTCAACAAAGAAAGTCAAAATGAAAATGATTCTTGAAACACAATATAAGCTTGAGGTCTAACCCTTTAAATGCCTGCTCTTATTCCATTTTCCATTAGCAACTAAATAAGGTCAAGGTTAGCTGGGATGTCTCCCATAACTCCGTGACAGCTACAGGCAAAAAAAAAATGTATTGCATGTTCTCAATCCACACATAATTACATCTTAATTTCTTATTTCGATATGTCGGTTCTAGAAAAATAATGAACCTGGACAATGGACGGTAACTCAGGTGTTTCTCACGAACGAGCTGAAAAATGCTCTTTGAAATCAATATTTACCGCTGAAAATATCAGGGTCTGGGCAGAGAGTTGAGGAGGAACTCTTTTTCAAAGTATTTAGTTCTACCTCGAAAATACGTTTTGTACTATAGGATGATGACATCAACCTCCGATATACTTGTCAGGATAAGATGTTCAGAATTTGTCACTGCTCTAAGATTTTACGGAAACCCAGCAAGCCACCCCAGCCCCACTGGAGAGACTAAAGCTTCTAACTGGTAACAATGCCGGTGACGATTTCACTTTTATTCTTCAGCACCCTCAGAAGGTGAGTGATGATCTCCAACAGCTTAACTTTAAACCACATTCTTGAGTTACTCCCTCTTTCAATGACAGCACATATGGTTTTTATTGTTAAAATTGTCACCGAAGTTAAGAACATTTTCTCGGTGGAGTTTGGCAGTGAAGTGGTTAACGATGTTACCATCTAAATGGTCAGAATGAGGTTTTCCCACTGTAGAAAAGGGAGAATATTTGTTTGGTAAAACTGGGTGAGGTGATGTCGTTGCTTTTTATCCTGCCTTTAGGAGTATAAGGGTGATGGTGTATTCTTAACACTTCTCTCAAAAGCCGAAGAGAGGTCCACAATGTGGAGGAAATAGACAAGGGAGAAATCTTTGCTCAATTTCTTACTTCGTGCATTTTTCAAGTGGAAACTTTTGCAGCTCTGTTTAATAATATCGGTTGGCCATTAGAATACTTTCTCAGGTGGTATATTAAGAAACATAAGCTGTGCACGAATCCTGGAATTTCTCAGTCATTCCTCTAAAAACAAAGCAGACAATTCACAGGAGAAGAAAAACAAGTGATTCACATTTGTAGGGGAAAAAAATATCTGACGCCACAATGAACAAGATTGCAAATTAAGCAATGAATATTACCTGCAAATACCTGTTATTTTCGAGAGGTGAGAAAAAAACCAGAAATGTTCCAGGGTGAACGTGAGCCTCACTGTCTCCCAGGCCGTTGGTGAGAGTTAATCAGGCAAATTCTTTTGGAAATGATGTTACCAAACTTCTTTCAGACATTCTATTTGTTGAAATCTGTCCCCCAAAAAACAGCCATCTATGTGGGGCAAGCTTTATACACAAAGGTGTAAAACACAGGATTGTATCTAATTACAAGGGGGGAAAAACCAAATATCTAATAATGAAGAATCAGTTCAGTCAATTATGTTAAATCCATTTGCAAGAACATTTGCCATTATAAAGGATGTCCACATAGATTTTTGAAGCAAAATAGGGAAAGGTTTATGAAAAACATTAAGTGAACGGGACAGCATATAAAATTGTACACACAGAACAATATCAATATATTAAAAATATAGATAAAAGTGGAGTAAATTACCAAAGTATTAACAGAAAGAAACGAGTTGATGGCCAATTACAATTTTTAAAATAATCTCTTATATTTCTAAAAATTCCACAATAGGCATGTACTATTTTTGTAATACGATTTTTTTAAAAGAAGGCAATTTTTTAATGTAAAGCCCCATTGGCATTGATGTTGTTGAACTGGCAACAAATACTTTGTTTTCTTTTATTAGCAAGGTATAAATCAAAGGTCTTTGGACTCTCTGAATTTATGAACTTTCCAGAGTATGAATAACTGCAGTTTTTTGGCAAAAATTAATTCCACTGCTGGTCTGCGACAAGCAAGGGTGAGGGAACTCGGGCCCGCCCCCCAGGAGCTCCGGGCCTTGTGGGGACACAGACCAGGGCTGAGCCACGACCCCAGCTCCCCTTAAGCGCCCCTGTGCACTGGAGGATCAGGGGAGACTGGACAGGTGGGAGGGCACCCCGTTGTCTTGAGGCAGAAGGCAGGAGTTTGAGAACTGTCTCTGCCATTTGTGAATTCCGTGTCCATAGAAAAGGCACCAGAATCTTCAATTATCTTAGCAAAAAAAAAAAAAAAATAGTAAGCTCGTGAGAGAAGAGGCACCCCTTGAAGGGAAAAGGGCTTTGGAGAAAAAGGGAGGAAGGCCCAGGCGGAGGTAGCCAGACCCGCACGGAGACCTCTCGGGGCTGGTCTTTGTCAGGGTGAACCTCCAGGGAGCTTTGCTGCCTTTTTACATATAGAACTTTGGGCTGTTTTACAATTCAAGTCACTGAGTTCATACACTATCACATTTCACATTCTATCAAATTTCATAGAGTTCTCAAAAAATGTTCCTGGACATCTGGATGTTATGTGGTAAATGTGTGGGTGGAGAGGTCACGGACATGTTATAACCTGGGGGAGGGGAGGGGTCATTCCCCACCTCTTCTGCCCCCTCCCTCAGCTCCTCTAGGTGCTGCTGGTGGTGAGGGCCCCCTGAATTCCCGCACGGAAACTGCTTCCGGAAGTGTGTGGCTTTGCACAGCGGCGGGAGACTCGCGCCCCGGACGGGGCAGCCACGCATACACAGGCCACTCTTAGCGCAGAGAGCACCCAGCGCATGTCAGAGCAACAGGCCCTTAAAACACACGCTATTTTTATTACATACGTGTGTTAATATGTATTTATGGTCTATATTTACATATAAATATAGAACATATATTTGAATATGTATATATTTCATTGTCCACTTGATAATATAGCAACTGATCGTTTCCCAAGATTTTTCACTAAAAGTCCAGCTTTCAAGAAAGGTGTTTTCCATAAAGGTCTTGTGGGACCGGTGAGCTTATCTCCTTCCTAGTGGTCCCGTGTCTGTGATGTGCGATCCCCGCTTCCCCCATCAAGAGCGCCCCCGTCTCTCCCACCCTCTTCCCTCCCCCGGTTCCTCACCGAGGGCGGCTGTGAAGGCCAAGTGCCGGGAGGGCTGTTGAGCCAGCCCAGCTGGACGAATTAATGTCTCTCCAGTAACTCAAACCAGCAATGACTTCATCTCAAAAATCTCCGAGTAGCACAGGTCAGAGCGTGCGTGTGGACACAGTAATGGGGTTCCCAGAGAAGCTAAATGGTGGTGAGGCGTAAGCCAACAACTACAACTTGGATGAGAACCGGGGGGCACATCTGAAAAAATAAAATTCTAACGGATCTTCCCAGAACACTGCAAGCTCACCGGTACAAGCATGTTTTTGTCCCGGCACATCTGAGCACACCAACAAAGAAACAGAATCGTACTGATATGTGCCTGCACTGTAAACACATAATCTATCGATACATGTCTCACAGAAGCCTAGAGAAGAAAATAAACCAAAGACAAAAATATATGACAAATAAATAAATGTATATGTTTATGACTGTCCCTCAAATGAACTAAACCGAGGACATTTTTAATGGATTTATATGTTTAGGGTTTTTTTTTAATACATTAAGTAAAATCTACTTTCTAAATAGAAAAGTAACTAATAATCTTATCTTACCGACAGAAGAATAGGTTTTATGTTTTCCTAATCTTCGTTCATTTCTGCTGACGCGGGTGTTATGCCGGCGTGTGGAAATAAGAAATGAAGGAAACAGAAAAGAAGGTAACATCCTGAAGCTCTTCAATTTTGTGCGTAAAGTTCTATCAAGGTGATTGACGGTGGCTGGTGGTGGAGTCCACCATGGACAGGTAAGAAAGCACGGACATCACCACGGACAGGTAAGGAAGCAGGGACATCCAAGAGCCACAGGGAGGGCTCCTCCAGGGCAACCAGGATCTTTCGTGTTTGTTTTCTTGTGGTGGGGTAGGATCCACGGTTTCCCGATGAAAGCTGACGACCCAGTGCAATCCCTTTCTATTCGATTCCTAGTTAGGAAAAATTAACTTCGTTACACAAAAGCAATAAAACAAACTACATGGTCAGACCCGGATAATCCAAGAATCCGACATAGTTGATGGTAATGGCGGCCATTATTTCACACTGTTTTTTGGATGGCACAATTCCTGCTGTCATTATGGGACTCCGGACTGAAAAGACACCTGTGAGGGCGCTGCTGTCTCCCTGCTTCCCCAGCGGCTCCTTCACGAACTCTGTGCACTGTGGACACAGCAGCAGCGGGTCATGCTCAGCACCTCACAGGTCCCGGTTCATTCATAAAAGGCTACACCCTGTCCCTCACTTTTGCCCCTCTGTTGTTTCAACAAGGAAATGGGTCTCCTTAGAGTCTTCCCTCCCCTTCTTCCCCTTGTCAATGGTGAGACAAAGCACATAAAACAAGACGTGCCTTCCAGAGAGAGAGATCAGACTCAATCCTTCATTTCAGATTTTCCATAATGAAAGATGTCATTAAGCCTTTGAGTTATGTCATTACAAAACAAACATGAAATCTGAAAAAGCCGGGTCCGGGTTTTCCATTTGTCAATTATTTTGAATGGGTTGCCTCCCTTCCTTGCTTTGGAACCCAATAGCCAATGAAAAGGAAAACAAATCGATTTTATTCACCAGATTTTTAAAAATCTAAGGTACAAACAGTTGTATATATTGAAAATAGAAAAAGCTGTACTTTGAGAAAATGGGCTTTGTCATGAATCATCTCTACAGGAAAATTAAGAATATCATGGCTTTAAATCCATTACAGAGCTGAAGGATGGACACACGGGGGTGTTTTTTTAAAGGAAAGACACTCAAGTGTTATTGTTTATATCAGTAAAAATAAATGCACTTTTCCAGACATGGTTTGGAAAGAATGTTCTGTCGCTTCCCTCAGCACAAATGGGGCAAGCAAATTCACACGGCACCTCAAAGTGAGTCTCCTCAGAAGGATGCTCTCAGGACATGCAAGGCCATTTCCCTGTGACAGCAACAAGGCCCTGGGACACACCTGCTGGAGAACCAGCTCGTTCTAACCTTCATTCTGCCTGGTAGAATCAGCAGATGGTAAAGTGGGTCCAAGTAGTACAAATCCCTAGAAGCTTAGGAACCAGACAGGCCCCGGAGGAAGGTGAGTGGGGACAGCGTTGGCTCTGACCCCAGCGCCCCTTGAGACAGGAAGAGGAGCCAGGGCCATGGAAGGACACTGCTGGTAGACACTGCTTTTCGAGTCTCCCAAGCAGCTACAGGAAGTAGAACCATCCCCCCAGGATAAGTCTCTTCTCGAAAGCCCCACCCCCACCCCAGGAGCACTTGGGGGCCCAAAGCTGCCAGTCTGCCCTCTGAACAGGTCCTGTGCACACTCAGAGCCCATCGGGCCTGCCCTCGTGGACTGCCGCACAGCCATGGCAGAACTGACCGGCCTGGGGCTGGCGGAAGGGCATCAAACAATTAGAACAAACATCTGGTACATTTTTGGAACACAAAACTCTATCCTATCTTTAATCAAAACCACATTAAAAAAAATATTTGCTCTGGGACAGTCCTCTCGGCTCAGCCCGCGTTCAGCTACCAGTCAGGAGCGGAGCCCTGCCTGGGGGATGCCTCGACACCCCTCTCTGGGGGCTCTGCTCATCCCCACCCCACCGTCTCCGACACCTACGGCCTGCCTGAGGCTCCCAGCCTGGGGCCCATAGCGCTCTCCCCACCCAACTCTCGGTAAGCTCAGGTCTTCTTGTGTTGCGGGAGGCCGGTGCCCATGGTGGGACGCTCCCCAGGCCTGGTGCGTGCAGCGGTCCAGCTTCCTGCCGTCGGGCGTGGGGCCACGGGAGGGAGCTGGCCTCGGTGCCAGGGCCTTCCCAGAAGGGCCCCGACCGGGACGGCAAGCCGGGCCAGCTGGCTGCGGCCTTGGGGACAGGCTGCCGGGCCCAGGCAGGCCTCGGCCCCACCAGCAGGCTCGCACAAGGCTAGCAGTGGGTGGGTTGGAAAGTGGCTCTCCAGGGAGCGGAAAGAGAAGAAAACTAGAAACAACCACTTAACATCTATTTAGAGCCTGGGAGCATTTGTGGAAGCCATGCCCATTACTGTTGAAAAGATGCAAATTTGGTGAAATAATCAGCTGTCTGGCTCCAGGCTGTTTCCCGAGCACCTGATTCGTAACAGGAGTGAAGGTATTAGTGTAAGACACCAGCAAGGCCAAGTTCATGTTGCTCAGAGGTAGCCCCTAACCAAACTCCGCCAAGTGCTGCAAAAGAAAATTTGTTATCTTGGGAAGACAGTTCATCCAGTGAAGCCCAAAAAAAAAAAAAAAAAAAAAAAAAAAAACCACAACAGTCCTTAAGGCTGGTTGCAGGGGAGCAAAGGAGCCAAGCCCACCACGCAGAGCACGAAGGAGGCGTGGGCTCGCGACCCCTCGATACCCACTTCCTTGGCAAAGTGGCTCACACCGCTGCTGAGAGAGAGGCAATTAAGGCAAAGATATTTTTCCAGCACTGTTTTAAGTCCCACATCAAATATCCTTTCAGACATTCAAGAATACACTTATCTACAAATGAAGGGCATAAGCTACGCTATTGATTTTTGCATAGGATCTGCTCTTTATGGAAAGCATCTGAGCAAGTCCAGTAGATACTGTGAAATCTCGCCTTCCATTAGAAAGCGCCCAGCAAATGACTTCATACAGAGAGATAATCCATCCTGGTTCCGCAGGCTTCCCTGACCTCTTACCCTGACTCCAGTTGGCAAAAAGTTTGGGGACAAATTAACAAAACGGTTAGGCATGGCAGTAGGTTTAATGCAGAAAATTTTTCTCCGTGCCTGCACCATGGCAAAGTCTTTTAAGTGATGCGGTTACAATGGGCCCAAAATGCCACAGCCTATAAACTAAATATTTCATCAATTTGCTGAGTATAAATTATATCTTAAAATTCCAGCCCTCTAGGTTGAGGACATAAAGCGGCCTTTCAGCAAGTGCTTTGAGCAGTGTGATACAAGACGTCTATAAAATCTTTTACTGTGTTTTCATGTATAGTGAATTTGAAATAAGTTTAATGGGAACCCAAACATGTATGGAGATTACAAGCTGATACTCGATTCCTTTCCTCGTCCTCCGGTGGCGTGGGCTTTTTGTTGCCCTTCCTTTTTTTTTCAAGCAACTGAAGAAGGAGGCACTTGGGAGGGTGGAAGGTGGTTTTTAGGCGGCTACCACACGGGAGAGTTGCCTTGGTTTATAACCTGGGAAGAAACCGAACTTGAAGCAGGCTCTGTGCACGCCCGTGGGCGCGTGCACGCACATGTGTTTCACAAGGAGGAATGCACGAAGCAGGGGAGAGCTAGGAATGCACGAAGCAGGGGAGAGCTACGTTTATGCATTGTGTACTTAGTTTCCTTTCATTTTCCCCTCAGAGGATGGAGAGGGTGCTGTAATTTTCAAAATACTGCAAAAAACATTTCTACAAATTGCTTTCCTTGTCTGCCTCTATACATTAAGCAGCACAAAATAGGCGAGGGGACCCTTCAACGCAAAACGCCTTTTTTTTTTTTTTTTGCATTTTCTGTAACAACATAAAAGCTGCTGTTATGACAAGAAGTCTGGTAGTTCACTCTTTCATTTATAATTTAACCACAGCCTATATAACATAATCCAAAAAATATGGGGCATGATTAGTATAAAAATCAAATACAGTAGAGGTTTTTTGAATACTCCAAGAACAAAACAAAACCAAAAAAAAAAAGAAAAAAGAAAAAAGAGAGAGAGAGAGAGGAAGAAAACATTGCAGGCATCTGAATATATGCGGTATTTCTTTAATACTTCATTTTAAACTACCTAATTGTGTTTTTAAGCTTCGGTTCCTGTAATTTTGCAAGACGAGGCATTCCAGTGAGAAAACATATGGTGAGGGATTTTTAAACCACATAGCGAGAGTGCATCATAGACTTCTCTGCTGTTTTAGTGTCACAGAAATCCACCACTGAATTTATCCAGTCACCCATTAAAGAAAGAAAAGAATTCAAGGAAAAGGAGTTTTTAAATCCCCTAATGCTACAGGAACGAGTGAAATATGGTATCGAGTTCAAGTCGGAGTGGTGGGGTAGAGCTTCCTGACTTTTTATAAGCCCAGCAAGTAGCAATTAGCAACCCGAGGCTGGAGAGCTATTTCAGGGGCACAGCAGCCCCACGCCTCGCCCAGCCGGCGACCAGTTTGAGCGGAAGAACCCTCTCCCTTTGCTTTCCAAGGTGGCCCTTCTCAGGGGTCAGTTCTAAGTTTGTGGCAAGAGAGGTGGCCAGGAAAAAGATTAGGTAGTTATTTAGAGAGAGAGAGAAGGATGGATGGATGAATAGGGCGATGGACTTTTGCTTTCATTTTTAAAGCCCCTTTGTAATTGTTACTTTAAAAATAGGTGCCCTCCCCCCCCCCCCCCCCACTGAAAGGCGACTGTCACAACAATGTTTTTGTAGGAGAGATACTGAATCTGTAGTCGGTGTGGGTATTGCCGTGGCAACGTAAAGCCCTGAGAGTGACAAACTTGGACATTTAAAAGTAAGCTCTAGAAAGGGATTCCGCACACTTTAGACTGGTGCACGTACCTCTTCAGCTCCCGGCTCACACGTGTGCGTGCGTGTGCGTCTGTGCGATGTGTGTGGGACTCCAGCAGGCTCGCGTGTGTGCTGGCAGGTGGGGGTGGGGGCAGAGGCATGGAGACTTGAAGTAATGCATATCATTATTCAAATTACAATCAGATTCATCCTTAAATTACACTGGTGTCTCTTATCAGAAATTGTTTCCTATACTATAATATGCTGCAATAAGAGACATTAATTAATGCTAAATTACAATGGAATTATGTATTATATCCACATGAATACTGAATGACTCCATTATGAATAATATTATTACAGTAAATATTAAAGGACCTGAAAGTGGTTTGTCACTAATTACAAAGTGTTGATCGCTACCTATGATCTTAAGTTCATATCAACTTTTAAATCCACAGCCGAACCGCGAATCTTTGATTAACGCCGCTTGCAAAATGCAGCCTGAGACCTGATAAGCAAAGCCGACGGGCCGTCCAGCCCTCCTTCTGGAAGTCTGATTTATCCGTGTGACAGGAGCGTTCGTTTCCTGGCTTAGAATTCCATTCCAGCCCTATCCCCTCGGCACGGATGTGTGTGGCTCCTCTGCTCAGCTAATGTTTTTAAAAATCCACGCACAACTTAGCCCGAGTCTCTCGTTTTGGTGGGTGGTCATTTTGTCTTAGCAAGGAAAATCCTTAACCCTTTCCCACTTCCCACTTAAAAGGTTTCAAAATACCCTGGTGGCATTTCTTTCTTTTTTTTTTCTTTTCTTTTCTTTTCTTTCTCCTTTTTTTTTTTTTTTTTTTTGTAAGGCGAAACGGAGTGAGAAAAGTGCAAGGTGTTAATCTTGATAATTAGTGCACAAAAGCAATTAGGGGGTCTAAAAACCTTAAGGCACAGAAAGTGATTTTTTGTTTATTTGCTTACCTTATTAAGTTAAATATCTGTCGGAATTAATCGCTAATGAATGCGAAGAAGGCTCGATGGCAGCGAGCTTAATGAACAGCGTGTCAGCTGCATTTTACGGGGTCCCAAATCATCGAAGATTGCAAGCCAGCTCGCTATTCAAAATTACTTTTCTGCCCAATTTTCTGTTTGCAAAGCAGTAAATTATTTACATTTATTGTGCTTATTTAAGCACTTAAATGACTATGAATGGAGTACAGGCACGTTTAAAAAATATAGAACCATTACACAACTCTACTGCTGGAAATTCCCGTTTTTTTCCCCTGAAGGCTGCTTCCCCTACTTTGCTAATCTCTCTTTTACAACAATTCATGAAAAAGGCCATTATTACATTGAACATGTTTTAATAAGTTATTTATTATTTAACATACTTTAAGAGGCAGTGCTGTGGACGTTACATTACACACACCAAGAACAGCCTCTTTCATGATTGTCCGGTCGCCTGAGCCTAAGTGCTTAGGGTTCCCCGAATAAAATGATGCTGTCCTTCATTAGAAACAAATAAACCGTGCTTTCCACGAGGACTCACGTCATAAACATTGATATTGGAAGAGATCAATTATGCCAATTATTGCCTTTGAAAATCATCGCTCAATGTGTGTGCTTCCTTTATTAGTTATTAATTTGAAATCAGCGGCCACGATTTTTTAAAATGTGCAGCTGGTCTTGCAAACAAATCACTGTCTTAAGTTGCTCTTAAATGCACCGGGACCCAGCATGTAGGAAGCCTCCCCGATGTTTCCTCCGCACATTCACAAAGCATGCCAGCTAGCTACATCACTAGGCACCCAATTGACCACTGCCAGACCCATGGATGGCCCAGATTCATCAAACTGAGGTGAAGAGTGCATAATAAAAAACAGGAGAAGGGAATAATAGGTAACAAGACTAAGGATAGCAGGGAAGGAGGGAACCAGTGAAAGGAAAGTGAGGCCCTTGGCAACAGAGAAAGAAAAGTCTCGGTGACTGAGCTCGCTAGAAGGGATCAAGAAACAGATTCAAGGTTTTCCTTTCAAATCTTTCAAATCACTGCAGTAAAAACTTTCCTATGTTTTCAAACGCAGACAGACGCTCTACAGCAAGTTTCTCTGTGGACCGCATGCATTTACATGCATAATACAGTGTATGTGCCGGGTCTCACGTTAGCTTGTTTCCTAAGTAGCAAGAAACGGTGGTATTTTTCAAAAGTGATTTCACACAATTTGTGGGGGGTGTGTGTGTGCGTGTGTGTGTGCGTGTGTGTGTGAGAGAGAGAGAGAGAGAGAGAGAGAGAGAGAGAGAAAGCAGCCGTATTTATTATTCAGACTTAACTATTTGAATGTATTTTCCCAAATGATACCAGGGGCAGCGTAACAGCTACTGTTAAAAAGTCCCATGCTATTCATAAGAGATTATACCGGAGTAAACATTACAATAGCAGTAATGATCTAATTAAAAGAATCAGACATACTTAAAAGAGCCCCTTCTTTCAGGGGGGGAAAAAAGGAAAATCAATGGTGCAATCCATAGTCCGGAATGGGGCGAAGCCTTTTACTGTGATCAAACGCGGTCTATCTAGTACATATCTGAAGTCCTCTGGTCTTTGCTACTTAATGTGATGCGGGAGATCAAAGATGCGTGCGGTATGTGTTCGAGGGTTCCAGCTGACTCGCTGTCATATGTTAAAGCTTTTTCTGTTTTTTTTCTAAGTTGGCTATAATTCTACCTTACTCCAAGTGCACAGGGTTTCTATTAAACTGAGCATTTCCTCAAATCTGGCAAGAATCTTGTGTGGGATTTTCCTGAAGCAGCGTGAGTGAGACCACAACGCACATACACGCACGGAGGCTCGCGCAGCACAGCGCGGCTCCACGCAGGCTCCCGCATCCCCACCCCATTGCAAGAAATGCTGGTGCTGGCGTGTGCCGGGGGGAGGAGAAGACAAAAAAAAAAAAAGCAAGCTCGGTCACTAATCGCTAATTATTTGCACGGGCGTGGGTGGCTCACGTTTAAAGGACACTTCCCACCCCACCGCCCACCCGTGACTGCCTTCTCTTTCACTGACCCACGGGCCCTGGCACCTGAAGTCAGGCCTGGAACCCAGGTTTCAAAGGCAGAAATGCAGTCGCCGAGGACGGAACGGGAAGGAGGCTGCGGTAGGGAAGCCATCCCCCCAGGAGGCCACAGGGGGGAGCTGTGGCTCTGCTCAGGGCCGCCAAAGCCAGTGGGGGGGAGGCGAGGGCGGAAAATATACTGTAGCAAAGCACGGTGGAAGGGGAAAGGTAGGTTTTATAAGTTCCTGAATTTTATGACTATACTGCAACAGTGGAATGTCCACTCAATCTGTTGCGAAGTTAGCACAGAAAACATGCACTGGGCATATTAAGTACAGGATGAAATGCTGTAGTGAATATTTATTAGCAAAAATATAGGTTCTCAAAAACAGAAATAAAACAGGGTAATAGATGAAGGGAAGAATAGATTTAACACTGAAATAAATATCAAAGGTGCAAAGAAAAGGCAAAATATAGTGTTCAAACAAAGCTGTGAATTGGGTCCAGATTTAATGCCCCCCTAGGGAAGAAAAGGTTGGACAGACTTGGAATTGAGATACCACTTTTAGTACACAGCCCCTGTAATGCTGTCAGCTTTATTTCCTTTGACAAATGTGAAATAAAATTTGTCAAAGTTAGGGCTTGGAAAGTTGGCTATTGAAAATTCAATTGGTAATAACTAGCATAGCCTAGCACTCGGGAGATTTTTAAAGGAGAGGGATGTTTAAGATGCTGGGGGGTGGGGGGGGACGGTCCTACATATTGTATTTCACTTTTTAAAAATTTAGCAGTTGACTTAGGCAGCTGGATTTCTGGGTTTCCTATTAGCTGGGTTCACCGTTGAAAGGCGGTAATTTAAAACCCGTTTCCACGATAACTGCAATTGCCTCGTAAGTTTGAAAATATTCTGCTCTCCACGCAGAGGGCACCTATTATCTCCCTGGTAGCCACCGTTGGCTTGAGGGACCTACGCCACGAAGACATTTCTGTACCAGATAATATCAAAGTGCAGGGCGCGATCACAAACAACAGGAGTGTTGTGCAATCCCTCTCTGCAGAGCTCCTGAATTTGCTCCTCCTTGGACCGTGAATTTGATACATTAATAGTGCAAACTGTGATTTACCGGGGATGTTTAATGATAGACTTTTCTTGTCTTCACAACTGGCCGCTCGGCGTCCCTGGTCTTCCCCGGGCTCCACGCGGCGCAGATTCGCGGACGTGGCTCCCAGAAGCTGCCCGCTGGCCCCACCCCACCCCACCCCTTCACCTCTGCTGTACTGGGGAACAAAGCCGTGTTTAAGAAAGCAGGGCTCCTCTGCCTGCCTGTCGGTCCCCACGGATACTCGTCTCTGGTTCGGATTGCTCTGATACACTGCAAATGTAATCAGAAAGACGACCGTACTGCTGCATTTCCCGCGTCTGTATGGGAAAGGGGACCCAGGGTCTCCCAACTGCATTCGTTGGCTTTAAAAAAAAAAAAAAAGTGGGCAACTTGGCATGTGGTCCTGCTGTCCAAAGAGGCACCTAGGGCACTGGAATTTCGTACGTGAGCCCAGCGAACCGCTCGCTGCTCAGGATGTGGTGGCCTCACGGCACCGGCCGCGTCTTTATTGATATAAAAGACCTTTGAGAGTCACCTCCAAGTCACTGTGTCATGAAGGCAGCTTTCTGTCTTTTACGACACTAGGAGGGGGGTGGATATTTAATTGAAGATTTTATTTTTAATTTTCACATTCTTACCATGTGGTCTTTACTTTATCTTTACATCTTCAGCCCATTTTCTCTGCAGCCCGTCGCAGGAATTGGGCAGTCAGCAAGAGCCCGAGAGTGCTGGTATGTATCATTACACTCTCAAGATGGCATATTTACTGCGATTGCCAGCAGGGTCGCGCTTCTGTCCTAGTAAATGTAGTGGAGTATGAAAAAGGCAATTACATCTCACTGGGTGACCTTTTAACAGCCATGACTACCTCCTATCTATACATAATTATTATAGGTGATGATTTCCAAGTATTACAATCTCCTAGAGCCGTCTTTAATTCACATCACATTTAGGCACGTTTGTCACCGGTGCTAGAAATTTTAACCCCCGAAAACTGAAAAAACAGAAGAGAAAAGTGATAGCAATGGATGTCAAGCTCTCAAGTCATGCTAATAAAAACACAGCAAATAAGATGTCGCCCTGTTTGTATTCATTATCAGTTCTTACATGCTCCGACTCTTGCATTAAACATTAGACAGCCTCTGATGCCCGCTTAACAGTTTAATTCCCTCCTCAGTATTCAGGCTGTCATAATAAAATCAGTGAAGCAGGCAAAGTCAAATACGAGCAGGAAGAGGCATCGAGCATGTAGCACAAGACATTGTCATTGCTAACATTCACTCTGCACTACTTACAGGAGCTGAATTCAGCATATGCCGTGGGGTGACGCACACACCAATCTCCCCCTCCGCCTCGGTGGCCAGCCTATCTTGCTGGTGCAGGGCGAGGGTGGCACGCGTGTGGAGGGCCGATAGCAGCCCCTTCAAAAGGAGCCGGCTTCTGAGCCACTGGAGCTGGCACAATAGAAGCCACTTCTGTCAACAAAGACCGCAGTCTAAAGAGCTAGATATCCCCACTATGGAAAGATTAACAGCGCTAAATCCGTTTAGGCCCTTTTTTACTTATTTACAGGCTGCTGATCTTGAAGGCTGAATCAGAACAAGAGATTAGCTCTATTAAGTGCTGCCCATTTTTCTGAATTATGTTTTTGAAGACTTGGACAATATGAATAAGGACTCATATTAACCACTGTACGAAAGGCACACACTTCATTGCAATGACAAAGCCTTCGGAAAACTACTTGTCACTTGCAGTGATCCATTGCAAATACAGTTTAATATATAATTTATATCTACCAGCTGCTGAGAGCAGAAAGAGAGCAATCCTACTCTATTTCTCTTTTAAAAGAGAGAGAGAGAAGGAAAAGGAGAGAGGAGAGAGAAAGAGACAGAGAGAGAGGAAGCCTGGCAATTTAGGATGTCACTAACGATAGTAAAATAGCTCAGCAAACAGTTCAATAAATGGTTCAATACTTGTGATACTATCCAAACAAAGACTCGAAGCCATTAATTTTAAAAAGTTCTGTGAATCTTCTTTGAACAGTAAATATTTAATCACTGCAATATGTAAGCTGCCCTCTCATATTTTACCTCCTAACCAGAACCGTGCAGTGAACCTGGCCTTTAATAATTTTGACCAGAGCAATATTTTGCCATTTTTCTCCCGCCACCAAATTACAAAGCGCGTCGGGTCCGGCATGTTGCTACCGCCGCCTAATGCGTTCTTACTGACGCCAAAAAACAGCCTTGGATGAATCAGCCCCATCAGTCTGAAAGGACATAGTGCCTTAACCCCAGTTAAAAAGAAAGAAAAAAGCACGTGTGTTTGCGTAGGTGTATGTATACACAAATATCTGGCATATGTGCTCCATACACAAAATTATGTGTCTTAAATCATATACGAGTTTGATAAATACACTAAATGTTTTTAAAGAAACTGTATCGTGGAGAAATCAAAGCTTCTGGGCCAAGACTTTCCGAGTTAAATAGGAAGAACGCGAAAATCTCTGCCTCAAAGCTATCTCTACCGATGTCTTCCCTGTAAAGGCACAGACACTAGTTAGGAATGTCATCCTTGGCCATATTTAATAATTGATGAGGAGCCTTGCAGGTCTCAAAAGCTTATACAACCAAACAACTAATATTTATTTATTTTATTATATATTTTCTTTTAATTCAAGAAATACCCACAGAGATTACAATTCTAATTTGCAGGGAATCCTGTTGGCAGAAAAATCAAACAATTAGCAATCCACCTTCTAAACAGACTACCGGTAACCGACAGCTTCAGACACAGCCTGTGGAACCTCACGCTGTCCCTCCCTCCACGCCCGAGCTGGCTCGGAGTGGAGGGGAGACCAAGTTCAGGAAGTTGACCGAGGGACAGACGAGCGAAGCCCCCATCAAGTGTGCAGATTCACATCAGGAGGCAGGGGTAGGACAGGGGGTATGACGGGCCACACTCTGTAAGTTCCTCAAAAGTAGACCCTCCACTCTGCAATAGTGTTGTCAAAGCCGCTGTCTTCACACACACACACACACACACACACACACACACACACGGCTGATTAAAATGCATTGTGAAATGGAAGTGTACTCCCAGGGCATTTCTTCATTCACTCTTTTGACTGCCCTCTACACCACAAGCATCAGGTAGAATGTGCACTAAGAAAAACAAGCTGCCTGAAAGGTCACCCCGCCAGCCTACTGGCTTTAGCGGGAGAACAGCAGAGGCAAAGATGGGAAAGGACTTTCCCAAGATCACAGGTCGTATACGGCGGGGTTTCACCCTAGGGCTTGTGAGCCAAAATTCTGACCTCTCTCCAAAATGTAAATAGCTATTTGTTAAATTTCATTCGTATTTCCTACACGCAAAGGGAAGAACAAAGACTTAGGAGACATGGTTTATTCTTCTCCAAGAGCTCATAGTCTACCAGTGAGGCAAAGCCCTGAGAACAGGCTACACCCCATGCCTTTGTGTTCCAAGTGGGCCAGACAGAGCCCGGAGGAGGGAAGCAGACCTGGCTGGGGAGACCAGGGGGCTGCATGGGCCCCACGTGACATCTACACCAGTGAAGGAGCACGCCCCAATTCTTGGGTGGAAGTTCTGGCAGCCTTTTCCATAAACAAACATACCTCGGGGCGCCTGGGTAGCGCAGTCGGTTAAGCGTCCGACTTCAGCCAGGTCACGATCTCGCGGTCCGTGAGTTCGAGCCCCGCGTCAGGCTCTGGGCTGATGGCTCAGAGCCTGGAGCCTGTTTCCGATTCTGTGTCTCCCTCTCTCTCTGCCCCTCCCCCGTTCATGCTCTGTCTCTCTCTGTCCCAAAAATAAATAAAAACGTTGAAAAAAAATTTTTTTAAAAAAACAAAAAAAACAAACATACCTCTCCCCTTCGTGGTCTCTTCCTACAAGCCAGCTCACAGAGAAGGTGGAGATGTGAGGCCAACCTCTGAGCTCGCAGGTACAGGGTGGTGGCATTTCTACAGCACACAAAGCTCTCTGGCCTTCACCCAGGTCACTATTGTTCACACTAGTTTCAGAAAAGAAAGATGTCGTTGTCCTGCTCAAAAGATGAGACAAACAAGATCCTAAACCACATGCCCAAGAACAGTTAAGGGGTGGAACACGCAAACCCTGACCCTAAGCGTAGAGCTTTTTTCCAATAGCCATGTGGATATAACTCTTACGAAATCGAATCACACCTGCTGCAGCCCAGAACTGCACACGATCCGCACGCAACGTGCAAGTCCCAGGAGATCAGAGCATAAGGGACCCGCACTCATGGAACTGGTGGTTTTGCTTGGGAGATGACAGAGTGAAAGTCAACCAGCAACATTGGGTTCATATTATGTGTGTTTTATATGTGTACCACACTTTATATGTGTGTAGACATGAGTGTATGTAGGTAGGTAGGTAGGTAGATGGATAGATAGATAGGAGACAGATAGACAGATAGATAGATGTGAAGAGCGGGACGGAGGAAGGGACAGAATAAAGTGTGACTCTAGGGTATGTGTCTGTGTCATAGGAGCAGTGGTAACAGTAGTAGGTGGGGCAGCCTTTCAAGATGGCCAGGGCACGCTCATCAAGTCACTTGTTCATTGTCCACCAACGGAGCAGACATTCAGGTAAGCAAACCGGTCCGGCCAGAATGGGGTGGGCAAGAAGGAAATGCCATACGTGAGACCAGAAAAAGGATTCACAAAATCAAGGAGAGCAGACTAAGTCAAAACTTGCCTTTCCTGTCCTTGAAAACCCTATCCGTGCTGTGGGTGCCACTCAAGAGCCACCTTCCCCAACTTCTCCAGGCCTCCCCAACTTTTTTGTTTCTCCGAGCTCCTAATAGTTGGTCTGGCTCCTGCAGACTTCCACTCGGTATCCACGAGTAAACCACGGACGGAGCGTCTTTATATCTTGTTGTCTTGCAGGGGGTGTGCTCAGGAGAACAGTCACTCTCCAGTCCGCCAACAACATAGCACAGCCCGGACCAGGCTACTGAGTCTGGCTGTGAATTCTAACGCCAGCACTTGCTGTGAAGTAACTTCACGGCTCCCACTGTCACCTACCTCATCTGCACAATGGGTAAGTAGTAATATCTACCTCTCAGGGACGTTACAAGGTCATAGGAAGTGTCCGGCGTGCAGTAAGTCCCCAGTGAACGAGATCTAGGAGGAACTTTTGGTAGTCGCGGCAGCCGCAGCCACAGCCAACTGTGTGATTTACCACCGCTACCCCTCAGTTTGCCGGTCTGTGAAGTGGGTACTATAGTTTCGGGTCTGCCCGAGGTTCACGCACATACAGAGCCTGACACAGAGTAGACGTTCAGCTCCTTTGTCTATGAGCAGTATGTACTTATATCCCCAGAGAGCCTTGGCCAATGTAATCCACACTCAACAAACACTGCACTTAGTACAAAAAGAATTTCCTATAACAATTACATGTTTTCATACAAGCTAACTCGACTTGCCCATTTAAAGAGAAAGAAAACCGAAATATGAAGCTTCTCTCGTGGCAAAGGAACATCCAATCAACTAGCATCACGTTAAAGAGCTCTGTCGGGCCAAGCCCTGGGGTTCGCAATGGCACATCTGTGTATACGCTTCCGTCAGAAGGACTATTCAATCTGACTCGCCTCATTTTTAAAAGTTAGCAGGTTTTCAGACTCCAAAAGTATCATTATATTTGGAATGGAATTTCGCCTCCTCCACCAGCAGTGTAATAAAATCTTCGAGTCTGAGAAAAAGTCAGGAAAGTTCAAATGTCAACCAGGTTAACATTAAAATTGTTAGAAAACAGGAACCGTAATTTGGGGATTGAAAAAGAGGTAGAATTCATGTTGTAAGTGCAAGTGATCTGGAAATAGATGTTTATCTTGGCCATTTTCAGGGAAGTGACATCATATTGTGCGTCTACTGGGATATTAGTCCTGCGTTTTTCAATCCAGATTTTGGCACTAAAGTTGGCAAAATTAGACCATTTTGTTAAACTGATCTTCGAGGCGTCCACCTCCCCAGCCCATTACAGCACACCTATGACATGACTCAAGAACAATGGGTGAAAAATGGGCTATAAAACAGAAATGGCCTGCTTCATGTAAAGTGGATTTTATAGTGCAGGTGTACCTGCGTTTATCGATACTGTAAAGCAACAAGATCATGCTGCTATAAAGCATAACATTTGTTTAAAAAGAGAGAAGGAGGAAAAGAAAAACATACCCACCTATTAATTTAAAAAATGCAATCACAAAGAATTCTTAAGCCAACGGGCACTTTATAAAAACGTTTGCCATTTTATCATCTGAGGTGTTATGCGTTTTGTCAGAAGCTTCGTAAGATATGTGAAACAGAAAGGCAATTTGGGGGGAAAAAAAGAAAAAGGCAAAAAAGAAAAAAAAAACGCTTTGTGGAACTGTAAAAGCAGTTTCCGGGCTCCACTCAGGAAAATCCAGATACTCACTCTCCCGAAACCTGCAAATGTGGTTGAAAGCGTCTCAGTGGTGGTGGGCTTGGCTCTGGGAGGGGGCTGCCCGCTTCAGGTCTGAATGGGAAAAACTCTGAATAGGAAGTCCTGCAGGAGATTTTATTGCCGATTTCCTTTCGGGAAGATGGCATTGTTTCTGCCTACAATGACCAGGGAAGGGGTATACATTGGACGGGTTGACAGCATCCTTCAAAGCTCCCGCCGGCCGCAGGAGCGCGGGGTTCGGTATTTTTGTTCCTTGACGAGCAGGCCCAGGCTATTTATAAGTAGGATCGTGCTGGCACCCAAGTCTCACTTCCCCAGAAAGGGTTCTTGGCATGGTGTTTTGATTAAGAAAATGTTCCAAACACAATGCGGAAGGTATCTCCCTGCGTGCAGCGCTCTGTGCTTAAAAGTCAAATTCCTTCCCCTCCCATCAAGAACAGCTCCAGAAATGCACCTCTGAGCAGTCAGGCCCACGGACACCCCACCTGCCCGGCGGGCCCGGAAAGGGCAGTTTTGAACGGTTTCTTCCACTTCTCCTTGACATATTCTTTACCAAAAACCATTCTCCAACGTCCACGGACTCGGACACAATAGAATTCCACGCCCGGGGTTACGAGAGGGCGCGCATTTAGAGCGAGAATAAAACAAACGCTTAAAAAACCCATTATTGGTTTCATTTCAATCTCTGCTCTCAGTTCTTCCACAAGCGCCAAATGCTGTCCTCATGCTCGGTACAGATGTTGTCACAGCCGCCTGCTCGCGTAGCTGACAGCGTGCGGCGTGGGTTCCCCCGTTCGGGATCCCAGGAGAGTGACCCAAGACATAAAGCAAGGACAGCCAAACTACTGCCAGGGGGAATCTCTCTAAAATGCAAATCTGAGCAGAGCACCATCCTGCCGACAGCCCTGCCGTGGCTCCCTATTGCTGCACTCCAGGAAACCTTCCAGAAGGGTACCTGGCACAGAAGGACCTTCTCCACAGAGCTCTGCTTTACTGTCAAAGCCTGTCTGTCTCTGTTCCCCTCCTATTGCTAACCGTGCATGCCCTAGCTAGCCCCCCGCGCTGTCTATGGAGGCCCCCTAGTGAAGTAAACTGTTCCAGGCCCACTGTTCAGAATGCCACCCCTATCTTTTCGGCCTGGCAAACTCCTCTGCATCCTTCAAAACCCTACTCAGCTTCTCCTTTTCTGTGAAGAACTCCTTCACCCAACCATACTCAAAGTTAGTCCCTTTACATAACGTTTGCATATAAACGGCCTTCTTCCATGTTCTAGATATTGCAGTGCTGTTGAGTCCAGATACGTGCCTACACCCCTGCCCTTGGGGAGCCCCCAGTCCACTGGTGAGGCAAAGCCTGGCTTTCATTTATTTCCTCAGCACTGGCAGGGTCTGGCACAGATAGATGTGGAAGGGAAGAGAATGAGGGAAGAAAGAAAGGAATGGAAGGAAAATTGGAGAGGGGGGCGGGGAGAAGGAAATAAGCAACTGTGTCCCCTCCAGCGTAGACACACAATCATGAAGCTAACTTTGGAGCCACTGATATTCAAGGTGGGGCTTTCTACTTCTCTTAGCCCGAAAATCTACAGAGGATGAGGAGACTAAGTAAGGTAGGCCACACAAGTTCCTTCTCCTCCAAGTGACACACATTCTCTGTACATCTCCTGGGTGTCAAGAACCCGAAAGTAATAGCTCATTCAGAAACGGAGGTGAAAAAGAACAGGGGATTAAGCTTCTCCCTCTATGCAGACACCACAGTCCTTCTCTTGTGTGTTTCACTGGAGGCCTCTGTTGATGCTCTAGATGTGACATCACACCTCCCATTACTTACTCCCAATGGCTGCACTGGGCTATCACCCTCCATTAGCGTATTTTGTCCTCTGAACGGAGCCCGTCCTCTTAATCAGATAACGCAAGATTTGAGTAGACGACTGAGATAGTAACTGCTTGATATGAAAAACCCAGGCGTGGGGGAGGGGCACAGAAAATCTGAAAACCCGGTTTCTTATTTAAAAACAAAAAGACACAGTCATGTATAGAGCCGCGTAAGACGAGGGCATCATACACAGCCAGTGTCATTCCATCATAAAAACGCTCCCAAACTTTTAATACAATAGAGATTTTCTGCATCTGATCCTTTTGTCTCCAGGGTGTGCTGTCAGCAGTATTTTGAAAATTCTTCCTAATCTGGAATTGACTTACAGAAGAGAACTTGCAGTGCCACAGAAATACCCCTGCACGGAGGGGTAAACGCCTCTGTATGATCTCACCAAAGGGTGTGTGGTGTCGTGTAAGTCCCTCAACCCCTTGGTGTCTTTGATTTATCCCTGATCTTCCCACCAAAAAGCTGGATGGAAGCTTAGACAAGTATTTCTTTCCATGCTTTAAGTACATATTTAGTAACACCATGAACTTAGGAGGTTTATAATTAAAATGTTAATAAACAGTGTGATAAGAACCCCACAATGAAACGAGTGACGGAGAAGAAAGGACGAAAGTTAATTTTTTGTACTGGCCTTTTCGTGACACTAGCAAGAGCACACCGCTCCCAGACTGGTACCCACGCTCCCTGG